>NW_028274814.1:25365000-25671153 GCF_037043125.1 Eumetopias jubatus
AGGTGATTAAGGACAGAGTTTTCAGGATTTGAGGACTCCAAAATTAATATACAAGAGACAGCACATTTTAATAAGCGGTCAATGAAGTACACCAAATAGAAAATAGACCGCTGCCTGCTATCAGAGCTAGCCAGCTGAAGAATCATTCTGCCTCAACTCAGTAATATAGGAACCCTTAACAGCATTAAATATTAAGTTCTAAAATAAGAAAAGAAGGTGGGAAGAATAAAAACCTATAGCAAAAAGACAAAACCCTAGAGGGAGAATTCAAGAAAATCTGTTTATTTGTGATCTCCCCCCCACCCCCATTCCCTCATGAAAGCTTTGTCAGTAGTCGATGGGTCTCACGTGCGTGAAGCTGTTAATCACATTTAGGAAATCTACATGCAGTTAACTGCATATGAAACTCACTTAAGTCAGGCAGATTTACTACCCCAGATCAGTCTTATTTCATTTACTCTATTCCTATCGGTAATACAAATGCACTCTAACATGAGTCTGGGAGTCTTGACTTGACAATCGCCCTTTCTTTCTCGTACGAGTGAGGCCAGGATGCAGTTCCTGACCTGTTGGAAGAAGGTGTGGTTCAGAAGCTCCCAAACAGGAGTAGACTGTAAATCAATCAAGCAACTAACGCGCTTCACAATTGGGCGTGGGCACACAAGATCACACTGGCTTAACGAAAGTAAACTCGAGGTGGGAGGAAAAAGTCGACATTAGCTTTTTATTTTGGCGCAAGTTGGGAGCAAATGCCAAAGTGTTCTGTTTCCAGGCGAAACCTGGACTCCAGCGGCCGGTGAAGGGGATGTTAACTGCACTGTTCTACGCTTGAAACTTTTTGGTGGACAACTTGGTATTTTCAGAGGAAAAAAAAAAAATCTCACGAAATAGATCCAAAGGCTACAGCTTTCAAGACTTGAATAAAGCAAACGAGGAAACCCATCTGGTTCAGAGACACCCGGATACTTAGATCCACCCTGTCCCTTTGGGGCTCAGGATGATGCTGTGTGTGACTTGGACCTTTTGCACTTCCTCAGTAAAGAGGGGATGAGAGGTCCCAGTGGAACGCTCAGGCTGAGGATGGAAGAGAAGGATGCAGTGAAGAAAGCGTTGCTGAAGGAAGCTGGTCCTACAAGGAAGGACACTTTCTAACGCTCGAGTTACAAATGATCAAGTAAGGAGTTTTCACTTTGGCCCCGAGGCCATCTCATTATGGTGAAAACCTTGCTTCTCGGATCTTCGGGATTTGCAGTTTTGGAAACTTGAGTACACTCCCAGCTGATCCAGCAAAGCATGATGCTCTTCGTTCTATGAAAATACAGGACATCATTATGCTTGTGCTTCTAACACATGCAATGTAGCCTCCGGTGCAAAATGGGATTAATATTGGTGCCCGCCGAAGTGACTTACAAAAGGTTGCCATGAGTACTGAATGAGTTCATTCACAATGGCAGCTTCACCTAGTACAACAGCAATGAAATCTAGCTGCTAGTGCTCTTCTTGTCATTATTGTGGCCATATTTCCACAGGAAGAATTGTACTAAGTCACAATACTCACAAGGCTGGGAAATGATAACACTGTAAGTGGATTAAAGGCTGGCTGGGAGGAATTCCCTAAATATTTCTCTTCTATCTATTCTATACCTACAGGATTAGGGAAATGTTACCAACTTCTCTACATTTTTACTTAGCTGCCACTTAATTAAACTAATCATGGAAAACTGTAGGGGCAAAAGAAGGTCACAAGAGGGGCAGTTCAAAGTTGGAATTTTTTGGTTATTTTGTTTATTTATTTATTTATTTTAAAATTATTATTATTTTCTCTTAGAGAGAGGAAATGTGAGTGGGGCAGGGGGACAGAGGGAGAGGGAAAAGAAGAATCTTAAGCAGGCTCCATGCTTAGTGTAGAGCCCGACATGGGGCTTGATCTCACAACCCTGAGATCATGACCTGAGCCAAAACCAAGAGTCAGATGCTTAACCAACTGAGCCACCCAGGTGCCCTGATTTTATTTTATATTATACTTTTTTGGGCAGGGGGTAAATTTGAAGAAACATTCTCATCCACAGAGACTTGGTCATGGTGCTATGGGTAAAAGACATTAGCAGAGTGGATATATGTGTCTATGTGACATCTTATTTTATTCCGAACAACAGAAGTGGCAGAACCAAGACCTTTCCTTCTGCCATCTGCCTCTTTTTGTCCCTGAATTTGCTCTTTCTCCTCTATGCCCTGGAGGAAAGATGATTATCCATTAGTTACTTCAGCAGGGCAGAATTATTCTTAAGAATCTCCGTAGCCAGGATTATTGCCTTAATTCGTCAAATTCTAGGAATACATCTGAATATAGTATGCTATTCACAGATTTCTAGATCTAGTGGGATTTGAGACTGTCCCCCAAGGATTTTCTGCAATCAACATATATAATAGCATCAGGACTAGGTTTATATGCTGAAAACATGGGGCAGCATTAATTTGGGTCATTTTTATAAGCCATTACATATCGATTGACCAAATTAGCTGGATGTGATGTGAATTGATTAAGGTAGCTAGATTTACTAATTGATTGTACTGGAACAAAAATCGTTTTGATTCTATAGATGCAGACCAAATCTTTTAAGTGACTAGAATAATGCACTTCGTGACAGAGTTACGCCATGGAGAAAGCTCTATGTGGCCCATGGGAATATTCTTCCCAGTGTAACTGCCGCGCATATACTGTTCTTTCTCATTCCAAGTCACAGAGATAAGTAAAAGAAGGAAAAGTAAAACGAAATGCTGAATAGTCAATGGAAATGCAGCGACAAGAGCATAATCCAGAAGACTTGCTGAGTCCAGTTTTATCAGTCTTGTCAGACGGGCACTCCACCTTCTTGGGTGCGGGGTTAAGCACATCACCCCGCAGTCACACTCCCTGGGTTCTGGGCCAAGCTTGCCAATTTCACTCATTGGCTGACACTTAACTTCTCTGCATCTCAACTTTGGGACCAGGAAATCAGGTATGATTGACCCTATCTTGCAGAACCGTGTAAAGCATTCGATGAGATAAACCCACCTCGAGCACTTGGGACAGTGTCTCCCACATTACAATTCCTCAATAGATACAAGCCCTTTTTTATGCTCCTCTTCATTATTCTATCTGTAGGTCTTCCCCCTTCATCATCTCTGATTTGTCTTGGCTCATCCTGCTTCCTAACGCTTGGGTTCAGTTATGCTTCCTCCGAGATCCAGAAGCCGCTGGTTTTGGCGTGCTGTTTCCAAGGGAACTTCCTGTTGCACTGGCTTTGGGTTCTATCAGTGGCCAGGGAAGATGGAATGAGAGCCAACTCTGCCTAAGGGAGAGAGGCCTGATGCCATAAAACACCACGTATGACATAGTTTCCCACTGCTAAGATTAGCATCTCTGCAGAATCAGAATGTGGTAGGAGAGATAACTCAGTAAATTAAATGATGACTCCGCAATCAACGTGCAAACTGCCCTTTTACTTTTAGTAAAATAGGCACCTCTTTTCAGATGCATGTTTATGACACAGATTACCCATGTTTGCTGCCCTCTGGAGAGTAAAGAAGAGCCCTCTTTTAGATACTCTCTGCAGATAGGTTTCAAATTCTGGCAAATAGAGACAGCAATGCAATTATTCACAGGAACAGATTCCACAGGCTGCGTCTCCCATGTGAGTGAAAAGCATTTCATCAAATTGTTGTATTGTTTTAAGCAAGGTTGCTTATGGCCATAAAGAGGGCTCAAACACCTGCTTTGAAACCAGGTACACAAACACACATCCTGCCTGGAGTCTACTCCTTCGCCTTGTTACGAACCTTGATCTCAACCTTGAAACATTCAGTTCTTTTCCCAATCCAGAGCCTTAACCTGGGCATTTTTCAAGAACCAGTCCGCGCTTTCAAGATGCTTATCCTTCACTGAGTTATATTAAAAGTAGGTCTCAAAACCAAAAATACATTCATTTGAACTCTGCTTCTAAATTATCTCAATCAGAGGATGCTCTGTCTTGGCAGTGGTTAATCCCAGTTGTGCCTCCAAATCACCTGTGGTGATTTTAGGGGGATGTCTGGTCTTCAGCCCTAGAGACTGTCAATGGGGGAGGGGGGCACGAGGCCTAGGAATGGGTACTTCTGAAAACTTCCACAGGGTCTACAGTGTACAGCCAGCCTGTGAACCACTTTGCTTTTCATTTCGCTACTTTGAGTACCCTCAAGGTCCTCCGTGAGATACTCCTTTTAGAATTCAGAGCTGAAGAAATTTTTTTCTTGTAAAGACACAGCTTTCTTTCTTCTAAATAGAGAGATTTATATAATACACTTTACTTCTTATTATACCTGATAGAAGGAAACTTACAGTAAATTCAAGGTCCAATCACAGAAGCTGTCTGAGCTCTCGTGGCAAGTATATTCAAGCCCTTATTTTTTTATTTAATTTTAATATCTCTCATAAATATGTTTGTTATATATTTTACTGTGAGTTTCTTCAAATTCTTGAGGGAATCGCTTCTTGGTTTTGCTCTCTGGTTTTCTCAGCTATCCAAGAGTGAAAATGGGCTAAATAATAATAATAATAATTACTACTATGACTACTAATGATATTTCTTGCTGTTTCTTGAATGCTGTATGTACCAGGCACTGTGCTAGGGGATTCATGCATGCAACCCAAGTCAGTTGCTCTTCCTCCTTACAAAGGGGGCTAAATTTGGATTCAGCACCCCATAGTTGATAGCCTGCTCTGTTCCTGATCAGGAAATCCCTCTCAGGGATTTCTGTTCATTCTGAGCAGGAATGCCAGCCCTCTATAAGATGCTATAGCCAGCATCAATAACAACATGCGGCTTTGTCTCACATGCGAAACTCAACTTTCCTTCAACCTTGTTATTGGAAGTCCTCTCAAAAGAAGCTTCATCAACAAACTAGCTCTTCCCAAAGAATCAAGGGGGCTGAGGATGATTACACTACACATTTAATTGCACAGTAGACCTTTGTGATCTCAAAAGTTCTGTTTTGCTCCTCTAATAAGAGAAGGGTTTGCCCACTGGTTATTTCCCTGATTAGGGATCAGCAAAGCTCTTCTGTGCAGGATGGGAGAGTAACTATTTTAGATCTTGTGGGCCATATGGTCTCTGTCACAACTCCTCAACTCTGCCCTGATCCTACCTGCTGCAGACAGTAGGTAAACAAATGAGCCCTTGCTGTATTCAGTACAATTTGATTTGCAAACAGGTGGCAGGCTGAATTTGGCCTCTGGGTCATCAGTTGTCAATCTTGCCCTTAGAGTATTGCTTTTAATATTTTGTGGGTTCTTTCTCCTTTCTCTGTTAAGCTCTTTGTCAATCCTGTTCCCCATCCCTGGCATCACCAACAATGCCAAGTGACTTTTCCTTCCTATGTAGAGTGATTCTCTCCTTTTCTCCAGAACCTTGACATCAGATGGTACCTAAGCCCCTGGGGACTCAACTTCTACCCTAAACTGTTATGAAGATGTTTTTGCAAGCAAAGACAATTCTCCTATTGAAAGGGATTCTGGCGCTAAATGATTAGATTCGATTATAGCGTTCTCTGCCTCATTCAATCCTATCATCTCAACAATCCTGTAAATCAGTTGTCAAAAACACTAATGCCTTCCGGATCAGGCAGTGACCAGGTAGGTGAGACGACAGGGAGTGAGGAAATAAGAGCTGAGTTGGAAAGGCATGCTATACTTGAAGAGTTCACACCAATCTTTAGAAACGGTGGTGTTCATGGACAAAACATACCTATGGCCTAAGGTGAGCCCAACGACCACCAGTGTGCAAGCTGTTCTGTAAGGTTTTTAGGTATTATTTCTACACGTTTGAAAGTAAGACTCAAAGTCCAAGTGCTTTTTCCACAGCTAGTAAGCGGCAGAGCACTTGAGAAAATATTAATTGAAATCCTGCTTACTATATGCCAAGCCCTATGATTGGCCTTGGAAATACCATGACAGACTAGGGGCAGTTCCTGTCCTCAGGGGACCTGCAGTTTGATGGGGGTGGGAGGCCATTAGAGGGAACCCTGAGAAGCTCCCAATGGGGACTGGTTAGGGTCCTTTGCACTTACATGACAGAGCCATCGAGCCCCATCCTCTGTGGGAGTGGCTTTCTGGATGATGTGATAGCTCACTTGATATGCAAAGACACATGGGATTTCATGAGGCAAATTTTATACTGAGTCAGAAGGCCAAGGGTCCGGAGAGTGCAAAGGCCCTGAACTAAAAAGGAACATGCTCCTTCCAAAGAAAAACATGGAACATTGAGCCACAGTGGTAGGGTTGCAGAAGGGACTGGCTAGAAAGAAAGACCCAGATCATCCTGCATCTTGAAATGGACTTATTCCTAAGGACACTGGGGGCCATAAAATGGTTTTAAGTATCAAATGTACATTTTGAAAAGTTCCTTCAAGCTGGATTACAGAAAATGGGTTGGAAAGATGCAAGCCTAGAAACCGGAGTTGGGCTATGATAATCCAAATAGGACGTGGTGGTGGGCTAAATGAAGGTGTGAGGCTTGAGAGAGCTGGTCAGAGCCTGAAGTATTAAGGCTTTGCATTGATGAGTTCCAGATTGTTTTGCTTTGTAGAAGGCGTCAGGGAAAAGAAATGGTCAAGAGTCATGTCTGGGATCCTCTCTGAGCCTTGTGCTGCCTGATTCTAGCACAGGAAGTTAGTGCCAATTAGAAAAGAATGGGAGGGGTGTGCGGAATTGGAATATTAATGTAAATTAGATGTGTGCCCTTTTTGGCGATGCTACTGCACTTTGGCTTGCAGTTACTTAGTCCTGAGAAAGTGTTGTCCTTTGGTTCTCTCTCTGATTTCCCTTCTTGTACTTTCTTTTCTCTTCTGGACCTACTCTTCCTCTTCCCAAAGTCCAGAACACTTTTGAGTTTCTGGTATTTTCATGTTTCCCAAGAGGATGTTTGGGGGCTGCTGTAGTTAGCGGCTAAAGCCAGGAATGTACAATTAGAAGACCCAAGTTCAAAACCCAGTTTAGCCACTGCATAGCTGTGAAATTTTTTCGCAAGTTCCCTAACCTCTCGTGCCTCACCTTAAAATGGGCTTGACAGCAGTCTGTCCCTCATAGTGCTGTTGAGAGTATCCCATGAGCTCCCACCTATAAGACTGCCCAGCACAGAGCGAGTGATCGATAAATATTAGCTATTATTTTGGCATTCTGTGTAAGCCGACCTTCTTGCATCCCCATGGTGTAAACCCATACTCCCAAAGTTATTATTCCAAACTATCACCACCAAAACTCATTCTTTTTGGAGATATAGCTGCCGGACATCTGAGAAACTATCTGATGGATATGAATTGATATTGGCCAATCTAGGATTTTTCCAATTTAAAAGAGAATGTTAGAGAGGAGGAAGGAATATTATTGGTCCTGTTCTCCCGGAGGGCACTAGATACATAGCCTCATTCTGCCTGAAAGGAGCTTGGCTGCATCATGACACTATCAGCATAGAACAATTTCTCATGTTAGGATCACTATGCAATCCCATTTATTCACTCAATAAATGTTTATCAAGCCTTTCTATAGAACCTGACACCTGGAAGCAACCTTCATGTAACCCCTTTATTTTATAAACCAAGATGAGCCCGGAAAGATAGAGAGACTTACTGCAGACCAACATCTATTTAATGGTAGGGTCGTTTCTAAGACAGGAGGCCATGGAATCCTCCCATTTCTTCTGAGCAATAGGTTCTGAATTTGCTTTGTAGAAGAACTTTAAGATAACAGAAAAACATTTTTTTGAATCTATATAGTACCTTTTACTTCCCCAAATATAGCTGATGCTTATTTGTGGTAGTTGTGTTCTATAAAATTCACTACCAATACTAAATTAGTAAATACAGAGCCATTGCTCCTAGGGGAAATATAAGGTTAGGTTTTTCTGAGATTCTGGCCATAACATTGTCATCAACTAACCAATATATAGCTTTTGTTTATGTGTTTAAAGTTTAAAGACACTTCATTTAATATATACTGTTCATTTGTTAGCTTGGAGCTCATGGCCAACAGCACCATAGCTTATGTCTGAGCAAAGTTGATCGAACACAATGTACTTTCTCTGTAAGGCGTAACACAACCTTCTTGCCCTAGAACCCTAGCTGGCACTGCAGCCCTGTGCTTGGGGGGCATGATAAACAGCGAAATCACCAACAAAAAGCACAAAAATGTGAAAAATGTTGTACAAAATAAACCATGTTTACAGCATGGCAGCTAAAGCAAGTAGGACTTGGACCTCAGCTGGGAACACGCACATTTGGTGTTTTTTTTTTTTACTGCTTTATACATGCCCACAAATGATTGCAAAGTGCTGCGGGTATTGATTTTGGGGTTTCAAATAAATCTTAGTGGGTAGGCCACTTGATAGATTTGGAATCAATGAATAACAAGGAGGGACTGTATGGACTATAGTTTGATATATATCTTCCTAATAATTGCATGAAATTTTTTTCACTCTACTTTTATAAATTTCAACAGAGAACAGTGAATTAAGTCACACAGTCACATAACAGGGACTAGGACCTTGTCAGCCCCATTTATTAATGGGAAGATGGCTCCTAAGCTGGGAGCCAGGAGCCAGGAGCCAGGCTGCACAAATTGAACATTGTTCAGTTGAGCCTGTAAGTACCGTCAAGCTCTTCGGAGCTTCCCCATCCAGCACTTCTTCACACGTGATCACCACCCACCATTCTACAGGAAAGACTCTGGCTGGCTGCATAAGCATCTTGGTTCACTCCTATGTCTGCTTCCTAGAGGTTGGATTTTTCATTTCCGAACTCACCTTTGTCTGAACCCTGGCCAATATTTGCAGAGAGAAAAATCCCAAATTCACTATCCAACTTTTCCAATCAGTGGCTTCTAAACCCAGGTGGCCTCCTTTCTCTTAATAGTGCAATAACCACTGGCCAGGGCACTAACATGAAGATAAGGCTGGACTCCTATGTCTCCCTGGCAACAGGCCTGGCCCTCTGCTCATTTTTATTCTTGAATAAGTATCTCAATCAGTTCTCCCTTGTGGAGCTCCTTGTGGCAGCCTCTGTGAAGTTGTGGGGAATGTTAATCACTCACAATCAGTTCTGGAGACAGTGGAATTTTGTAACTTTTGTTTTGTTTAAATGGAGCCATTTGCCATAAGATAAATCTGCCTTTACAATCAGAAAAACAACTTCTGTGGAGACTGCCTTATGAAATTTGCTGCTGATGGAGAGACATATTTCACACTGGCTTCATGGTGGAGGCCTGTGCCCCAGGGATGGGGAAAATTGCTTATTTGGAGGGAAATGGATGGGACATGGTCATTCTTCTGCTGCTCCTGTAGAGTACAAATGCTAGCAGACATCTAACAGGTGTTAAATCCAAGGGCATAATAAGAACTATTAAAATTACCAAAGGAAAATTGTGGGAGAAAGGAGACATCTGGTCAATCTATTCAACCCTAGAGATCAACTAGCCCAGATCTTCAAATCCACATTACTCTAAAAACACAAGCTCAGTCTCCCTTCTACAGACATTACTCTGGGTACAGCCCATGGTCATGAATTCTATATTAGTTGGGGAGAGGGCCAAGGCATTTGTTTATTCCCTCATTCTGACTTAACTCTCTATTACACATTTGCTAGCACAAATAATGACATTTAAAAATTATACACATTGAGTGCAATAAAAAAAATGCAGCCCTCATTTCCAAAAGAGCTGATCACCTATGCAGGAAGGAGCAATAAATCTAAGGGACATCAGCAAGATGAATAAGCATTTTGGGCAGGTTATAGTACTCCAAAGCATCATTTCTATTTTGCACTGTGATTATCTCGCCATAATCATACCCTTGTGTTATATTATTGCTCATAATAAAAGTCCACATATTGGAGAGGAAAAGTGTTTTTTTCTAAAAGCATTTTCAGGGAGGATTAAAAATTATTTGAAATCAGAGCAATAGCAAACCTAACAAGAGACCAACTTATATACTTCTGCACTCAACAGTTTGAAAGCAGGCTAATAGTAATTAAGGGGGAAAAGTGAGGAATCTGCTACATTCTGCCATCTCCATAATTAAACAATAAAACTACTATATCATTTCGCAGAGACATTGTAAATACTAAATTAAGAAGCTCCGATGAAATGTCAGAAGCGTTTTCTTATGAGTTTATATCAGCCATGTGACTATCATATTGATTCTGCATGCCAATGAGAGAACATTCCACGGTTTATTTTTCTCCCAATTGCCTTCCAGAAAGTAATAAAATTAAATCCAATATGATATTAAATGTAAATATGCATGGATATTATATGTAAATACCCATTTTAAACTCTCTTTGCTTTTTGATATTTTCTGAGCATAATGTTGTCAAGCAGTAGTAATATTCCTCTCCCTCACATGGCCCACCCTCATTTCCAGGACCAAGAAAGAGAACGCCCTTTGTAATTCCACTTGACATTTGTTTCATGACTTCTGGAAAAAAAGTCTGCTTTTAAAAGTTACTGAGCTAAGAATTTAAGAGTTTACAAGCTAAGAAAGTTTGATTTCCAACAGTGATGTCTTGAATGAGTGTTTGCTGTAAGCCTCATTAAACACTGCCTTAACTTTTTTTATACTAATTTTTTTAGATTGATTTATTTACTTCAGAGAGAGAGGTGGGGGAGGGGTAGAGGGAGAGGGAGAGAGAATCTCAAACAGACTCCATGTTGAGCACAGAGCCAGATGAGGGGCTCAATCTCCCCACCCTGAGATCACGACCTGAGCTAAAACCAAGGGCTGGATGCTTAACCAACTGTGTCACCAGACGCCCCTATGTTAGTTGTATTTTCCTCTAAATCTGTCACTTCATGTTAACTGGATAGTTAAAATAATTTCACTCATCCGACTGTTGATTGAGATGTCCAGCTAGGACTCTATGCTTGCAACTCAAACATCAACAAGACTTTTCTATTTATGGAAAACAAGGATTTTTATCAGGATAAAGTGACCAGTCACCTTTGCTAAGGCACGGGGACCCAACACAAGACTCTGGCTCTGAAAGTACATGTAAATTGGTCAGATGTGGTAGCCCGAAATGAGAATAACAAAGGGTATCACAGGGTTAGCAGAAGGGCATCCAGTGCAAATCAATTACTTTTAAATTGAGGTCTGGAGGAACTAAGAGGTTTGATGGCTCAACCTCCTTCTCTCATCCTAGTAAGTATCTTCTGTTGCAGTACTTACATGTTTTCCCTCTATCCAGGGAAGGGAAGTTACTTGCTTCTATCAGAGATATGTCTCGTATTCAGAATGATTTATTTGCCCTTTCCTCTCTGGCTTGTATGTCCTTACATCTGGCAGAATTCTTGGCACATAAAATTCTTGATAATTGGTGATAGGATGCTTAAGGTCACGTGGCTAATTAGCCACAGATCTGAGATTAAAACTCAGATTTATTTATGTGTGTGTGTGTTTTCCCCTATTACTTTGTGCTTCATCCTCTTCACACAATCTATAGAAAAGCTCACCATTTCATTATTTCCTGGATAAAACAACCAAGAAGTAAAAGATGAGATGTATGACTGGGTCTGATTTACCCATAAAGCAAACAAGGTTTTGTGTTTTTTTTTCCATTGGGAACTTAAGAAAAAGTCTTTAGGGGCACCTGGGTGGCTCAGTCGTTAAGCGTCTGTCTTTGGCTCAGGTCATGGTCCTGGGGACCTGGGATCAAGCCCTGCATCGGGCTCCCTGCTCCGCGGGAAAGCCTGCTTCTCCCTCTCCCACTCCCCCCTGCTGTGTTCCCTCTCTCGCTGTGTCTCTCTCTGTCAAATAAATAAATAAAATCTTTAAAAAAAGAAAAAGGCTTTATTTTTCAGAGAAGTTTTAGGTTCACAGCAAAACTTCGCAGAAGGTATGGATGTTTCCCAAATACCCCCTGTGCCCTGCCCTCTGCCACCCACCAGCCTCCTCCATCATCAACATCCCCCATCAGAGTGGGACATTTGTTACACTTGATGAACCTACACTGACACATCATTATTATCCAAAGACCACAGTTTACGTTAAGGGTCACTCTTAGAATGTTGGACACTCTATGGGTTTGGACAAATATGGACTGACCTTGATGGTATGACACAGAGTAGTTTCACTGTTTCCCAGATTCTCCGTGCTCCACCTAACCATCCCTCCTCCCCATGGCCCCTGGCAGCCACTGCCTTTTTTTTTTTTTTTTTTAACTATCTCCATAGTTTTGTCTTTTCCAGAATGTCATAGAGTTGGAACCATATAGTACATATAACGGGGCCTTTTTGCTGTTGTCTCTTTTGTGGAAACACCACTAACTATACTTTGGATAAAAGCCACTGCCACATTTTTATGGGTGGGAACTAATATTGGAATGACTAGCCTTGAAGAGAAAATTTCACTTTTCCAACTGATTGTTTCTGCTACACAATACTGTAAGAAGTATATAGGGTGTTTCTTTTTCTCTTTTTCCTTGAATTAAGAACTGAAATAATAAGACTGTGGAGTCATGTTTCATGTTTAGATAATGCTGTAAATGCATACAGAATCCCTGCTTCCTCCCTCTGCCCAGTTATGATGGGCTATGCTAAATTTGTGCCTGGTCTGCCTTCTGACAAATAGCTTGCCTTTACTAGGGAGTTGGCTGGTCATAAAAGAGAAATATAAAAGGAGATTATATATACATATAAAATATTATATATGCATATATATTGATATGCATGTGTATATAGATAGAGGGGGCAGGGGGAGAGAGCTGTGGGTATGTGTGTATGTGTACGTGTGTACTTGAGTGTTTGTATATAATTAAAGGGCCTCATGTGTCTCTGGCCTAATTGTTGTTTAATCTCTAACTTAACCAGAAATCAAATCAGACATGGACAGAGATGACACTGATTTCCAGGATCTGTTCAGGGAAAGGGCTTTGCCACCATGTTGGATTTTTTAGGGGCAATAATTTAAAGTGATCTTAGTTGTGTTTTGTTATAAATATGGCTCATTGTAATGAGTGTCTTCATTTCAAGTGTTTGTGACGTTGGGGTTCTAGAAGGCATTACTAATACAATAATGGTGCCACTTTTTCAAGTGCCTTGCCAAGGTAAATGCATCGATCGGAGGGGGCATCCTTGCAGCTCAAAGAGGAAAAGTCAAGTGAGATGATGCAGATGCATGCCAGGTTTCCTTAAAGTAACTCATTAAAGGAAGTTAGGATGAAAAAAACTATGCTTGGGCCTCTATGTCTGACTACAGGATTAGCCCTTTGAAGGACTGTTTGCTATAGAGATTTTCTGCTGGTAACTCTGTGCAGCAGACGGGGTGCACAGGCTTCCAGCTGCCTTCTTTCAGCCATGCCTGCATGAGGCCAGCAGTGCCTTCCTCCCACACAAAGTAATTCAGGGCGTAGAGAGTGATACCTGATTTGGCCCCACTACAGGATATTTCCCACTCTCTCCTGTCCAACTCACATCATAGTTGGATCATAGTAGAACAGAGAGGGCATCCAGAAGAACATCCTCCAATCTCATCACTCTTATCTCTACTTTCCCATTCCTGAGAGACAGAAAGTAATATAGCCTTAAGGCCCCTCTGATCATTTTGCTTCCACTGTCTTTATTTGGACCAATACTAAGTCGCAAAACTGTCTGTTGGCTCTATTGTCAACTGTCTCTTTGTTTTCTCAAGCCAGAATTCTCCAATTTACTGCCCCCAAACACCATAAACTGGTCTAAAAGTGAGACACTGAGCCAATTAACTTGTTTTCCTTATACTTATCAAAGTATGAGTTTCACTCTTTTTTATTGACTTTTCTGAATCCACTGTTGGCTTTTCTGGCATCGTATAGACAAAAACATTTATTGGCATGAAAGAACAGTTTCCTGTATATTAAATGGAGTTTCAATCAAGGAAAAACTCCTTTCTTCAAACTTCTAACTTCCATCTTGAAGAACATGCAAGTGGGTCTAAAGATAAATTTAAGATTTTCAAGTTGTCTCACATTACTGAAAACAACTTGGAGCAATAATCACTTTAAATGAACCGTCAAAAAATGTCAACTCCAAAAAAATATTACCAGGCCCTCACAGAATAAAGTCATATTCACACATGCTCTAAAATTTAGAATGAAAAATTTTCTTTGGCACCATTTTAAGGAAGCATTGAGGGAGACGGAATGTGAAGATGTATCTTGTGTAGGAAGAATATTTTTACATTTTTGAACCACGAATATCATAAAGATACAGCTCTAATTAGTAATGCTGGGTGCTGTGGCACATTCAATCAGGCTCATAGCATATTCATTTTGATAGAACTTGTTTAACTGACGGAAGAAAAGCAAGGTTCATATTGTTGCAGCCTTTTAGTTTTGATCAAAATATCAAAGGTATTTCAGCATGAACTACTTATCTTAATTGATATGATGCACAGCAAAATATATTGATCCACATGAATAGGTCTCAGATCAATTGTCCGTTTGAAAATAATATTTACATTTAGAAAGGACCCCAGAAACGCATTGACTCCAAAGGTTAAAATTAATTTCTCCTTAACAACAGTGATTAGTTGGGTTCCTTTGTACCTTGAATAGGTTTCAATTAATCCAGAATCTCTGAGAAGCTTTGTACTGTTGTTCCTCAGAGCATATCAGAGAGGCAAGTAGGTGCAGGAGCTGGTGCGGCCCATTATTTTAGCACATTAGCAGATGGAGAGAACAGAGTCACAAGCCAGTTGGGTGATTTGGCCAACACCACAGTATCTACAGTGATTACTGCAATCCCAGAATAGAGTTCTCAACTCCTACCTCCCATCTGTTCTTTAAAGTGACTTCGGAAGCCAATTATCTGTTCTTTGTTAAGAAGAATCTATTGATTCTCTTAGTAGGGATGAAGCTGGCCCCGGCCAAGGTTGCTTAGATTTCCCCACTCCTGTGCCTCTTGCTCTTGCCCCACCCAACCTTCTTACCCACCATGTTTGCCTCCAACCACAACACTCTCATCCACTAGTCAAGCCTTCTGCTTTGATGCTCCCAGAGAGGGGTATGTCTGCTCAGGTGGTAAAAGGAGATCCTTGATAAAGGAAAGATTTATTAACCATTTTCTCTGTTGCAAACACAGCTCTGGGTAGTTTGTACTCTTCTCTTATCCCAGCCTCATTAGTACTTATTAGAGTGGGACCATATTTCATCATGTACATGAGAGATGCCGGGCAAATAAATTGAAGATGGTGATCCTGGTGGTGGCAAGGCAGAACATTAACTGAATCCGAAAAAAAATAACTGGATTCTGGCTTTGACTGTTACCACTAAACCTGTGTGAACTTGGTTCATGCATTTTTTTTTTTCCCCCTCTCTGGACTTAATTCTTTCACCAGAAATACAGGCAGGACACAGTAGACCAGATGAACCCTCAGACTGTACTGACTCTAAAATTGTACGAGAATATGATTGAACTTGTTCAGTTACTGTGAGGGGGATCACTGGTTCTCTCAAGGGAGATCACGTTTGCAGGAAGGCTGCTTTTCAATTCTGGTTTCATTTCAGCCAGGGTCCTCCACCCTGCCCATAAATTACAGCCACCCCCCAGTCCCCAGGACATTTGAAATTTCTAATACTAAACCTGCTTGTTCAGGGGGGTCTCAGGACATCTAGCAGCTCTGTTTCTAAAGGGATCCGGAGGTGTTTCTGATGGGTACTTCTAGATAGGTAGTTCTAGTGAGGAGTCACTGCTGTTACCAAGGATTTCCAGAAAATCGGGGAAGATACTTGGCAGAGAATCGAGGGTTTCCTGAGACTCCTCCACTCACACCATCTCTCTGGTCTCTGTGTGAGTCTAGACCCACCTACTAGGGAGGCCACTGGGCTAGGGAGAGTTTGGGAAAGCTGGAAAGGTATTGATCGTAGGACCCAAGTTGAGTGCTGTCTGAGAGGTCAGGTCTCATTTGTTTTTATTTCATGCAGGTCTTTTTCCCCTGCTGCCAATTCAACCTGCATAGAGTTTTAAATCTTTCCCTAAAGAACACCCATTAAAGATGATGAAATAGTCTGGCTCTCAGATCCATTCAGCCCCTCAAGCTTTAAGATGACATAACAGAGGCATCAGCACCGTCTAATTTTGTCTTTGGAGCTAATTAAGTATCCTGTGGGATGCACTAAGTCCAGGATGTTATTTTGTGGAGAGTAATGGACAGTCGGTAAGGATGAATGATTTTAGGTCCCCAGGCCGGTATTAATCTTGTTGTCTTTTTTTTTTTTTTAAGATATTATTTATTTGAGGGAGAGAATGAGAGAGAGAGAGCACATGAGAGGGGGGAGGGTCAGAGGGAGAAGCAGACCCCCTGCGGAGCAGGGAGCCCGATGCGGGACTTGATCCTGGGACTCCAGGATCATGACCTGAGCTGAAGGCAGTCGCTTAACCAACTGAGCCACCCAGGCGCCCAGTCTTGTTGTCTTAAGGTAAACACATATGGTGTTCAAAAACGCTCTCTCATTTAACTCAAACAGCGATGTTGATTGGCAAATCCCCAAACCAAGTATCTTTTGTGTACTTTCATGGATTTCCAGGATGTAACCAAGGTTATAACACATGATTTTCATTATTCAAGTGATATTTAGACCTTTCCTTTATCGGTATCCAAGAAAACAGTTTTGTGTCGCTTTGAAATGCCTGGACTCTTACCCTCAATGATCTTGGGCAAGTAGTCATACCTAATTGAAAATGAGTCACTCCCTAGTTTTAACGTCTTCCCAGCTTTTATACTTCTTGCCTGGTGTCTCGCATCTGCAGAAGGAAATTTACCTAATGGTCTTGTTCTACAATTAACAGAGAAATGAGTTCTTAATCCCACTCTTTCTTTACAATGTTTTCCTTTTGATACCCTTGTGTTTCTGGGGGCTCCGAATCAGGATGAATGGAAAACACCTGCTGCTTTTCAGAACGGGATTCCACCCATGCTGGGCTTTGAGATCTATCAAAGAGTAAGCCTGCAATTTCAATACTTGTAGTTTGAATCCACGAGTTACAAATGGAAGTCACAATTCCTGTGGCAGGCTTTTTGTTAGGCTGTCAGGTAGCTCATTTCACTGCTGTTTCCTATTTTTAACATTCTCTTTACATAAATAAAATGTAACACTGTGAAAAATGAAACACCTGAACAAAACACACAATGAGGTGCATCAGAGAGCACTCGCATTAGTCATTTCAAGCAGTTGGTTGACGCATGATCTTCGCTGAATATTTCAGTGTTAGAAACATTACTAAGGTTATAAATTGAGTAAGGAAATAAAATTGCTCTTGGTCAAGGATCATCTTCTAGCATTAAATAGCTTTTGAATATTTATGGGGAGTCTGCAATACCATAGTGGTGTTTAAAGATGATCTCAGTAATATTTTTCCTCGGTCTCTCCCTTGATTAGAACTGTGGAGGGCACCTGGGTGCTCAGTGGGTTAGCAACTGCCTTTGGCTCAGGTCATGATCCTGGAGTCCCAGGATCGAGTCCCACATCGGGCTCCCTGCTCAGCGGGGAGTTTGCTTCTCCCTCTGACCCTACCTCCCCTTGTGCTCTCTTGCTCTCTCTCTCAAATAAATGAATAAATAAATCTTTAAAAAAAAAAGAAAGTTCTTTAAAAAAAAGAATTGTGGAATTTTGGAGTATCTGGGTGGCTCAGTTGATAGAGCATGCAACTCTTGATCTTGGGGTCATGAGTTCAAGCCCCACGTTGAGCATAGAGCTTAGTTAAAAAACAAACCAACCAACCAATATGGAATTTCAAATCTAGAAAGAACTTCAGAGTCAGATGGGGATAATCATTCCCTAGTTTACATGGTTGATTCTTAACAGACCCCATCTAAAACCCTAACCTGTTGTCTTCGGCTCTTGACATCCTTCTACCAAGCCATGCATCTCCAGATAAATGGGGAACCAGACTTTTCCAGTCCATATCATAGTTAACCCATCCCAATTTTATCAAATAAATTCTGAGTATTCTAACGTTACTCTAGTGACTTCAGAAAGATTCAAGGTACAGCTCAAAAAAGGCTCAATAGAATTTACTTCACAAAATCTCAGTTGGTTAGAACATGTTACAAGGAACCAGATTTGTGGATTTGAACCCCATACAATGCTACTTAATTTTCTCCTGTATGACCATGACAGATACCTCTACCTTGTGAAAACATGGGCCATCAGCCCAAAGAGTGACCTTGGTGCCTGCTTCTGCTCAACTTATCATTAGTAAATCATGTCCAATTCAAAGGTCATTCTCAACTCCCCATGGGTCAGTAGAACAATGCTGATTTACAAAGGACATTCATGCTCAAAAATATTGCCTTTAGTTTCAGGACTGGGACTAAAACTTAGAACTTCTCTTCTCTGTCCAGTGGATTTTCCATCACAGTCTAACTTCTTCCAAGGACTCCCAAAGGAGTGAAACCAGCCAAGTCCCCTTGGTCACATTTTTCTCAAACACAGCTCAGTGCTGCAGATATATCATTGGATGTGCCTTCACTTAGAACCTGGCACAGCCCGTGAATGCAGGTAGCTCTTTCATTTACCTCTGAAACCCAGGCTGTGTCTACTTAGTTTAAAGGGGAGACAAGGGTTGGGACAAAGAGGAGTGGGGGGGGGTAGGGGAAGTAGCACTGAGCACTACAAAATTGCAGCACTTTCCAGCTCTGAGTCACATGCAGGGTTGTAAAATGACTTATAGCCCTGAAAATGTTGGCAGAACACTCAGCATAGATCATGCATTCAGGCACATGATACAAATGCTTTTTGGCTCACGATTACAGGCTAGCAATTTCCAAGGTGCTAGTGCTGTTCCAAATAATTCATTGTATTCGCTTTCTGTACTAAGTCCCTTGGACTGATTAAAGGAAACCTTCCAAAAGCATGCCTGTACTTGCTATATGACTTTGCTATTTCTCACATGGCCGAGGTGATCCTATGCTCTTGCACAGGGTCTTATAGAACATTTGTGTGAACACACACACACGCTCCCCTTTCCTGGACGCTTCTCAGAGTAAGCATGCTTGTACAATGTGGTCAAATTGGCCAGTGTGCCAATGCTTTAAGCTATTTCATGTTGGACAATGTGGTAAACCACAGGATCAACCATGCACTCTGATTTGACCAACAAACCAGCCAAAAGAGTAATCACATTAGGGGCGATTCGGCTCTAAAGGAAGAGGTTTTCTTGAATATGTGGAAAACCTAAAGTTTCATTCTATACTTGGAATTATGTGTTATTTGTAACAATTTGTAATGGAATAATGAGATAAAATATACATATACAAAGGACATGACATCAAGAATATTTCCATTTTTGGGGCGCCTGGGTGGCTCAGTCAGTTAGGCATCTGCCTTCTACTCAGGTCATGATCCCGGGGTCCTGGGATCAAGCCCCGTGTGGGGCTCCCTGCTCAGTTTCTCCCTCTCCATCAACCTCTGCCCCTCCCCGCATCCCACTCATGTTCTCTCTCTCTCTCTCTCTCTCTCTCTCTCTCATGTAGTCTTAAAAAAAAAGAGTACTTCCATTTTTTTATGCAGTATTTTCAGTAGTAATTACTGATTTGAACAAAATATTTGTACTAACCATGATGACGTTAGACGTATCTTTTTGACAATTTTATCCATTATCTGTGCGCATACCTGATAGGCTGCTGGCTAGAACAGGTGAGGAATTTTAGTCAAATCTATTGGAATAGCTCTTTGTAGAAAGAACAGCCAACTAATGTCCATACATCTTTTTTCCTATGCACTTATGTTTGTTCCTCAGCCTACTCATCATAATTTATAGAATGATTCAGTGAATTACTATTTCTGCTACAACTGCCATTATAAAGAATCTTAGAGGTCACTTTACTCTGTCTACTGGAGGGAAATCCACTGAATCTAGTAATTTCAACATTTTTTATATTTAGCCTTTGTGGCCATCAAACTTCTTTTTTTTTTAAGATTTCATTTTTTTATTTGTCAGAGAGAGAGAGCACAAGCAGGGGGAGTGGCAGGCAGAGGGGGAGGGAGAAGCAGGCTCCCTGCTGAGCAAGGAGCCCAATGTGGGGCTCAATCCCAGGACCCTGGGATCGTGACCTGAGCCAAAGGCAGACGCTTAACGACTGAGCCACCCAAGTGTCCCCATCAAACTTCTTTTTGACCAGAACAATCAATTCATTAATTCCTAGTGAACCACAGCCAAAATACTAAATATATAGTGTCTTAACTTAATTTGTTTCACCTTCTAAGAGTTAGCTATTATGTGTGAATCTTCTAAACATTTCAATCATATTCCTGTCTGAAGCACTCCAACCTTTACCATTTATATCACAAAAAAATTCACTTTGTAAGTTAAAGTTTTTCTTTTTAAGGATGACTTTTTTCTTTTCTTTTCTTCCTTCCTTCCTTCCTTTCTTTCTTTTTCTTTCTTTCTCTCTCTCTCTCTCTCTCTCTTTCTTTCTTTCTTTTTCTTTCTTTCAGTATCCCAGACATTGCTTCCTTACTTTGTGTGTCTTTAGGCAGTTAGAGATCTGACCACTTTCTGAGTAGCACTAAGGACTTAGAGGTTTATTAGTAGGCTATTAGAGAAAAGACATTTATCTTTATTTTATTCAGAGAATGGATTTTTTTTACAGTAAAATAATCCAAATTTTTGTTTAAATTAGTGGTTTTAATTCTAGTGATAAGATGAATGATGAAGTCTACTTTTTTGATAATCGGCCCCCTCTCCTCCCCACTTTCCCAAAATAAGAAGAGATTTTAGACAGAAATGTATCCCAGGAGGCAGAAGACAGTGGCCTCAAGGTAAAAGCAATTTAAGCTTTCATTTCAGGTTTGCTCCCTTAGCTGCTCATTCATTTTGTGGCTTGAATGAAGAATGCATTGCCTGGATTTGCAAAAATATATGGAAAATAATTCTACCTCCAGGTCATTGTCCTCTTGGCTATTTTTCTCATTTTGAAGTTGCATGGGACTATTTTGGGCCTTCCCACTACACTTAACATCACTTTAAAACAGATTTAAGTCTCCCTACAAGACTGAATTTCCAATTCTCCATCCAACAGAGCAGCATGCTATTAAAGATCCACCAGGTGTTTCAATATGCACAGTTATCTGACTCTTCTTCTAGTTAGAAATAATAGAAAATGAAATCTGAGATTTATGGGTACAGCGCAAGTTGATGAAAATACTGGTATGAAGGCAGGTTTATGACCGCTTGGCAAAGATACAAGTGAGATCCAAAATATTTTTAAATGTAAATGTATATTCCTTCTTTGGATACCTTTTTGATAGGCACAGTTTCATATTTTAGAGAGCTGCAAATCCCCCAAAACCACATCAGTTAGGAAAAGACAGGAAGAGTGATCTGTGAGTTACTGCTTAGGGTTTGTCACTTTTGTGGCTCATGTGTGGCGAGTTGTTGAAAGTAAAAATCCAGTTCCCTGTTGCAATCGCTGATAGGGTTGTGATGCCTGCCTCGTTTTTATAAATAGACGTGTGGTCACCACGTGTCAATGAATCAAAAAAAAAAAAAGAAAGAAAGAAAGCTGAAAATCAGGGCAGGATATAAAATTCTCTTATCTCCCTCCAGCTTTGGGGGAACTCATGGCCCAAATTATAATTTATTAATTTTTTGAAATCTCATCACCAAACCTCAAGTTTGGTATATGATATTCAATAAAATATTTGTGAAATGGGAATGAATTTGCCTAACTACAAAGGATTTTCAAGTCACAGTATATCTGCTGCTTTGGGTTTATCCAGGTAATTAGTAATGAGGCGCCAACTGGTGCATACACCTGCAATCGTTTTCTTTTCCGGCCAGGGTAAGCAGACAGAAGTAAGACTGAGTGCCGTATTTAAGGAGCCCAGATTTGAGGCCAGGGTTCAGAGATTCTGTAAAACTGTATAAGGTCAGCAAAGCCTGGAGAAGTTCAGGGAAAACCCAAACACAAAACCCTTCCTAGTGGGTGCAGCTCCCCTCCCATGAATCCACAGATCCGATGCTTAAGTCACACGTGCTATCGAAGGGAGCTCGCATCTAGGAGCTAGGTTTGTTTTTTGTTTGTAAGAGGGAATAGAGCACAGATGGGCCATTCCTTAGATTTACGATGCAGCCAATTAGACATTTAAAAGGTTAGAGACAGAATGTTTTGAAGAGAAATCAACTGCAGTTTAAATGTGCCTCGTTTCAGTACGGGCTCTCCCGGCCTGAGGTTCAGGGAGTAGTCTGTTTCTCCCTTACCCAGGTATCTTTTTTCGCGCGGTGCAGGTGTGGGCTATGGAAAGCTCTTTACGATTCCCGATTAAATCCTCTCACCCCGACTGGAGATGCATGACAATTCTTACACCATTAAACTCCTCTCCTCTGCTTTGCTGGGGGCTCCCCACCCCGCGCCCCCTGCCAATGCAACAATGACTTGGAGTGCCTTTCTCTCTGTTCTCCCTTATTCCGCCCTTGGAACATCATTTTTGAGATCCGGAGAGACTGGGACTATCTTTCACAGGATTTCAGTAGGGAAATTAAAACCCCATTTGGTTGTGAAGAATGGAGAGGAAAGGGAGTTCTACGAGCGACGGGGCGGGCTGAACATTTTGTAGCCAACTGATCATTTGTTGTTCCTCCCCATTTCTCATCATCTGGCTGTTGGTCTGGCCTCTTTAAGACCTATTCCTCCTCCTCCACAGTATCTTCCCAGACCTGTCTAATCTTGGAGCCAGGCTTTCGGGATCCGAACCCTCGGATCAACCCCTTACAGGCTGTGGGATCTTGGACGTTACTTCTCCTCTCTGCGCTTCAGTTTGCCTATCTGTAAAAGCAGCAAATACAAGGGAGTCCTGACCGTACCTATTTCACAGGGTTGCACAAGATTTGAATGAGCGACTATATACAGAGTGCTTACAAATGCCACATAGTGCGTCCTGTGGTTTGCTCCTGTTAGTTTATTTATTGAACTTCGCATAAAATCATTTGAGAAGAAGGATCTCAAATCTCTCTGTTCAAGGTTTTCTCCCTCCCTTGTTTTATGTGTCCAACAAATACATTGGTTCTGCTCCCTCTCACACTATCAGGACTGTCTCCTTTTTATCTACCATCCATCAACTGAACGAAAGCTTTTTCTCAAAGGTCTGCACCCAGATTTCGTGCCTCCTTCTCGACTTTGGGATATTATTTGTTTCCATGGCTACAAATATCACCACTATACCAGCAACTTCCATGTCTCAGTTTTCCGCCAAAAAAATATTATAAGCAAAAATCCTTTCAATCCCTTCAATTAAAAGACTACAAAGTGGCATAGCAACTGCGCATGTCAGGAACAGTGCCGTGGTCTTCAGCACGACTTCGGAGACAGACCAGGCTCCTATGAAGTTTTAAAAACAGAATTTGGTAATTGACTCCCTATGAATGCCAATTGAGAAAATAACTTTTAAATGAAGGCTTACTCTGCAAAATCCTCTATCTTCACATCATAACCCAGCTTCCACCCCCCCCGCCCCCCCCCCCCCCCCCCCCGCCCTCTCGACTCCCTGCTGGGATGCATGAATTACTCTGCGTTTTCCTGATGACAGAGCTGTCAGTGTTCCTGAGCCCCCACCACATTCGGCTGCTAAAAACTGTTTAGGATTTAATAGCGCATTTGTGCAGGATGTCAGCTTTAAGGCATACAAATAAGAGGGACAGAGAATAAACAATAAAGGCAACAGTGAAAAAAAATTAAAAACATGTCATAGGTGGTTTGGTAGCAAAGGGCAGGAGTGATAATCTTGTCACCTTTTCCAGGCATGTTTTCCACTCTCCCCTTTGCACGCCTATCAGCCTCAAAGCTAACTCTTCCCCTGCTGTCCATGTCCCATAGTGTTACTGACTTGATCGGCATGCTTCATGATATCAACTAGGGTTCAGAAACAGAATAAATCCTTTACAGTATGGCTTTGTCTATTGCTGGGAAACATAAAGATGGATTGCTAATATTTATTGCATACATATTTTGAGCTAAGCATGGTACTAAGTGCTTTTAATGTATCTTTCTCATTTAATCTCAGTAACGCCAGAGGGATAGACTACTTTTATGTCCATTTTACAGGTCAGGAACTTGAATCTCCGAGAAGTTAAGAGCCTGTGACAAGCTCTGGTCATAGTTTATAAGGGGCGGAGTAAAAATTCAAGTCTCATCAAAAGCCATGGTTCTTAATGACTTCTTTATGTTATTGCCTTAGTCTGTTGGGGCCGCTATGACAAAATACCGCAGACTAGGTGGCTTATGAACAAGAGACATTTGTTGCTCATAGTTCTGGAGGCTGGAAGTTCGAGATCAGGGTACCAGCATAGTCCAATTCTGATGAGAGTCCTCTTCTGGACTGCAGACAGCCAACTTCTCTGTAAGCTCCCATGGAAGGGTTGAGCTAGCTCTCTGGGGCCTCTCTCCTAAGGGCACTAATACCATCAGGAGGACTCCACTCATATGACCTAGTCCCCTCCCAAAGGCTGCACCTCCTAGTTCCATCACACTGGGGGTTAGGATTTCAACATAATGAATTTGAGGGCTACACAAATATTCAGACCATAGCAATTTTCTTCCAACTTATATTAGTTAATGGTTTTCATCAATACACCAGTCAGCTTACAAATCAGGCCCAAAAATGAGCTCAGGGAGGGCAGAGAAGCAGAGTGCTAAATTCTGCACAAATTAGAACATCAGCCCTTGATTTTCAAAAATTGCCCAAAGTTGCCAAAATCTCACTGATTGTTCAGAATGCCTAAGTTCTTCTGCATCAGTGAGTTATCTATCTAGATAGTGTGCTCTGAATATCCATACACATTTACAATAAGTTACCAGGTATGGACACACCCCCCCCCCCAACTGTATGCATATGTATTGTGACTATGTAACTGGAACCAGCATGTTGTCAAGTCAGAGCCCTGGGCCCCTTCGCCACACCCCAACAACACGAGTGAGGCATTTGCTGCAGTATCTCAGTTTCATGTTTTGATATTAAATATTACAGCTGTCCAACCTGAGTCTTTGTGCATAACCCATTGCCAAGTCCCTGAACAACTGTGGTAAAAGTTAAAAAAGAAGAAAAGCTCCTTGAAAGAATGATGACTGACATAAATCTATAAAGGGCCTTTTCCGAGGAAGGACTGAGACCACATGTCATAAATATGTTCATATTTTATTCATGCCTATCTGAGGTTCCAGAACACAATCTTTGGCCATATCAATATCTCACACTAAATACTCAGGTGGAATATAAGATTTGAAATTAAGTGCTCTGGAAGTGCTCCATTCATTAGGACCCCTACTCTCTCTGGACTCAAGGTTTCTATCAGTTTAAGAGAAAGTATTATTTGAAATGCTTTTTTAGTCCAGGCACCAAAGGGTTCCCTCTTAACTAGAAAACACTATTTTGATAAATGATATCCCTTCTGCACAAAAAGGTAGTCTCCCTATACTAGATTCATTAGAATAAAGGGCTCATGCCTGGATTTTATTGAGAAGTAATATTTATGTGTTAATCTTAGACACCATTTTCCTTTGGAACACACTGGGGAATATTTAAAGGAAGATATTTAATTGGACAAATGTGTTGCTTTATCTATAGTCAAGTGTCAGGGTCATTAGAACAAGCACTTGAAAAAGATTGGAAAACACTGCACATTGTGGGAGAAGAGGCCTAAGGATGACGGCACTTGAAATGTGATTTTTGCTAATGTTGCTGCACTTCATTGCATTCATTTGTCCAATCTTACCATTAACTTGGAATCAACTACAAGGATTTTTTAGAGGACTGTGTATCACGCACTGGTCCTTTAAAGTTAATTATAATTACAATGTAATATCAAAAGGTTATTATACAAAATGTTCTCTTGGTCATTAGAGTTGATTTTGTCTAGGTCACATTGTGCCTGCCTGGAAAGGATTTGGAAGTGTGGCTTATCCTTCTGAGTCAATAAACCCAAAGCATTGAATACTTGTCCCACAGCTGCTTGTGTTTACTTCCTATGAGATTTCGGCACGCGAGATAAAAAGAAATGACATGGCCAAGGCTTATTTTAAAATATCCCCATCGTTCCGAATGGTATTTCCAAATGTACCACCCTTCGGAGTTCAATGTAGACAATTACAAGGCACTGAATTTCCTTAGGCAAATTCTCTTTCTCTTAGATCGAAACCTCTATCTCCTTCCCAAATTTAAATTACTAGAGACAGGTCTCTTTCTAACCTGGATGGACACACTCAAGAAACTCAGATCTGGTTCGTGGGTGGGAAGGGGATTAAGTTCTATTGATATCTGAGAAGAGTCGGTCTTGTGCGTGAACTTAGAGGAACCGCTGTATTCTAGTGGGCTGAGGAGGAAGGGACACCGGTGGGAGGGATCCGAGAGAAGTTAGGGATTTGCAATCACAGTGAGGCCGAAAAACCCTCATCCTTGAGCCCCTGACCACCTCCACCCCATTCAGTGCTGTGCTTCATCCCAGGGAGGGGAAAAGGTGGGAAATTCTCAAGGGGAGGAAGAAAGGACAATAGAGACCGAGGCTTTTCTCCCTTCTGAGAACTGGGGAAGGAGTAAGGCAACAAAGGCATATATATGGAGGTGCTGAGCAGAAGCCCACCTGGGACCATCCAGCTCTTTGAAGCAAGGAGTGGCGAAATGCCTGAGGGGACTCAAACTCTATCCTCTATGTTCCTGTTTGCTCCATAATACAGAACCTCCCGGTGCTCATGGGACACCTACACTTTCTGCAGTAGCAACTGGGTCTCCTTCTGCACAGATTGCTGCCCACCCACCACAGCAAAGCGGACCCAAGCCTCATGCACACAGTGTTTCCTGTGTCCTGAGAGGACACTGAGCCACGTGTACAAATCAGAGACAAAGGCAGGGAGTGGGTGGGCTGCCTGGGAACAATCGTCTAAACCCAGTTAAGTGAAAAGTAAGTTTCTTAAATGCCTCTTTCAAAGTAAACTTGATAACGGAGACTTATATTTGGAATTATTAGGGGTTTTATTTTTTTTTTTATAAATAAATAAATAAATAAATAAATTTATTTATAATTTGGAATTATTAGGGGTTTTGAACAAAACTAGGAATTCCAGCCACCTATGTTTGCTTACGAGGGTCTGGGTTTTATGGAGGAATAAGGGCCTATTCATCTCTAAAAATATAATCCTTTAAACTTCTCATGCACTGTTGGTGGGATTGTAAATTGGTGCAGCCACTATGTAAAAGAGTATGGAGGTTCCTCAAAAAATTAAAAATAGAACTATCCTATGATCGTGCAATTTAACTTCTGGGAATATATCTGAAAGAAATGAAAAGATTATGCCAAAGAAATATCGACACCCCCACGTTCACTGCAGCATTAATCATGATAGCCAAGACATGGGAATGAGCTAAGTGTCCACTCAGACAAATGGATAAAGAGGTTGTAGCATATATATGCAGTGGAATATTATTTAGCCATAAAAAATAAGGAAATCCTGCCATTTGTGACAATATGGATGGACCTTTAGGGCATTATGCTAAGTGATATTAGTCAGACAAAAAAGACAAATACTCTATCATCTCACTTATATGAGGAATTCAATAGCAACAACAACAACCAAACTCATAGAAAAAGAGATAAGATTTGAGGTTACCAGATGTGGGGGAATTGGAGGAAGGTGATCAAAAGGTACAAACTTTTAGTTGTAAGATCAGTAAGTCCTGGGGATGTAATGTACAACATAATGACTAGAGCTAACACTGCTATATTGCTATATTTAAAAATTGTTTAGAGGGTAGATCCTGAGTGTTCTCAACACAAGGAAAAAAACAGTTTCTCTTTCTACATCTGTGAGATGGCAGATGTTCACCAAACTTGCTGTGGAAATCATTTCACAATATATGTAAGTCAAGTCATGATGCTACACACCTTAAGCTTACACAGTGCTGTATGTCAATTACATCTCGATAGAACTAGGGGAAAAATGAAACCTTTTGCCTAAAAGTAATTAGATTAAAGTTAGGCTTACTTTTCACATTATGTAATCTCATGGCTGGGCATAGGTAGGCTTAAAGTTCAACGCACGGTATCTGTCCAATGAGTACCCATAAGGCTAGATTCTCATTTGTATCTCAAACTCCCCTCAAAAAATTCATTATTTTTCCTTCTAAATAAGTTGTTCCTCCTATCCTAACTGTGTCAGTTAGAAGCAAACAGTTCACCCAGTAACCTGAGCTAGAAAATCTGGAGATTTCTCTTGAGTTTTTCTTCCTAGAGTTCTATATGCAATCAATTTCCTTCATCCTCCAATGTTAACCCCCAAATATTTCTCAAACCTTTCTTCTCTGCCTCAGACACTAGTGCTTTTATTTCAGGCTTTTATCATCTCTCACCTGAACTTCTGTATCTGGGTCCCAACTCCTCCCTCAGATCCATAATAACAATAAAGTAATAATGGCTAATACTTAATGGGTGCTTATCACCAGCTCTAGACTATTTTGAAGTGCTTTATACGCTTTATCTCATGTTAATCCTGGTTATAACCTTATGGGCTAGGCATTTCGTGTTATCTCCACTTGACAGATGGGAAGACTGAGGATTCTAGAGGTCAAGGAACTTGCTCAAAGAAAGCTATTTAGAATGTGGTATGGTCAAGATGCACATCCAGTCTGCCTGTCTTTAGAGAGTGAGTTTTTATCACCAAGTCTATAATTTCTCTGAACTAATAGTTGCCTGGGTAGTTCTTTTAAAACATAAACTTCCTGTGTTTAAGTGCCCTAAATGGTCTCCCATTTCTTTAGCACATTACTCAAGGCCCTCTATCATCTTTACGTCCTGTGGCAGATCGTTAAGAGTACCAGCCTGCAACATATCACACTTCCCTGTATCCGTGCCCTTGATGGTCCTCTCCCACACAGACTGTGGGCTTGACCAGTGTGACATCAGCAAGTATAAGGCTAGTGAAGTCTTGAAAAATACTCTCACATGGTGCTTGCATTCTGAGAATCTCCTGGCTCTCTGGGAATCCTTTGGCCTCCATAGAAAGAATCCAAAGCAAACTTCCTCCAAGATGAGGGACCACATGGAGTTATCTCAGTCATCTTATGTGAGATCTCAGATGTGTAAGCAAGGACGTCCTAAAACATCCATCTCTGGCCAAGCTGAAAACCAACCCAGAAAAACTGCCCAGATGACCCACAGAGTCATGAATAAATAAAATGGTGGTTATTTTAAGCCAGTTTTTGGGGTGGTTTGTTTGGGGGTGGTTTGTTACTTGGCAAAAGCTAGCTGACACACCTGTCTAATCTTCCACCTTCATCTCTCACCACTTCTTGCCTGCCATTCATTATCTAACAATGGCATTCTGTTTATTGGCCTGTGATTCTTCCCTCTTTGCCTTTGCTCTTGTTGAGCACTCGACTGGGAATGCATTTCCTCACAGCCTGGTTAACTTTTATTCATTCTTTACTACTTAGTTTAGATTTTATCTCCTTGTACCTTCCTTGACACTTCTCACCCTTTCTTGTGGTCCTTCAGGCAGGATTAGGTAGGTACCTCTTCCAACCATTTTCAAAAATCCCTATCATCACACTTCCAAATAATTTTATAATGGCCTATTTATGGGTCTATTTCCTGGCTAGATGTTGGGGTTTTTGAAGACATAGTCTTGCTTTGTTCTCTCTTCTCCATCCCCTCAACATCTAGCAGAGTGGCTGACATTTAGTAATAGCTGATAAAACCTGTTGAATGAATGAATGAATGACAGAAGGAATAAAGGAAGTCAGGAGGGAGTCTAGCTAGCTGGGGAAAGGCCCCACATCAAAGGCACTGTTTGTGTTGACACTCTTTAATTCAACCTTTATAAAGCTTCATCCTATCTCAATAAAGCATGAACGTGGCAAGAAAACCCAGATGAACTTTAGGCAAAGAGGGTTGTAAGGAGCCAGGAGAACAGACATCTCAGAGATTTCAATCATGCATTTTGGATGATGGTGTAAAAGAGTGGGAAGTAGCTTAAAGGAAACACACAGAAAGTAGGCCTGACGTAGATTATTGAGCTTGTTCAAGTGTTCAAAATGGAAATCCGAATCTGTTTTCCAATAGGTTTCCTGTAACTGGATAGAAAAGAGCTTTTTTTCCCCTTTCTTTTCTCTGTCCCAAACCTCCTAGTGCCATCATAAAACTCACCCTGAGACAGAGTTGATAAACTGACAGTATCAGATGTCAGCCAGGATTTCATCTCCATCCCAAGGCTCTTGGGAACAGCATTTGAACAGATTGTTCCTGCCAGAGTATCTCATTATTTTAAGCAAATTGAATTTCTCATTGACTATGTTGAAAGGTTGTACGCTAGTTATAATTACCGGTTTTACTTAATTTCCTTTTATAAATAGGTCGGTACTCTGTACTTGAAAGTAGTATGTTGATTACTGATTTTTTTTTTTCCTTTTGGCCTCAGGGACTGTTTAGAGCAGAAACTGCTGACTGAGCGAATTTAATGAAACAAGTACATGTCCAATTACAAGAGGGAGTATGTGTGGGAGCACACACAGGCACACAGGTAACAAACACACACTAAGCCAAAATCCTAAGGGTGACAATGAGCGCAGAAGAGGCTTTGTGTTCTAATGGGGGCTTAGACACTTTGGAACTGCTGGTGAAAGAAAGCTGCCCAGACAGGGGCAGCTGGGAGGCTGGAAAATACACCCCTTTGCAGCATTCTCTTCTCTACTTGAATTGCCCTTGATTTCTACTCATGGCATCCCTGTGTCCTGATCAAAGTCAGCTTCCTAAAAAAGCGAAAACATGTTGTCTGTGAAGGGGATGATCAAATTGTCAATTCATTAAAAATGCCTTTTTTTCCTAATTATAAAAGTGATGCATTTTTTGGGGGTGGGGTGGGGGAAGCACACTCAGAAAATGAAATCTAAGGGAGAAAAATAATAAAAATTACCTATAATCTTACCACCTAGAGATAATCACTCAGAATTTCACATGTTTTCTTTAAATTTATATATATATATATATATATATACGTTTGTAAGTACTCATGCATAACTTTGTATCTTGTTTTTCATGAATATTAATATATTGGAAGCATATCCCCATGTTCTATGCCTTTGTAAATGTAACTTTTAATGATTACATATTATTCCACAGTGGAATAGTGGGTAGACTGTGGTATCTTTAACCATTCCATTATTATTATGAAATGTTTCATTTCATTTATTTATCACTTCTGATATTATAAGTAGCACACTATTGAACATTCCCATACTTAACCATTGTACGTATCTTTTACTATTTTCTTTGGGTAAGCTCAAGAAATAAGATTTATGCATTAGGGGGTTTGAGCTGTTGTCTGTCTTTTTATTTATTTATCTATTATTTATTTATTTATTATTATTTATTTATTTATTTGAGAGAGAGAGAGAGAGAGAGAGAGAGAGCATGCACACACGTGCAGGGAGTGGAGAGGCAGAGGGAGAGGGATAGAGAGAATCCTCAAGCGGACTCGCCGCTGAGTGTGGAGCCCGATGCTGGGCTTGATCTCACGACCCTGAGATCATGACCTGAGCCAAAATCATGAGTCGGATGCTTAACTGCTTAACTGACTGAGCCACCAGGGCACCCCTGAACTTGTCCATGTCTTAAAACAAATGATAAGATTGCTTTTTTAGCAATGTTGGTCTATTTCATTGTTTTAATTTGCATTTCTTTTCTCTTAGTAGGGACAATTTTATTTGTCTACTGTAGCAATTTAACTTATGCATTTTGCTCTGCAAGGGAATGGGGTTTGAAGGAATGGGACACAGACAAGCAAGAAAAGAAAAGAAAGAAATGTCCGGAGCCTAGATGCAGCTGCATGAAAGAATTAGCTGAGGAATCTATGAAGATTTTGACTTACCTGCTTATAGAGAGGCCAGGTACTGGTACTTTCTAACAGCTTTGCAGGGAGATCTAATACGGAACTAGGGGTGAGACAGAGCTTCGCCAGCAAGAGCAGACCTGTGTGGGTGGCCTGGGTGGGTTCCTAAGAGAGGGTAATGGTGGGACATGAAGGCATTGGACTTCAGGAGGGCTGCTGGTGGTAACAGTGCAGGAAGTTGCCAAACAAGAATCCAAGATAAAATAGCCTACCGCAATTTTGCCTTTCCTTATACCACTGATTCTTGATTTGGGGCTGATGAAGCTACCTTTTATTATATAACTTACTCTCCACTTGGACCTGATAATTCAGTTTGTGAATTGTTTTGGTTCCTGGGTTTTCTTGCTCCAGGGTGAGTTTAGACACTTCCTTGCTCATAAACACCTCTATGAAATGTTACAAGTAATGGCTAGCATGAGGGTTGGAGATTATCTGTGGATTCCACGTAACCAATTTTTCCTCAACTCCTGTTGCCACAAAAAATAACAAATTAACTTTCAGAAACTTTTCCTCCACGTTCCCCTATCTCAAACAGAGACAGGTTATAGAAAGGGGTGTGTGTGTCCCTGGTGTGTCCCATTTTGGGTCAAAGTGATTTGATGGTCCCGGAGGACTACCAACGTCCAGTAAAGCAGCCTCTGCGGGGTGGGGAATGCTTCCCAGGCTGCCCATGAACATAGTACACCCGGCTACCTCTGACTTCCTGGAAGCTGCCCTGCCAGAGGTGGGCCGCCTCAAACCTAGCACTTTGAAGATCCTAAGAACACTGCTCCTAGTGTCTGTGGGACTCTAGAACTTCATCCAGTGTTTTAGAAGTGGCAGGATGCACAAAACAGAATATAAACTCTGAGTTAGGAAAAGCTGGTTTGTAGTCCTGTCTTCTGCCACCAATAGGCTAAATGGCTTTTGAGAAGTCACTGCATTTCTCTGGGTCTTATGATTTTCTCCCATGAGCAATGAAGACAGTGACTCCTGTCCTCTGGTGTGGTGGAAAGGACACATTCCAAGCCTCTGTTGGGCCAGGCACTGGGCACTAGTTCATGGCTTGGAGTGGTCACTGGGCCTCAAGGAGCCTTACCTTCATATTCTATTAAATGGGGGCTAACAGTTCCACCCACACCCACCAGGCACAAATTGTGGAAAGGTGTAGGGATTCAGGAAGTTACTATGTGTAGAAGCACTAAGGCAGTGTGAATTAAGGAATGCTATGGCATCAGAGAGAATAAACTGGAATGTCAATGTAAATTGGCACTTCTGCTAATATTGGCATCCACGCCAGAATGAGGTGGGGGGATGTGCTTCAGCATCAGGGGAGCACGGCCCAGAATACCTTGATGACAGCCAGAGGGGGTCATGGTTCCATCAATGGGCTTTGAGGTAAGATTGCTCTCCTTTTAAACTCATGAACTCTTGATAAAAATATGTCTCATGTGCTTCTTCAACGCCATTTGAAATGTCAAAATACAGTTACTACCAAGACCAAACTGAAATCATCTACAACCCCTCAAGGAGCTGCCCCTTGTTACCCCACCTTCCGCACTGCTATATTGAGCATCACGGCTCCAAGATAAACCCAAGGATGACAGCAACAATTCCCCTCAATGCTCTTGGGTATCCCAGGATGATGTGCTGGTGCATCGGGACCAACCTTGCAATCCCAGAAAGCCAGAGTTTGAGGCTCATTTGAGGTTTGGAGTAGTAAATGACAAGGTACAGGGTCCCCACGCCTGCCGGGTAGTTAAGGACAAGATTGGAGTCAGGATCATTTGTCTCACTGACCTGCTCTTTCCTTTTGGTGAAAAGCTTTCAAGGTTGAAACAATATCTCCCCTGTGGCTCAAAGTTCCTATAACAATCCTTAGGAGACTCCAGGGGGTCTCCAGCCTCCCCTGGATTTGGAGGAATGAATGAGTTGTGGGGGCGACCACCAGCCCATGAAAAGACTGCCAGTTGTAAAACATGCACAATTTCAGGTGAAACCATTTCTATGCTTTTTTCACACGTAATCTGTGAGAAAGGGGCCACGTCTTTATTTTAGACAGTTAACATTTTATGTCAGGTAAAATATGAGAATGTAATCTACACTGTTCTTTTCTATTCTTCCTCCTCAGGAGGTGGGTGGGGGCCAGTTCAGGTGTGCTTGGGTTGGGACATCTTGTAAACTGTCTCAGGCCTGCAAATATCTATTTATAAGCTGCCCTAGGATCTTCCCCAGCAAGCCCAGAAAGCCAGAAGCTAGTTTTCCATATCAGCTAAGCCCTTATTTCTTCTCTTGAATTTAGCTAAGTTGGGTTCTGCCGTAGAAAAATGTAGGGGGGGGGTGCCTGGGTGGCTCAGTTCATTGGGTGACTGCCTTCGGCTCAGGTCATGATCCTGGAGTCCTGGGATGGAGTCCTGCATCGGGCTCCCTGCTCAGCAGGGAGTCTGCTTCTCCCTCTGACCCTCTTCCCTCTAGTGCTCTCTATCTCTCATTCTCTCTCTCTCAAATAAATAAATAAAATCTTTAAAAAAAAGAAAAGAAAAAGAAAAATGTAGAGGGGAAAAAGGAACAAAAAAGAACAAGGAAAGAATTGAGCTGGAAATCTCAGCAGGGCAACACTGGCACTAAACCGTATAGTTCTGATGCTTTAAGCTCCTTGGAACTTAACTTGGAAAGAGACAAGAAAATACATCCCTAGGCTTGACTTACTTTTTTGCTTGTTTTTATTTTATTTTTCAATCTACAAAATGATCTATTTTGCACATGAGTCAAAGTAATGTGGAAGGTTTTCTGAACCTTTAGTTGAGTAGCAAGGACTCACCGTCCACCATTCACGTGAATTTACTTGTTTGGCAAGGGTTCCATGGGCCCCACTTAATTGTACTAAGAGGAATCCCAAATTCAAACACTTTTCAGGTTAGGCAGGGACACACATAACTGAAATGAGTGAAGGAAGTTGGTTATAAGACAATAGGATGGTGAGGCCAGAGCAATGGGAATGAGTATGTCTTACCTACATGTGTCACACTGAATTTTTAATCCATCCCATGCAGGCCACACAAAACATGCACTTTGTCCAAAGTGGGACCTGTTGCCTTCTCATTCTGCTCAGTGATGTGAACTCCCTTTCCTTCCCCTTTCCCTTCCTCCCTCTAAGCAGCAGCATGACAAAGCGGTTAGGAACATGGATGCTAGAACTCCAGTGATTAACTGTATAACTCTGGGCTCGTGATTTCACCTCTTTGTGCCACAGTTTCATTCATCTGAAAAAGGATGAGAAGAATAAACAAGGCTATCATGTGCTTAGATCACTGCCAGGTACACATAAAAACATTACATATCTGTTTTCTTTTATTATTCATTCATTATCCATTTGTCATTATTCAAGCACCTCTCATGTTCCAGGTGTTGTACTGGCCTGACTGGGAGCTATCTCGGTGGATCAGATAGGAATATTTTGCTTGATGGAAGCAGGGGAATGAAAAGTTAATATTGTTTTGCCTTCTAAGTGCTAGGTGTGTTATGAACTTTTCAAACATTATCAGTTTAATCTTCAAAGGAGTTTGTGAGATATGTTTTATTACTCCTATTTTTTAAGGAGGCAGGGAAGCAGACCTTCTCAAGGCAACATGGCCATGAATGGTGGGGCTCAGGTTTGAATCCAGGCCTGTGAAGTTTGTGGGTTTCAGACTTCTTACAGGGTCTAAAAGCAGAGCAAGTGATGCTTATGTGACCACTCTTGATTAACCATTCATACTGGTGCCCTTCCTCACCTAGCCCTGGACTTGGTCTTGCTATTCTTCTTACAAGGTTCGGTCTCCACCACTGGTTAGCTATAGTTGGCATGAGAGCAGGAACCTATTTCTCATCCTGACAATGTTCTAGGCTGCCTCAAGGGAAAATTTTGGCCAGTCACACAACCATTTTCACTGTGCAGATAAGAAATGGCCTTGAGTGAATAGGAAAGGCCGCAGCCCACTTCTGGTTCTGCTTTTGTATTTTATTTGCATGATCCAGACAAGGAACCTATTTCTTCCTGAGATCTCCTGTTTATCCCCTGCATGGGTATATTTAAATCACAGACATTGAGAACAGGAAGGGACAGTAAAAATGCTTGAGTTCACTAGCTGCCATATACTGCCATATACAATCCACTAGGTTCCTTTGGGTATGATGAGACCCACTAGAGGAACTATATGACATCATATATATATATATGACAGGTAAACCATAAAACAGACTCTTAATCATAGAGAACAAACTGAAGGTTTCTGTAGGGGTGGTGGGTGGGGGGATGGGTTAAATGGGTGATGGGTATTAAGGAGGGCACTTGTGATGAGCACTGGGTGTTGTATGTAAGTGATGAATCACAAAATTCTACTACTGAAACATATTACACTATATGTTAACTAACTGGAATTTAAATAAAAACTTAAAACATCTGTATATGTATATATAGATATATATGTGTGTGTGTGTGTGTATATATATATATGTATAGGTAGATTCATGGGCCTCACTCTTTGCAAATTCTGACTTAGTAGTGCTGGAGAGAGGCCCAGGAATCTGTATTTAATAAATTCTAATATATAGACAGATTAGGAATCCACTAATCAAGCCGACCCTCTTAATTTCAAAGAAAAAGAAATTATGTGATTTTTCTCAAGTTTACACAGCTAGTTAATATCAATTAGATTAGGACTCAGCACTGCTGACTTCCAAATGAACAGGTTTCCCACTACATTGTCTAGTTTCTAAAAGGGGTCATTGACCAAGTCTTTGGGACTATTATTTTCCTAATTTGCGACCGACATTAAATTGTAGGATTTGACTGTTAGTTTAAGGGTTGGAGCATTGCTTAAAATCAATACATGCAGAAGAACACACAAACACAAACATGTTGATGTCACCTGGGCAACACACTTATGTAGATTTCCCTTGGCCTGAATTGGAGCAATCTCAGAGGGAGTGAACCACGGCCTTTTGTTATCCCAGGATATTTCAGAGAAAAAAGAAATAAAAAAGATTTTAAAAATAGATGGTAACTAGATTTTAAGAATAGAAAACCTATTTTCCCTGTTACAAGGTTATGGTCCCAAGGGAGAGATGGAATAAGTGTAAAGCATGCCTATTTCAAGAAAAGATTAAACACAGACAGACCAGCCTCAGAGTTGTTAGAGGGAAAACATTTGCAGTGGAAAAGCTTAAAAGCACGTCTTATTTTTATTAGCATCCACTTCTTTTCTGAAAGGCTAATTGTAAAATTTATAGAGGTAATTATCTCTCTAGATTAATATTTATGAACACACAATAGCAAATGTGAGTTCCAAGTGTTGTATTAAGCATTGGCTTTTCTCCCTTCACACATACAAGCAAACAGCAGATAGCTCAAGGTGATGTTAATATTCTCTCTACAATGTATGTAAACAGTCATGCCAAATTTTTCTTCCCAATTGCTGCAAATTGGTATTTACCCAGCAACTGCAAACTATTTTTAACAGTTAATACTCCTGAAATATATGGGGACCTTTCTGCAATATGACGAAGAGCTTGCAAAATCAATTGCATAAAGGCTCCCCTAATCAAACACTAAGGAGCAAGACTTCTCTTTATTGACTCCTCTTAACCACATTTTATTCTTGTAAGAGACAGGAAAGATAATCAAAAGCACTTTGTTGTTCTTCCTGCACTTGGAATATGGAACTAATGGTTCCTTCATTTTCAGAAATGAGAGAACAAGGTTAAATATTGCAAAAAAACAAAAACAAAAACAAAAATACCACACTGTGCTTTTAAATAAATCCAAGTGTGCTTACGCCAGCACACCCAGCTGATTCCCAACCTCTGTGGTTAAATCTAAGCTAGTTCTACTATCCATACAAAACATGAAATTTATATGACCCAGGGTAAAGGAAGATGTACAGAGGATAGGACGGGGACACAATGAAAGCCAAGCTTGATGACAAATGAATGGCTTCGGGCCAGTCCTGAAAGTCTGTGTTTTAGTGTTCCTGTCTACAGACTGAGGGGTGTTTTGCTACATTAGGATTTCCCAATCAGGGATTTGTGGTTTGGAAATGTGGCAGTGGATGAGCTTTAGGGATTCTCTAACTCTCCTACCCAAAACCTCATAGAAATTTATCATATAAATCAGTACAAGCCTATTACTGGCTGTGAATACCCACTGCTTTCAACAATTCTCAAAGGGCACCAGAAACTCAGGAAGGTTATGAGCTATTGCATGAGATGACGTCTCAGGTCCCTTCCTGTTATAATTTTCTTCAATTTTTGCTGCATCTTTGCTCTAATCTCCACAATTTCTTTGATTGCCCAGCCTTACTCCTATGCACCTCAAACTTATTTCTCTCTAAGCTTCCTTCTTCTAAGATCTTAAAACTGTGCTATTTAACATGGCAGCCTCTAGGCACACATGGCTATTGAAATTGAATTAATCAAAGTGAACTAAACTTAAAAATTCAGTCCATTAGTCACACCAGTCACATTTGAAATGCTCAATAGGCTCACGTGACTTGTGGTTTCTGTATTGGACAACATAGATATGGAACATTTCCATCACTGCAGAAAGTCCTGTTGGGTAGTGCTTCTTTAAAGACAGTGATTTCTGAGCTGTCATTCTAAGAATCTGCATTTTTAATGAGCCCCCCAGGTGATTCTGATGCAGAGTGTGCATCATGCTTGGAGAGACAGCAGTAAGGCTACACATACAAGAGGACCAAAAGACAACCTGACCCCTGTTTTCCACTTGTTTTGGGGTCTGTGATGATGACTGCCCCACTGATCAGTCTCTATCACAAAAATCCTACTTCAGTGTCTAAGGTGAGTAAACAGCATTAGACTCCTACACTCGGAGTTGGATGGAATCTTTAAGCTTATCTTGTCCAAACCCTTGTTTATTGTTTGAGTCCTCTCTAGATGACTTTCCATGAGGCGCTTGTGGAATATGCACTTGAATAGGAACAGTGATGGGGGAAAAACTTTCAAGGTAGCATATTTGATCTGATAAAAGCCCCATTTATTTACTAGTCTTCCTTTACATGGAAGCATGTCCCAGTAGCTTCCCCCATTGGTCAGAGCTTTCTCTGGTCAGAGCTCAATCTGGACTTCGGTGTTTAAGGCTGATGCCAGTCAATCCCTATTCTCCAGGTGTCATGCTCTATGAACATATTTTATGGAAGCAAGAGGCTTTTGGAAAAGAGAAATTTTGGGTGATCGGCCATGGGTGTGATAGCAGAGAATCTTGTTCCTGGTTTTACCCCAGCAACCAGGTCCTGGGCTTTAATGGGAGAAGGTATGGTCTCCTCATTTAGAGCAACATGGAAGCAGCTTTAAGCCTAAAGGGCCCATAGATTTTTGCATTTGAATGATTTTAAAGTTTTGGAGGCACACAAAGACAACATCCTTGGTAGAGAAAGAGTTTCCACCAGCAGCAATGGCAGTCAAGAAGTACTTCTGTCATGGGGCTCATGAGCAATGGAGTGAGAGCCGAAAAGTACAGAAGGGAACAAATGGTATTTAGAAAATAGCCTGAGGACACACAGACATAAACAGGGATGAGTCTGAGGGATGGGGCCAAACCCTGCAGTTATAAGTGGGGAGGGGCAGATAAATAAAATCATTTATACCCTCAGCCTGGTGCTTTTAGAGATACTCCAGTTATCTATGTCTATAAGATCATTATGCTCTTTCAAACAATTGCACTACAAGACCTTCTCATATTTGAAGACAGCTTTTGTTATCGCTCTATATCCTCTCTTCTTCAGGTTAAGGTCTGTATTATTCTTCAGTCTTTCTTTATTCATCATGGTCTTGGGATTTTTCATTATCCTCTGAACATAACTTGTCTAACTCCTCTTAAATTGAGAATCCAGGACTACTGACTGTTTTATTCCAGATATGGTTTGATCACCCTTACATAGAACGACACCATCATCTCCTTCTTTCCAAATCCTATACTTCTATTAACATAAATCACCACCACTCTTTGTTGAAGGCCAAGGCTGGCAGAATATAAAAGCTCATGACCCACAATGGTCCCTGATATTTTATTTATTTTACCTTGTTTTCTAAGATTTTAATGATCTTAGAGAAAACATCATGATATATACAGTTCTACCACATCCTCTAGAGCAGCTAGCAGAGCTTGGGGTATGATAAGTACTCAAAGCCTATTGATTGCTTGAAAGTCTAAGAGAGAATATGCACAACTCAGGAAATTACAAAATAAATGACACGGTTATTACCTGGGGAAAGGATTAGGAGAGCGGGATGGTAAACAATTCTAGGGAATGAAGTTTGTCTGTCTATAAAGTGAGAAGCCTCGACTCCATAATCACTTAGTTTCCTCTTCATCTCAATTTATACATTTCCATGAAAACACATATTGGATCCCAAGAAGCAAACTCAGTCATTAGCAAAAATATGACCAGCCTTTGTAATATCCTGGTAATCTAGGCATGATTAAAAGCCTCACCAAAGACACATAACCAAAAGCTAGCTAATCATGAGTTCCGTCAATATATATACATTTTTGAGAAAACATTTAAAATCTTGTAAATGTAACTAGTTACATCAACTAGTTATAACAAATATCTTTAGGACCCAAGCCGGGATTCAGATGCTTGGGGTAGTATGCAAGAAAACTGTGTCAAGTAGAAATGAAATTTTATTGGAAAGGAAACTTTCCCGAGCCGTATAAAGAATTAGGGAAATGTTCACAGGAATGAGTTAATCTTGCTTCTGCTGCTTGGAATATGGGACTCTTTCACCCTTAACATAAGTGGTAGGTATGCGAGGGTATCTTAATAATTGCCAAATCTTTAGGTTAGATATTTTCTTGATTTTCAAATGGACTCGGAGACAGCCATGTAGCATTCGTCTCCAGGGTGCCGACGGCAGCTGTTGCCAAGTTTCCGTCTTCATTCCACTCCTTCTTTGAAGCCTTGCGTGACTGAAATACTCATTTGCCTGAAGGTGGGAGGGAGATAGAGTGGTCTTTTTCCGTTACTGGTGTCAGTGTGTCAGCTTTTCTGAATACTATTGACGCAATTTCCACCCCTGCCAAAGTCTTCCCATCATCTCTCATCTTGACTGTCACCTCCTATTTGCAATGGTCAATCCACGTTCCAGTGCTTTGGGCTTCTCCATCGAGGCACCCTCTTGACAGTCAATGGATCATCTGCACTATTTCCAGCTTAGCTTTCATAGATTGTTCCTTGACTCAAATAACTGGCTACTTCTAAAAGTCTTCTGTTTTTTAAAATTTTAATTCTTTTCAGAGAGAGAGAGAGAGAGACAGTGAGCCAGGGGAGGGGCAGAGAGAGAAAATCTTCAGCAAGTCCCACACTCAGTGTGGAGCCTGATGTGGAGCTCCATCTCACCACCCTGAGATCATGACCTGAGCCGAAAGCAAGAGCCAGATGCTTAACCGACTGAGCCACCCAGGCGCCCCCTTTATAAAATTATTTTGTTTTTTTTAAAGATTTTATTTATTTATTTGAGAGAGAAAGCACGAGCGGGGGGTTGGAGGGCAGTGGGAGACGCGGACTCCCCGCTGAGCAGCGACCCAGACATGGGGCTTGATCCCAGCACCCTGGGATCATGACCTAAGCTGAAGGCAGATGCTTAACTGACGGAACCACCCAGGTGCTCCTAAAAGTATTTTAAATACACAAGTTACAGCTAAAGGTTATACTTAAGCTACTATCTGGGGAGCACCTATTAGCAATTTGAATGAATAGGGCCCCAATCTTTGTTGAGTCTGTGAATACCACCCCTTTGTTTGCTTGTAAACACCATATATCTTCCACATAATCATTATGTGCAAGCACTGACATCTTATACTTGGCAGGAGATTCAAATATGGGTAATTCAAAAAATAAAAACACATTATCTCTGACATACGAGCAATAATGACCACACTAAGCTGAGACAGCCAACAAAGAGCTGTAATAATGGTAGTGTAATTGTGACCTGAAAAAAAAAAATCTGTTTCTCTAAAATTGTGACCTTCCCATGGACAGAAGCACAAGGAAGTAAAATTTATAAATGAAAATCATTTCCTACAACTTGCACTGTATTTACAGATAATTCTATTGACTTCTACAGGGTTTATGCAGTCATTATGAGATCTATTCACCTGTTGACTCAATCATATAATAAATATTTACCAACCCGACAGAATACAGTTTGTTAAGCCATTTCTATTGCCTTGTCTCTGACTCTCGGGAGACAGAATTTCCAAGAGGAGAAAGCTTGGAATTGCAAAATACGTTCATTTGGATTTTATTTTCTCATATGTATTATGATCTATGCCGTGTATTAATTCCTTAAAATCAAAGTTGTAACACTGTCAGGGATTTGGAATTTGTTAGTTTTGAGGATTCTATTTTAAATATGGGTAAACTTAGGCCCAGAGGAGTGAAGGAGCTTTCTCAGGATCACATAGTTGGTTAGTGACAGGGCCAGAATGGTCTTCTTGGTAAACCATAGTATCATTTATGTATTCAAAATGCAAATTGTTTTTACTCGAGAACAGGTTATAAGATTTGCAAATTAGAAAAAGGATTTCCTGAAGTCATTCCTGAGTGAATCCATAGAAGAAATATGACCCAGAGTCTTCATTTCAAGGAAGGGCTCTAGATAGTTAAGAGATCAAAAGCAAAATTAAATAAACTAACCCTTGCAAAGTGCATGGATGAATCTGGGAAAGGAATAAATACTCCCTCCCTCTCCCCTTTCCTCTGCATAAAGTTGATTCCATATTGATTAATCCAAAAGTGATTATAGGCTGTTCAAATGGCTTGAGTTTGTAAGCTCACTCTCTCATTTTAAAGTTCATAGGGAAATACATTTTTGTGATGCGGTATTTTAAGGAAAATACTTAAATAGGTTTTCCTCGTGTGGCAACTCTTATTGCTGCGTAGAAGAAGGACATAATTTATGGTAACCTTTTCTGACAGGTCGTTGAATCCCTAGGTGTCAGTCCATATCTTAAATTCTTTGTTGTCTGTTCCTGTAACTCAAATCTCTCCTTCACCCCATCAGCATTCTATTTATAAATCATTCCATCAATACTTCATTGTGTTTTGGGCATTTCTTTTTTACTTTGTAGGTCCTACTCAAAAACAATTTTTCCCCCAGATATGTGGAACTTCTAAGTATTCTAGGGTATCAGATAGTTAATGCTTCCCAGAGGAGATTAAAATTTCCTTCAATGTATTCCAAGGGGGAAATCTGTGGCACTAAAAGATGAATGATATTATTTTGGGGCAGCATTGTTTCTGTAGAGAGACTGGCTATTTACCCTTTCTTAAAGATGCCACCTTTTCAAGGTGGGAGAAAGTTTTTCTAGGTTATATGTTTTCCTTTTACCCTAATCCCAAAGCCATGCAACAGCCAGAGTTTCTAAGGCTAAGAACAAATGCAGCATGATGAAAAAGTCATTTTAGGTAACCATCTAACAACCTATACTGATCCTCGAGGATCTACTCAGATGGAGCTGAAATGAGGCTTCTCTTTCATCTTTACCAGAGAGCCTCCGACCAACGGAGAGAGGCAAGGATGTGAAGAGTGCTGAAAGACAATGAACACGGCTCTAACATGGATGGTTTCTTCATGAATTTAAGTCACACACTGGCAGACTTCTTGAACCCCAAACCCCAAATCCATAACATCCCTTGATGCATTTATTGAAATTTGAATTTTCTAGGAGTTGGAAATTCCAAGAAATACGAAACTAGAAGAAACTTGTTATTCTCTTACAACAATATATTTGTGGGGTGCCTGGGTGGCTGAGTCATTAAGCGTCTGCCTTCGGCTCAGGTCATGATCTCAGGGTCCTGGGATCGAGCCCCGCATCGGGTTCCCTGCTCTGCAGGGGGCCTGCTTCTCCCTCTCCCACTCCCCCTGCTTGTGTTCCCTCTCTCGCTGTGTCTCTCTCTGTCAAATACATAAATAAAATCTTTAAAACAAACAAAACAAACAGAAAATAATGTATTTGTTTCTTCAATCACTTATTAAAATGAAATGTTTGTTCTACTCCGTGTACAGAACTAGTAGGTATTTTGAAATTTTTAAAAGAAGGACATATAGTTCCTATGTCCTAGACCTAGAGATTATAATGTAGTTGAAGAGCTAAGGCATGCATAAGATAAACAGCCAGTGGATATAAACATTGCTAACCTTAAAAACATCTAAAAATACAGAGTCTTGGAATGATCAGTGTAGAATGAAATTATCAGTTTTTAATAGGTAGAATTAACATAAAGATTTAAATGCCTAAAGAGTCTCTGGACCCACGGAAGGCCAAATATATGCATGAATGTGAGCAACCTAAGTTGTCCTAGTGAAAGCTGTAAATGCAATGAAGGGATATCCGAAGGAAAGCATATCTGGTTAAGACAATTATATTTTATGTATGGAGCATGCTCAATTGGTACTTTGCCCACTTTGTAAGTCAATACTCTACTTGAAATAGTCTTGCAGGGCAAACCCTGGATATACAGTTACATTGGGTAATTTCTCTGACGTGCGGAAATTGAAGACCTCATGAAAACTGATAAATTGATTTGTTGGGAACAATTGAACCCAAATTTCACAATAAGAGCAACATACAGATTTTTACTCCTACCAAAAACATCTGAAGAACTGACCATGTGATTTTTGCAACTCCAGTTCCTCTCTACTAAGGAAAAGATAACCCATGGCCACAGAGTCTCGGTGAATAGATCTAGTCTGGTCTACATATTCTTCTGGGTGTCCTTCGATATTCTCATCACTCACTTTTGGCCTGAGGCAGTTTGCTTCTAGCTTCAGGGCCCCTGGTTTAGTATTTGCCCGTGCACTTGCTCAAAGTACAGTATTCTGACTCTGAGTTTCTCTCTGCTGTGATCTGAGACCTCTACTTTGATGGCTTTCTTCTCCTTGTGTGATTAGTGTTTTCCTTCTTGCTGTGGTAATGGGAATGGATTGGTAAGACCCTTTGCGGATAGCATAGACTTTTCCTGTTTGACTTCTAAAATGAAAATGAGTCTCTCACTTACCTATGCTTAAGAAACACTCTTATTTCCTGCACAACACAATTAAACATTCCACTGGTAAGAGTAACTCTGGTGTTGGTTTACTTACTTTACATAGGTTCTTCAGGATCACAAGACATGTATAAATGAGTGATGGTTAAGTGCATGAGGAATGAAGAGAAAGGACCAGAGTGGATAGAATTGGGCAAGATGGAGAAAACATCCTTTAGAAGATGAATTTATGCTCAGTTTTATTGTTTGGTGAAGGATGGTTGATGGATAGTCCAAATAAGGGAAAGAGCATGAGTAAAGGTACATGATGGGAATATGTAAGTCTTCTCCTCAAAATGAAGGCAATTGCACAAATGCAGGGCATTATTGTAGCTGATCGAGTTTTCACTGTGAGTTGAAGTAGGCTCACAGAGCAACCACAGAACAGCCGACATGTACCAAGAGCTTGGTAGGAGAGATCCCCTGTGCTGAGTGCCCCATAGCTATTAACTCATCACTTTCACAACTGCTTGGAGGAGACACTATTTTTATTTACCCTGTACAGGTGAGGAACTGAGGCCTAGGATGTTTAAACAACCAGAAATGGCATTCGTGAGTAGCAGACCCAGGACTCAAACCTAGGTAGTTTGGCTCAAAGGACACCAGGCACTTGTTCTGAAGATTGCCTTATCTGTCCACTGATGGCTTCATAGTTAATAATTCCTTGACTCACTAACTAAAAGCATCAGAAGCCTATTCTGGGGTCAATTTCTTCTTTCACGAGTGCATCGTATGTCAAAACATGGGCCCAAGAAAGCAAACACTTGAGCTCATTGTGATCTTGCTAAAAATCCAGGCAGTCTCTTGGGCTTGCATTAACTATGAACTTTAGAGAAAGGGGCAACAGGGCGGAAACCTTCAGTTAGCTATACCCAGTCACCTGACCCTTCCAAGTCCTTTAACTTCTCATCCAGCCTGAAGCCCGTGATTTGGTCTCTATCTCGCTAATGGGATGAGACAGAGCTCTTGGAGTTCTGGCCATATGAAAAACAGAAAAACTCTGGGCCTAAAGGCCTAAAGGATAAAGAAGCCAGTGGATGTCTGTATATATTGTACTTTGCACTTTTTGCAAAGGATTCAAAACGCAGAACCTTTTCTATCAGTCCATGAGGCTGATAAAATGCCCACTCTGATTTGATTTAAAGTCTATTTTGATATGATTTACTTTTCCAAATCTGGAGATAATGCCTGCTCATGACTCTTGACCTTGCTAGGGGTCACGGGATTCCTTTGATGCTATTTTGAAAAAATGTTTTTTGAGTGGTTGACTTTTACTTAGAGTACCCAACACTCCCAGTACAAGCCAATATGAAACTTTCATATTTTTCCCCCTTAATTATGTAACTTCAGATGGGTAAATGTCTTATCCCTTGTAAGGCTTCTGCCTTTTATTGTCTATTCTGAACTGAATCTGTTTTAATTGGATATGTTGACCTAAAAAATTAAACACATGACTTCAGTAGCCAGAGGAAAGCTAGGCTTTCAATTCTGGTAACAGACAGTAGCTATTTGATGCAAGGTCAGACAAAGAAATTCCATACTGAGAGTGTATTCCTTTTGTATGGTGGTAGAATGGATCCTGCGTTGGGGAAAAAAAAATCCTGGCATGGTACATAAAACATTCAACAAAAGAAAAGCCTGTCTAGATCATATATTTTGGGAAAATGAAAATTTCTTTACATTTCCACAAGAATGAGCTCCAACATGAAGCATGTTTTGTCAGTACTTTAATCTATATGAAACACCAATAAACTAAGGCCAATAACTTTTGCTAATAAAGCAAAATAAGAAAAGTATAATCTAAACACAAAGCATGGATTTACTAAGATTTCTTCCATGATTTGTACCTTATTCTACGTCAGGCTTTTATATTCTCTTTACTCAGTGTCTAATACCCATCAAGAATGAGTTAATAAGTAACGCGTATTCTTGTGTCTGTTTGTTCATGTGTGTGTTGCCATTATTAGGAGCACCCGACTCAGTGAAACACGGTACGTCTGCACGGTGATCAATTGTGCTTCTATTTATTTTTTCAGTGTTAAAGCTGTTTTTAAAAGTTATTAAATGTACTTAGCCTTTCTAATAAGAAAAACAAAAAAAAGTCATTTGTTTGAAATAAAACATTAACATACACACTGCCAGCTCCCAATTTGTGGGTTGCTTTGTACATATTATGCTTCACAAACACAAGAATATTAAGTTTGAGCTGAAACAGTTTTTTCCCTATTTTGTACTATGTTCATGAGAAATACCATAATTTCCTCAATTAAACTGAACTCCTGTTGGACCCTTTGGGATCCCTGATTTATTCCTGCTGTTATTTCACTGCTGATGATTAGTGATGAATTCTGTTAGTTGACCATAATGTCTTTCTCATTCAGCCATATATTTTTTCTTTCTCTCTTACTGTTGGAGTACGCTTATGTCTCTTCAAGCCTAGCACTGAACTTCTAACAGTTTTATGCCTCTAATGTCTCTCTTATACAATCTTTCCTGTACGTTGTCATCAGTCAGTCCTAAACTGCTGACTTCTTGCGATCATTTATCTGCCCCCAAACTTTCCCTTGGCTCAAAGTACCTGTGGATTAATGTCCTTGGCATTCAAAGCCTTTCACCCTGTAATCTGTATTTTTCCATTATTACCATACAAATACCCTTTAGTTAGGAAAGCTGGTTCTATGAAATAGTCTTCGGCAATGCTACTTCTAAATTTGTATTCAAGCCATTTTTAACTTTCTGTTTCTCTTTAAAATATAGAATCTCTCTGAGGTTCTCTTTGAGCAAATCAGACCACATTGACCCTTTTCTACTCTGAACATCCAGGGTAATTTTATCATAATCTTCTTTTGACATTTACTATGTATCAGCTTTTATAAAATATTAGATATATTTTAAAAATATTTAAACTGAAATTCTGGAAAGTAGGGACATCATCTTATACTTCTTTGTATCACCTGTGACACAGAAACTATCACCTAAAATGTTCAAGGAGCTCAATAAATATTTTTCTTTGATTATTTTCAAATCACATGAATCTAAAGTACTTGATTAATCAGACTGTTCTACTCCTTATGTAATCTGAGCCTAACTTATGGATCTGAATTTATATTACAGATAGATTTTATCTATATACTGCAGGATGTTTGCATACTTTATTTACAACCAATATATAATCAATATAAGCAATAAAACATACAAGTGCATGTACTCATAATGATCTATTTCCTGGTCTTTTTTCATTGGACTGTAGATTCCTTGATAAATAGACTTCTGAATCTTTCTTGGTATAGATTACTTTCTCAAAGAATAACATATAGTTCCCATACAACTTATGAAATTGTAAAGCAATGCAAACAAGGCATAAGAACTCTTCCAAGAATCCTGAAATTAAGTCAGAAGATCTAATCTTGAGGCATCCAGAAAGAACAAGGGGACTCAATAGACACTAAACTGCCCTTAGTGATTAAAAACTTAATTTTTTAATCTAATTTAAGCCTTGCAAGTAGGAAGTGTTAAAAGACTCATTCTGCAGTGTGGTCCATTGGCCCAGACTCTTTCTCAGGAACCCACACTATACATGTCATCATTTAGGTATAAAACAGAACATCATACTGTCAAGAGCTGCTCCTCATGACCACACCCAAGACACACCACTCCATTTCCTCCTTATTGCCTTCATTTGCAGATCACACCATCACTTTTAGCTTATTGAACCCTCAGATTTCTGACCCTCTGCCCTCTCCTTCATTTTCATTCCCATCCCATTCTGAGGAGTGGTGGAATTCTGTCACTTCCTAGAATTCACTCCTAAATTTTTTTTCCTCTGCCTCATCTCATGACTCATACCCATGGCCACCCCATCACAGCAATACCTCAGAAATTTACTGCAAGGATGTAGTCTTTGACGCAGCTTTATATCCTATCTTACCAAGGTCCTGACTGTAACTTTTCCTTAACCTCACTGAGGCCTCCTAACGATACTACCATTTTTGCACTAGTTACCATTACTCAGATGCCTTTACTTTCTTTATAATTCTATTTACAGCCTGTGGTCCAACATTATTTTTATTTCCTGATACATGATCACCAACCTGGTCTCTCTCGCCTGCTTTTAAAACTGATGTGGTAAAAGCTCAGCTATTTACATTCTTTAGGCCAACACTTGAGCTGCTTAATATACTTAGATTTTGGAGAAAAAAAAATTATTTGGGTGATTGGATTTACTTTTTTATTGTTAACAGTGAATAATATTTACCAACATTTTCATCAATGTCTTACTTGTAGTTTTTTCTTTTATCCCACACCAACTGAATATGTTCACTTATTATTCTTGCTGAAGTACATCATTTAATAATAGTTACAGTAAAGGTCTGTGGGTGGTAAGCACTCTGTCTTTGAACATCTGAATATTTTGTTTTGCTGTCATTTAAAAAAATCTAGTCAATCTAGGCATAGAGTTGTTGCCATTTATGTTTTTCAGTCCTCTGAAACTAGCATGACATTTACTTCTGAAAACATTTTATTATTGCTGATGTGAATTCTGATGGTAGTGTACTTGTCTGGTTCTTTTAAGTCATCTTTCTTTTTTTCGCTAGAAGCTCTTAAGGTTTTAACATTATCCTTGAAGTGCTTTTATTTAATTATAACTCATCTCAGTGTGGGTTTATTTTTATTTGAGCTACTTAGTATTCACAGTATACAATTTACAAAAAACTATCTTTTTTATTCCTTTTGCAAAAATCTCAGAAGTATGTCTCCAAATATTATTTGTCCATTATTTCTTGCATTCTCTTTTCTGAAACTCCCTTTAGATGTAAAAGCATCTGAAATGATCCTCCACATCTCCTAATTTCTTGTTTATGTTTTAATGTCTCTATTGGTGTTCCAGGTGACTTTGTCAGTACTGTGTTTCAATTTACTAATTCTCTCCTTAACTATGCTAATTTTGTATTTATAGCATCTATTGATCTTTTTAATTTGATAACTATATTTTAATTCATAGACTTTAAATTTCTCTTTCATATCCACCTATTTTCAGCCAGTTTTTCTTTCACAGTTATTATTCTTTTGAAGTTGATATTATTTCATTTATCTCTTTGAACATCCTAAGCACTTGTGTACAATTAATTTCACCAGAAGTGAATTTGTATTCTAATTACTGATTTCATTGCTTTCTTAGGATAAATTTAAGTTGTTTTTCTGCTTTCTTTGTCCAACCTAGCAGTTACCTCTACCCTGCTTCCTGGTTACAAAACTTAGCACTAAGTCTCACAATGGTGTTTCACCAGACCTTTCGCTGAGCCAGGAGGTGATCTGACTCAGTTTCTGGCCCTGAGACTTTATGCTGCCCCTAGCTACCTCAACAGACCCACAACTCTCTGTAACATAAGACCCCAGGCCTCTGGCAGCAGCTCTTTCATGTTATGCTACCTCATTGTGGTGGATCCTAGATTAGTTTCTGCCCTTTCTTTTTCCTTTTATCTGGAGAAGTTAGAAAGCTATAAGCTTTCTCAGATGTGAAATAAGTACCTTCATGCTGGATTTGGAAAGTGCAAGTGAGGTAGAGGCAATCTTCCTAAAGCCTCTGTATGCCTCTGTTGGGATGCAAGTGCACAGCTTTCCTGAGGCAGTTTCTAGTGGACCAGGGACTGATGAAGCTGCCAGCATAGACAGCTCCCAGAGCAGGTGAGGTTGTATCTGACTCCATGGTATTCTGCCATCATTCCAAGATGTCCAGCTTAGAACTCGATTCTTCAACCCTCCTAATGATTTATAAGCACCTGATTCTCTGTACTAAATTCCTCTATGTTTCAAAATTCTAGAGTGCTTTATATTTTTTTTTAAGATTTTTAAAAAAATTTATTAGAGAGAGAGAGAGAGAAAGCACGAGCAGGAGGGACAGAGGGAGAAGCAGGCTCCCCACCGAGCAGGGAGCCCAACACAGGGCTCCATCCCAGGGTCCTGGGATCATGACCTGAACTGAAGGCAGATGCTTAACTGACTGAGCCACGCAGGCACCCCAAGAGTGCTTTATATTTTTTCTGCTGAACCTGATACACACACCCTAACTCCAGCTTTAAGAGTGAGCCTAAAATTAAGCTTATTTTATCTCTCACTCTGAAGAACCCAAACACGCAGCCACCAATGCCTGATTCTTCAGGTGAACCTACTCCCTTACTTTTTTGCTCTGTTCTGGGTATTTGGAGATGATTATCTTCTTCCTAAACTCAACTGAGTCTTTTTTTTTTAAATTCTATTAATATATTATTTCTCACTGCTTTAGATTGGAGGAGAGAGAATGCCGTCAAAGTATAAATTTATTACAACATCATAAGTAGTGGGACCTTCATTAAATTGGGGTTACTTTAAATTTGGGGCCATGAGCTCCAGTGGATGTGTACCACCACCTCTTTCAATTCTACTATGCTTCCACAGTAAAGTAAGCTTTTTTATTCTCCAAATCAAGAGCTTGAAAACCTCTTTTCTCTTTTCAAATACTTCTAACTCCTTCCTTCACACTGTTACTTAATTTGCCACCAAGAAAATATAAGCCATCAAAATGAAACTCCTTTCTTTTCACCACCACCAATCCATAACCCTACCTATCTCTGTGTGACCTTCTTTGCCTTTCCTCCTGTTACATCTCAAGAAGGGCACCTGCTCTATCCACAGATGAGCCTCTTCAGATCTGCCCTGGATCCCATTTCCTCTTACTGTCTCTAAACCAGCGGTCAGCAGACATTTTTTGTAAAGGTCCAGATAGTAAAAGTTTTAGGCTTTGTGGGCCATGAGTTCATTCACAACAACTCAAGGCTGCTGATGTAGCGTGAAAACAGCCATAGACAATAAGTGGCCAAGTGAGTGTGACTTTGTAAAGCTTTATTTACAAAACCAGATGCTGGAGTTGGGGCCCTTGTTTGCTGATTCCTGATGTGGAGCTTGCTTCTTCAGTTACCTTTTCTCTCCTGACTCACCCTTCCCTTCTTCTCTACTCATCTGCCTTGCAAACATCTTAAGAAAATGTCAATGATTGTTTTGACACAACGTCCTCCTGTAGCTATCATCCCAATTTCTCTCCTTTACCTAATAGGCAATATCTTCAAAAGAATTGTTGGCTCTCATTCTTTGCACTTCTTTGTCTTCCATTACCATTCTTCAATCCTCTCTCTTCGAAAGGCTCTATTTAAAGTGGCCTCTCCTTCTCCTCATCTCTATTTTATCACTCTGTTTTCTTTAGAGTACTAACACTTGGTAATTATTTCATTTGTTTGTTTGTTTTTTAAAACCCCTTTCTCATCCTCCAGAGTGAGGACCTGGTCTGCTTTGTTTATCACTTGATCATGGGCACCCTAATTGCAGACTGTGAGAGTTCCATAAACATCCATTGGATGAACACACAAATGAGTACAGTGTGCTATTTTAGACACCAATATGCTGGTCAGGTCCCCTTTTCCAGAATTTATTTCCCCAGATGCTGAGAGTGCTCCTGACAAATGGCTCTTTGCTAGTACCTTTGCTGAAGGGAACCACATTGCTCAAAGTCTTGGCATTCCTGGGGAGGCCCGCCCAATGAGTAATCAGTGTGGGAGTTACAAGGGCCTGGTCCCCTCTGGACCCAGGACCATTCTGAAGGGTTAACCCAACTTTGGAGCTCCTTGTTGAGCAAGTGGAAGCTTCTGTTGAGACTGCAGAGAACCTCAACTCTCTACCCAATTCTGCTTCAATTCCTTCCCTTCCATCCCTTTTCTTGGGTGTTCATCCCACGTGCACCCCCAGATAAATCTCCTATTTTAGAATCAGCTTTTTTAGGGAACTCAACTCAACTTGTAACTCTTGCTGAAGTTTAATTGATCTGTAAATGGCAACCTGGGATTCAAACAAATTCTTACTGAATTTTAAAGTCAATGCACTTTTCCTCATCTATTTGTTGGAAGTCTTACATGATTCTTTAGTTTTAAAATAAACCCCTGTCCCTTCTTTTCCTTTTTCAGTTCTCTTTACCATTAAAACTGACTTAGAGCAATAGAGTGTTTATTTTACTCATCAAATCTATATGCATCTATTATTTAGTTTAGAATAAATCTATCCAGAAAGTTTAGTCTTTGATAAATCATTAGGATATCTTTTCTTAAATGCCCGCCACCTTTCTATTTGCAATGATCCTCCTGTCAGTAGCAGATGTGACCAGTATTTAAATATGTATAATTATACATATGTATATTTAAATATTTATATCTCTGAAAGCCAAAATGCAATGTGTGTTCTTTGGCTTTAGTTTAGGAAAACCTAAAAAAAATTTTTTTTTTTAAGATTTATTTATTTAGTTGAGAGAGAGAAAGCACAGCAGGGAGGGGCAGAGGGAGAGAGAGTCTTAAGCAGACTCCATTCTGAGTGCAGAGCCTGATGCAGGGCTCAGCACAGGGCCTGATCTCACAATCCTGAGATCATGACCCTGAGATCAAGACCTGAGCTGAAGCCAAGAGTCAGATGCTTAACGGACTGCACCACCCAGGTGCCCTAAAGAGAAAACCTAAAAATTTAAGGAGGGATATCAGGAAGAAACACATTCTGGAAGTTATTTATTTCCAAGAAGCTAAATCAATTTCCAGAGTGTCTTTTTAAAACATCCCAAAATAATAGCCTTGGAAAATCTAAAGCCTTTCGGACTCAACCTAGAATTCAGCTATACATAAGTATTATGGACTTATATATATTGTATAAGTAATGGACAAAAATGACCAACCTGAAAGTTTACAAAATGTGATTGCTTAATCTTCTTTTTTTGAAAGTTAAAATTCTTTATTTTATACTGCCATGGCAGGTCCTTAGAAGAGCTTGGTGCAATCAACTGAGACACCTTTCTTCTACATGTTTTCAGTATAAGAGAATGGGAAACCCTGCAAAATTCTCAAGTCTTTGGGCCTCAGCTTGATCATATCTACATAGATTATAGTTCCCATTCTCCCTGGAGGCTTCTTTTTAAATGATGTCTATGAAAGTCTTATATGGTTATGCCTAGACTCTGAGTTCCTTGAACAAAGGGGCCATGTGGGGTTCGGTTGTGAGTCTTCAGGTGCTGAATAAATGCTTGTCCCCTAAATATATGGGAATATGTGTAGGGACACAGTTCTGTGTTATTTCCAAGGTTCTCCTTTACACAGTTGCTCAAGTGCAGGAAAAGGGGAAAATGATGCAAAATTACAACCATGTTTAATTTCTGCTAACTAAAACATAAAGTCAAGCATGTTAAGCTCAGCTGCCACATTAATTGCCAAACTTTACCATACATCATTAAGAATTGAGCCTAAGTAAATGCAAAATTAGATAAGCAAAGCTATTACCTTCATATGTAGCTAATATAGCTCCTTATTTAATGATTACACAAAGTGGAGCCCATGATGAAGGTAAGTGGTATTTGCATTACTTCCATGCTTGTTAAAAGGAAAGCCTGAAGTCTGAAATTTTTCCTGCAGAAAAATTAATGAGCGTACACAAAGTCTTCCATGGTCTTACATATTCTTGGGCCAGAAACAACCAGGAATGACCCAGATAGTCCCCCTTTTACACCTCTAGAACCAGGTCTCACAGAAGTTAGAATCAGGAGCTGCATTTCTCACCCAACGCATCTGCTTAGGGCTTGACAGAATGAGGGTAATTGGATTATACCATTCATTCTCTCTAGGCAAGACCCTCTCCCTATTCATTTTAAAGTATTCTTGTTATGTTTGCTTCCCCTCTGTCTATCCCTGTGGGTTTATGATCACCATCATTACTGCTTAGCATTTCAAAAATCTTACCTATTGTTTATTTCAGTCTCTCGTTACATAACCCAAGCAAGCAGGTCAACATTGCTATTAACATTTCCCAGAAAAATGAAGGAGTAAGGATGCAGAGACTTGCTTAGAAAGGTCCCAGCTAGTGCACAAGGACTCCAAAGCTCTGATAATAGCCTGGACCTCTTGACTACATACCTCTTCCCATCTACCTTTTCTCAGACCTGAGTGAGAAAATCAGTCCCCTTATCAATTAACTCAAGAGCATGGGTTCTGGAGCCAGGCCAATGTGGGTTACAAATCCAATTCTGACACACAGGGCTGCATGATCTTAGGCAAATTTCTTTCTCTCTCTGAGCATGCATTTCTGAATTTGTATAATGGTGAAAACACTGAGCACGTAGTATGGTGACGAAATGATTAAGGCAAAGCTCTTCCCATGGTCCCTGCACATTGCTGTGCTCAATAAAAGGGAAGTCCTTGCTTTGAGTATTCATTTGACTCGCTATTTCTTGTGGATGTATTTTAAGTGCACCTTCTGTTTGTGTTTCTTGGTGGGAGAGAGAAGGGGCAGACAGGGAGACAGTGTAGTGTGTGATTCTCTTCTCTGTCTGGGATTCTATTTTGGCACTCTACTTATTCTTTCAGAATTTATGTCTCTCTTAGAAGGGGAAAGGGCAAGTGGTAATGGCTAAAAGAGTCAGGAACAGATGAAAGAGGTAAAGGAGTGACAGAAATTATGGTAAGCACTTTGTCTTCATCCCTAGCCACTTTCAAACAAATGCAATTCAAATGATTTGCTACAAGAAATTATATCTTTACAGGTATGAAGTGTTGAAACAAAAAGAGGAAAGTCAATATTGCACAAAGAAATCAAAATGACTGTCTTTTTTAAAATTTTATTTATTTATTTATTTATTTTATGACTGTCTTTTTTTATTATTATTAATTCCTTAACACCCAGTGCCACCAAGAAGGAGACCTGCCCAGCCTAGCTTTTCCTGACGAATGTGTTGATGTGTAGCCATTTCTGCTGGTGCATTTTTAAGCAGAGCTGCAGGGGATGTCATGTGTTGCGGTAATTGCCATGGAAACCATTGTTGTGGAATGAATAGGAGAGAGGTTTTAAATCCTTGGTAATGAGCCTGAGAAACTAAGTAGGTCTTCAAGTTTAACTCATTTGAAAGTGGTTCCTATTTCACACAGAGATATTGGAGGCAAAATGTGGGGGGCAAAGGATAAGAGAGAGGAAGTTTCTAAAAAAAAAGCAAATAAACTAACCTAATATGTTACACTTCTACTAGGACTTTTTAATAAAAAAACACCAACAATGCATAGTATCAAGCCCCAAGCCTTGAGCAACATTTTTGTCTATCGAACAAAGTATAATTTTGATATATTTCCACTGAAATCAACATTCAATTCACCTCACACAAACCTCAGCAAGTGAGAATGTGAAATATTTTTAAGGCAATTAATTAGCAGGTTTATCTGGATTGTGAGATCCTTGAAAAGGAGGGCTGAGCTTTGTCACCTTTGTATGACCCCAGGTTGTAGGATGTACCATCATAGAAGAGATAGTCTCAATATGTGTCTTATATTAGAATGGTGATCGAGGAATGACCAGTGACTAAGGGATTCCCACCTCGGCCATCAACCATTTCTGAGGATCTCTCTTCTTCCTTTCCTTTTCATGGTTCTATAATCCTGGCACCTTCTCTCTGACTCAAGACTTTTTCAAGCTGGGTGCCCTCTAGGCAGGACTGGTGATAGAAGCATTGGAAGAGACAAAGAACAATGGATAAAGGGCCAGAAGAGTAAGCCTTGCTCTTCTTTCCCAGTGGCAAGGAGCTCTCCATCCAGCTCTTTTCCCTCAGCCAGAGACACTGTGGCATACATACGTGTCTTTGGGGATATAAAGTGCTTCCTGAGTATTTATATGGTGAAGGGGATCCAGACACACTACCCCAAAATGTGCCCCTTTGGTGTAAGAACTGTTTTGATCTGAAGGCATTTATTTGAGTTTCTGAAATCTCTGATCTGCCTGAAAGCAGAGCCTCCCCCCAAAATCCAACTGTCATAAATCCCCTCCCCAGGCAACTCTGCTCTCTCCAGGCACCACACCCAGCCCCTGCCACACACTATCACACCGCCCATCACTTCTCCTAAGGGCCCGCTTAGCTCTACAAATAGTCCCTTGTTTTCCCATAAGTGCCTTTCTCCTCCTCCCTCTTCCGGCTAAGTTAGGTGCACAGACCTCAAGTCCAACCCAACCCTCCTTCCAGTTAGTGAGGACTGGGCACCATATGAATGCAGGATGCACCTGTTAATAAGCTTCTGTTTTTCTCTTGATCTGCTTTTGTCAGACCAATTTACAGGGCCTGGCTAGAGAACCCAGCAGGGTGGAAGGAAAATAATTTTTCCTCCCTCCCCTACAATGGTAACTTTGTCATTCTTGGCAGGATTTAAGACAGAAAAGGTGGTGGTGACAGAGAAGGGCCCTAGGAAGAAGTCTTCACGTTCTGTCTCTTTGTCTTTGTTACTAGTGTTTAGAAAAAGTGTTAGAAAGGCTTCCCAAAGGTTCTGTGCTAGAGAGCAAGAAGGAGAGCATCCTTGGCTGAAAGAACCATGATGACAGTGGAGGGCAAAGATCTGAAGTCAACATCTGACCCAGAAACTAAAAGAAAAGAAATGGGAAAGGATGGGAAGGGAAAGAGGGAAGAAAGGAACAATACCATGGGAAGCTTGAGGAATCAAAGCTTGTAGTTCCTGTGGGTAACCTAACCAATGAGGAGCTTTCCTTTTAAATCATCATGTTCCAGTATTCCACAGAAAACACTGCATGGTCTCTAAAATGAATGTTCTGGAGCCAGACAGCCTGTGTGTGGGTCTTAGATCTGCCTTTGCTTGCTGCAAATTACTTCACTTCTTTATGCTTCATCCTCCTTAAATGTAACAAGTGGATAATTATATACATAAACAACAAAATTATTGTGAAGATTAAATACAATGATTTGTGTACATTTTCAGGAAAGTGCTAAAACATAGGAGTTTCAATAAAAAGTGATCAATAAAAGTAAGTGAGTATGATTATTCATCTCTAATTGCACGGACCTGCTGCCTTTTAGTCTTCACTGAGCTAGAAACCCAGACCTGGCTGTAGAGTCATCATTCACAGTTTTATATTGGGAACCTGCTCTTCCTCCCTACTTCACAGAAGCTTAGGGGGGATGGAGAGAAGAGAGATGCCAGAGGGTAAGAGTGTTGTTTTAGTGCTATTTTAGAGCTATTACTGCTGGAAATACAGCAATTCGAAAATCCTGTCCTGCTAATAACTTCTACATTTGGGGAAATTCTCAAGGGAACTCTAGGCAATGAACAGCAGAGTTGATTGGTCATGTTGGTAGGTTTAGTGCCCTCTGGTTAATGCTGGAATTGGAGCACACAGCTTAGATTTTCTCTGCAGAATTTAAGACTGAGATTGCACCACTCTCTAGCTAGGCCCATAAAGAAATGAAGTCAAGAAGAAGGTGAGAGCAAGATGGCTGCCTCCGTAGTGGATCTTAGGTCATAATGCCACCTTCTCAGTGAAGTTGACCTCATCTGTCCTGTCTTAAAATACCATACCAACAACCCCCTATTTCCTGGCTTCATTTTTCTCCTTAGCACTTACCACCTGAGATACCCAATGTTTTCCTTATTTATCTTATTGATAAGAATCACTCGCAACTAAAATGTAAATTCCATGAAGAAAGGGATTTTGGTCTGTTTTGTTCACTGGTTTATCTCAGCAACTAAAACCGTCTGGGATAGAGAAGGCACTATTTATTGTGTATTTGTTGAATGAATGAAGTAGAAGAAAGGGCATGAAGCATGTCTGTGTACCTCTTAACACAGATTTGGCCACGCAACTAGTAAACCCCAGCCTGATAAATGGCCTGGGATGCTAACCTGTCAGGTAAGTCTTCTACTGGGATCAGGTGGCAGTGTGGCTGGGAAGGGGAGAGAACAAACAGACATGATTCTGCTGGAGAGAGAGGAGGCTGAGTGGAGGGAACAAATGAGAGAATCAAAGGAGGGTGTGACAGGTGACAGAACACCATCCCCAATCCCATCAGGACAGGAAAGAGTATATGCTGGACTGAAGTTACGTTCTGGACTCATTTTTCCATGGGGCATTACATGGTTAGGCTCTTTGTTAGTAATAGTTCAGTGTGTTTCAGAGGCATACACATTATGGCAGTGATGTGGGAATACAAATTCTATGTTTTGACAAAAATAAGCACGTATGTTTCAGTATGCCTGTATTTGATTTGTGCCTACCTATCATTCTTTTGAGGAAAGAATAAGGAAGTGGAGAGCTGTGCACCTCAGAAGGAATGGATTCAGAATAAAATTCCTTTGGATGGGCTGCAGGATGCTAGTAAGTAACAGCTATTCTTGGAAAGTTGACCTGAGTTTTGGGAAATCTGTCCAGTCATAACAGAGATAAATCAGACTGAGGATTTCATGACATTGAGACTTCATTCAAGATTTCCTCTTTTACTTGGTTAATTGGTTGGAAAGCCAACCTAAAGCAGTGTGAGGTTGGCACTGTAGTATATATTTTTTAGAAGCACAGAGAGCTATCAGAGACTTCTAAAGCTTCATCAAACAGCAAATTTGCATTCAATAACTATTTCAGTGCACATTTTTATACTCCTAGAGCTCTTTACCAAAGATCACAGCTAAGGTTGTGGAGGTCTTGGAGACAAGGGGAGAATATGGCAGGTAGCAGAGAGTGGTCCATAACTGAGCAAAGGGAAGCATGCCTTGCTCCTTTCCTTTTGCCATTGGCATAAATCCTACCTTGGAATTCCCAGGTAGGCCATTTAAATGGGTTAGAGATTTAGATGGTTTGTAATTAATAAAGAGTTAAGAGAGCCTTTACAAATAACACTTTGCTGGAGAGGTCTTTCCTTCAATTTGCATCAGTGTATTCACTGACCACTGATGTTGCTTGAGTTGACATGGTGACTTTTATGCAAAGTCAGTTCTATCTTACCCACCTGTTTTCATGCATACTTGATTTAAAAACAAACAAAATAATTGGTATTATTTTTGAGCAGCTACTGTATGTCAAACACTGAGCTAGGCACTTTACATTTGTTTTCCTTAAGTTTTCTAACATCCTGTGGGGTGTCTAACTGATGAGGAAATTAAGACTCAAAAAGTTTAATAACTTGCTCAGGGCCACACAACTAGTGAATGCTAGATTCAAAGCCAGATTTCTCTAGCTACCAATTTCATTTTATTTTGCCATACTTTAAGCCTCTCAGAAGAAACACTGCTTTTACCAAATCACCAAGAAGAGGTCAGACATGCTAAGTGTGGGGGTAGAAGGGGATTTGAATATCGTGGTACTTATTAGAATTTGTCTTTAGATGGATGATTACTTAAACTGCCCTCAGCAACATACACATTTTTAAATTTTTTAGTAGCCACATTAAAAAAGTGATAAGAAACCATTAAAATTAATTTTAGAAGCATATATAATTTGGAGCACCTGGGTGGCTCAGTTGGTTAAACATCCAACTCTTGATTTTAGCCCAGGTCTTGATCCCAGGGTCGTGAAATTGAGCCTGGCATTGAGCTTCACGCTGGGTGTGAAGCTTGCTTAAGATTCTGTCTCCCTCTCCCTCTGCCCCTCACTGATGCACCCCCGCCCCTGCTTGTGCTCTCATGCTCTCTCTCTCTCAAAGAAAAAGTATATGTAATTTAATGTCTAAAATATTACTACTTCAACATATAATCAACACAAAAAGTATTAATGCAATATTTTATATCATTCTTGTATTAAGTCTTAGAGAAATCCAGTCATACCTACAACATATCTCAGTTCAGATTACTACTTTCAAAGTACTCAGTAGCCACATGTGGCCAGTGACTACCATCTCAGACAGCAATTGTGGAGAGTCAGGTGAGGGTGTCATCTTGGTGTGTGATATATTTGTTGCAGTAGTTTAGTGAACTGTAAAATCTTGAATTAATGGTGTTTGCAAGACAGATGTAAGCGTTAGAGTGCGTGTGCGTGTGTGTGTGTGTGTGTGTGTGTGTGTACACTCACACAGGGAGGTGGAGAGGTAGCAGAGTTTAACTTGTTTAATGTACTAAATGGTGCAGAGTATACTCTATACCAAACAATGTGGGCTATTTATAAAAGCCACGATCTGGGTCATTCCCAGCACAAATTGCTAATACACAGGTTATATTTACAACCGAGCAAATCCAATTTTGTATTACACTAGAATTATCCTCATGAGTATAAAAAGGTCCCAGCTCTGAACAAATATAACGGGTTCATGCTTTTGCTTCCTGCCCTGGTATATTATTTATTTACCAATGATACATAGACTGTACAGACACAATATTTTTTTCTTTTTGGTAAATGACAATCAATACAGAATGGAGACTGAACAGCTATCATGGCTTGGTGTAGGCTTTAGGTGGAAATTATTTTAACTGTATCATAGATAAAGTAAAAAACAGAATAGACTTTTTGGTGTCCCACATTTTTATATTTTGCCTATATAGCTTTCTAATTATTCCTCTTGAGATTCTGCTTTTAGTTGTTTGTTCATGACACTTTGCTAAAACTTACCTACCCTTTGTTATATATATATCTGTATAGCAATGGTGTCACCCTAGGGCTTGCCCTTGGCAAATTCGGAAGCAAGTTAATCTTGGCATGTTTCACTTTCCTTTTCTAGCCCCTTCATTCTCTGACCTTCTCCTTGTGATTCTAAGGTCCCTCTACCCCAACCCTACTGCATCCTGTTCTCTTCTACCCCATATATACATTGTGCTGTCTGTGAGCAAAACCATGTCCTACGTATTATTCAGTTCTTAAAGTCTTCTAGGATTATTTGCATCTTAAGCTTTCTATTTCATGGTGGAAGAAAACTAATGAGCATCAGACATTCATAAGTAGCTGGAAGGGATGCATTTCTGGACTTAGTGATATAAGAACCACGTGAAACAAGGTCAAACCAGGCAAAGAGAGGGAACTTCATTCAGAGAAATAGTCATACAGATGACAGAAGGGCTGAGAAGCCAAACAGGGGTTACTGAGATAACCCAAAGACTGGTAACTAGAAAATTGGATGGCACTTAGTGTGGGAGGATCAGGGAAGGAGACTGTGTTTGGACCAGGGTACCAGAGGGTAGCTGGAAGCAAGGCAGACCTGTCTTGCAGCAACTGGAACTCTAGGAGACACTGCCTAAGACAGAGAAGCACCTGGCTTGTCTTCCTGCCATCTACTCTACATAGCCTCCCAATGGCCAAACTCAGCCAGAAGTCGTCTGTACAACAAAGACTGCAGGGGCCAGCCTCTCTGTAATTAGAGCAGAGTGGAAGAAGGGCAAAATGTGATGTTCTGATGTTGGAGGCATACCCTGCGTGCTCCATGTGAAGAATGAGGTGTATGAGGTCTGAAATGTGCTGTGCAAACACATCTGGTCCAGATCATTCTATCAGGTGTCGAGGATAATGAGGTTCACCAATTCCCTTTCCTTTGTCCCCTGGATCTAGGCTACTGTCAAATCCTGTTGCGTTTACCTCCTCAGTAATGCCTGAATCAGTTCATGCTTCTTTCCTACCATTACCACTCCAGTCCAAGCCACTGATGTCTCCTGCTTGGGTTACTGCAATTACTGCCTACCATCCACCAGCATCCATTCAGACTTGAGCCACTTTTTAGTGTGTTCTTTACACTGGAGGCAGGGTAATAATCTTCTCAAACTGTGAAAATGATCATGCTGTCTTTAGAGGGATCACTTTGTATTGTGTAGGCAAGGACCTGCCTGGTCTGGCCCCCACTGACCTCTCCAAGCACACTATGCCCATTATGCTTCCCTGAGCTCTTTCTGCTCCAGGTACGATGAGGACCTTCTTTGGGCTTTGAACTTATCATGTTGGCTCTGCTATGGGGCCGCCACTCATTCTGTCCAGTTGTCTCAAATGCCCTTTTCCAGTTGACCTCTGCTCATCTCTCAGATCCCGGTTTAGCCATTTCTTCAGGGAAGTCTTCTCTGGCTTCCCTAACTAGGATATGTCTCTCTCATCCCAATCTTTGAAAGCAGAGACCATATCCCCACTACCCCCTTCTTTCTAGGCATAGAAGGTGCTATGGACTGAAAAATATTCCCCAGCATATTCATATTAACATATTAACATATTGAGTCATCTTGAGACTTAAGGTGCAATGGGATTTGCCTTGCTGGATTTGGCTTGCTTGGGACCCATCACCCCTTCCTTCTTTTCTATTTTTCCCTTTTGGAATGGCAATGTCAATGCTCTGTCTGTCTCACCACTGCATTTTGCATGCACACAATTTGTCTCATTTCACAGGATCACATCTCAAGAGGAATTTTGCCTCAGGATGAATTATACCTCAAAACTCCCTCACATCTGATTTAAATGATATTTAGATGGGACTTTTGATTTGGACTTCAGACTCCATGCTGGAATGATTTAAGACTTGTGAGGTGGTTTGGGTGGAAGGGCTGTAATTTGTAAGTGAGAAGAACATAAATTTTAAGGGTCAAGGGGCAGAATGCTATGGGCTGAATTGGGTTTCCTCAAAATGAAAACGTTGAAGCCCCAGTGTGATGGCATTTGGAGATGGGGCCTTTGGGAAGTAATTAGTTTTAGATGAGGTCACGAGGGTGGGGCGCTCCTGATGGGGTTAATGCCCTTATAAGAAGAGAGCCAGAGAGCTTGCTCCCCCCACCCCCCGTCTCTGCCATGTGAGGACATCATGAGAAGGTAGCCATCTGTAAGCCAAGAAGAGAACCCTCACCAGGGAACCAACTCTGCTGGCACCTTGATCTTGGACTCCTAGTCTCCGGAACTGTGAGAAATAAATGTTTGTTATTTAAGCTGCCCAGTCTATAAAATTTTGTTATGGGAGCCTGAGCAGACTAAGACAGAAGGTGCCCCATAAATGGAGAATTAATGAATAAACAATGCTAACAGGGAAATGGCAGCCAAACCAGCTGGAAGCTTCCCTTGGGATCTGTCTCTGATCCCTGATTCACATTACGTGAAATAGCCTTTTCTCTTCTTTATCCATTAGGCAGGGTGTGAATCTGTTTATGGCACCCCACAAAACACTTAGAGGGCTCCTTTGAGGTCAGAGCAAACTGTTTCATTTCACAGCCTGAAGCATTTTGCTTCTTTATCCTCCCTGACATGGTGGGTGTGAGTTTACACCTGGAAATAGGATCCACCTCCAGGAGGTATTGAGACAGGCCACAGGAGGTTTTGTCCTTAGGAGAACAAATATATCGGGCAAATCTCTATTTATTTTCTGCTAGTCTCCATTAGGAAAAGCTGCAGGCAAGAAGGATACTATGTACTTCTCTCACTCCCACACAGTGCCTTTCTTTACTTAAAATTCTTTATTTCTTCCCATCCATTCATTGCTAGGTTACATTTTCCAGAACAATAGGCTGCCATTTAGCTTCTCTCTCGAAGCCTCACTGTGCCTCAACCCAAGGACTCGCCGCCATGAAGTATTATTGCACAGTTTGGAGAGGCACGTGGCTCTCCCAAATGGACTTTCATTTGCACTGATCAACAGCAACCACAAAAGCCTCGTGTCAGAGATGCAAGGCAACCTCTTTGTCTGAAACCACCCCCTCCTCTTTTGTTTTCTTCCAGAGCTCACTGTGCATTATGTTCCACACGCTCTTCTCTGTGCCTCTGCAGATGTGAAACTTTAAATGCAGGGTATTTAAAAATAATCAGAAAAAAAGAAAAAAGCACCCTGAAAATTACAGAGCTTTGTAGTTGGGCGGCATGGGGCTCCCTAAAGAGCTCTGTATATCAAGAGTTCAGATGGTTTATGGATTGTTGATTTGAGCTATCTGGATGACAGAAGGAAGGGGGTCAGAGGGGAGGGAAGTTAAATATCAACACTGGAAAGTACCTGAAAACCAGCTCTCCCAGACCCTGTTCCTACTCAGCAGAAACACATTAAATAGATTTGTGTGGGAGACCAGGATTCTCCACAGCTTGAGGATCTTGCTGTCAAGGGAGGGCCTTGTGGACATGCACACTGGGGCCATGGAAGGGAAGTCATGCCAGCTCCGACTACATTCCAGGGACTAAATATGAGTACCTATGCTTGTCTCAGTCAGTTCTCATCAAAATCCTATGAAATGGTGAAAGTGACATTTACCTCTCCAGTGGAAGTTGGAGGCACCACTGTGCACCCCACCTTCAGGACCAAGGCACTGAATCCCCCAGCTACCAAGCTGAAGGTTCACATGAATGACCTTCAATTACAGGGAGTCTCCTGGCACAAGGACTTGCCTCCTTCCCTTCCCTGGGGGCACTCCTTTCCTGGAGGCACCTGGTCAGTGTTGGGGTACAAAGACCCGGCCCTCTGGCCTCAATCTGGGGCACCTCTAAAGGGTCATCCTAGCTCCAGAGCTCTCTGTGGGATCACCAGGGGTCTCTGTTATGACTCTATCGTGGTTCAACTTCTCTCATGACCCAATGACGCTTCTTTCACTTCTTTACTGACTTTATTCCTGAGAGCTTGCCGACACCCACCCCTTGTAAATCTGCTGCCTGCAGATAGCCATCTCAGGGGCTGCTGCCCAGGGAACCTACCTGGTGTGAGTTGTGTTCCTCTAAAATTCATATGTTGAAGACTTTGCCCCCCCGAACGTGGCTGTATTTGGAGATAAGGTCTTTAAAAGGGTGATTAAGTTAACATGAGGTCTTTAGGATGGGCCCTAATCCAAAATGACTGGTGTCCTTATAGGAGGAGGAAATTTGGACACACACAGAGAGATACCAGATGCTGTACACGCTGAGGGATGACCATGATGACAGACAGGAGGCTTCCATTTGCAACCCAAGGAGAGAAGCCTCTGAAGGAGCGAACCCTGCCCACACCTGCCTTCAGAACTGAGAGAAACTACATTTTTGAAGCTTAACCACCCAATCTGGGATACTTTGTTATGGCAGTACCATTAAATTAGTACATCACCTAAGACATCTGCTCTAGTTCCCCTCTCTGTCCATTTTACAAATGAGAACCTGAGGGTCAGAAAGGTTAAATAATCTGCCTGAGGTCTCAGAACCTGAAAGTAAGAGTCCTGAGCCAAAGTCCACACCTTTCTGCTACCAGAGATGAAATCTAAACTTCCTATTGTCACCTGCTTATCCTTCTGCAACCACTATTAACCCTCACTGCAGACACTAAGAACTAAATTACACTCAATATCATTTAACCCCTGGCCAGAATGAAGGCTCCTTCTAACTGGGGTTGATCGAGAGGAACAAGCCACAGATTGCTATTTATTTGCTTTACTAATCATTAAAGAAAGCATGTTCCCCTAACCCCAAACATACTTAACAAAATTCAAGGCAATATACAACTTGAAAAATAATTATGGGAAGTAAAATGGATACTTATTTATGAGAACTATAATAACTTTAAACCAGTATCAAAAGACAGATTAAGAAAACCTTGATGAATTTTCTCAGAAATAGGAAATCATGATCTATTCTTAGCCAAGGGAAAATTGTTGATCCACTGAGGCAAACAAAAACATACTTATATTTAGGGGTGCCTGGGTGGCTCAGTTGGTTAAGTGCCCAGCTCTTGACTTAGACTCAGGTCATATCTCGGCGTTGTGGGATCGAGTCCCTCGTTGGGCTCCTCTGTGATCAGTGCAAAGTCTGCTTGTCCCTCTCCTTCTGCTCTTCCCCTGCTATCTCTAGAATAAATTGAAAAATCTAAAAAATACCCTACTTATATTTTATTTTGCAAAACACTGCGATCCCCATAACATAAGTTCAGTTCAAGTCTTCAATGTTCAAACATGTCAAACATACGAAATTATTTGTACTACTAGGATATTTATTACAATATATATATATATTCATAATTAAAGCTAAAACCTTATTAGAAGGGCTTAAAGGCTCGTCTCTCCAACTCTCACTACTCCCTGTCCTCGGAAAGAAAGGCTGATGGTTATCTAGGTGTTCAGGGGGTGTGAGGCTGAAACCTGGGCCTGAGACTGTGACAAATCCCCTTCAGGAGGAAACATCAACCAGCACCTGCATTTTTGCAGGGGTAATTATAAATAGGGAGGTTGACAGTGAATGATTTTGGATTGTATGTTAGGCTGGAAGGGACCTTGGGGACGCTCTAGTCTACCTAATAGTTGAGGGAGTGGGCCCAGAAAGATGAAATGATGTGTTCGCAGTTACCCGCTCATTAATGCGGGAGCCAGGGCTGGAGCCAATGGCCCCCAGCTGCTCATCTGGGGATGTCTCCCCAGTGACTTTGCTGCCTTTTCTTTCCATAGAAACTGAACTTAAAATAAAAAGGTAACCAAATTAAAGGAAAGCCAAGAATAATCTTTAGAATAGATTTTTTGTGAATGGTGTTCCTCTCTGTGTGTTGTAAATGGGATTAATTTATGCACCACACTTGTATTCTATGTTCCATAATATAATATTAGCTCTTTGAGGTGGGATGATAGATATTTTATACAGAACAGATCAAAACTTGCTCAAAACAAAGGTTAGAGAACAAGGGGCCCAATAATTTCACCTGTCTGATGAATCAGGTTCCCAGAAAAATGGACACTGCTGAGATGACAAAAAACATCATTGCGCTAAGGCTACTTGCACTCTTTGCTGTTTTAAGAATAAGGCAGTGCAATTTCGTGGGGAGGGTACCAGCAGAGGTGAGAGACTGGGTGACTCACACTTGGGTCAGTGACTCCTGGTGACATAAGAGGCAAAGGCTCTAGACACTTGAAGAATAAATTGCCCATTGAAAAGACACTGAAATATAAGGCATATGATAACATAAGGCATGTTTCTGTGTTTTGCTCTTGAATATCCTGTGGTATTCATGAACCAAGCTCACATTTATCTCTTATTAGCTATTTTGCTGGAAAAAATCAGTGGATATAAAATATCCTGCTGTCTAAGACGTATTTCTGACAGTTGTAGGACCAATTGAGGTGATTATTGTGTGGTGTGGTAACCTGGTCTACAGCCTGGCTTGTCAGATAGCCTCAGGTGGGGCTGTAGTTTTGATAAAACAATGACAAGGGTGCAGGGGAAGTTTGTGGATAGACAAGTATTTGGGTAAGGGTCAGGATTCAGAACACTTGTCTCTCCAAGACTCCTCCTCCCTGCTCACGTACATACCAAACCATTTTTATTCATAGGTGCTTCTTGACAATCAAGTTTTAAGGCACCATTAAGGAAAACAAAATGTCTGTGAGATACTTCTTCCCTCCCTTTTCACTTTTTGGGGGAGGATGGTATCATGTCCTTTCCTGACGAAAGTCAGGAAAATAATTTACCTACAACATAGAAATTCATTCTAATGTAGCCTGTTCTTGACTAGAGAGTAATTATGGCGTATAATTGTCTGGTGAGCTAGCTCATTACCCTACAGTACATATCCTTTCAGAGAAGGGGGTTGCACTGTGACCCACACGAACACTTATAACCAGTTTACTTATAATGTAGTCAGCTTACGGGTTTATCTACTTAAGCGTCCCGGATGTACACTCACTAACGACCATGTAAACCCTCTCCCTGCCATCTGCACTGGTCCAAATTAACCAAAATCCGGATGAACTCTTGGAAAAGATATCTACCTGAACTCTGTGAACAAAAGCATCTGTTATGCTATTTATAGATACTTTATCAAAATTCAGTGGGTACAATTAGCAATACAGAGATTATTTGGTGATGACCGCCACATTATCCTGCACTGGGTGAATTTGCGTTAACACCCTGCATGACAATCTGTGGGAATGGCTTTCGTGGTTAGTGGCAATTTTGTAGAGAACTGCCATTGGATATACGGCCCCAGTGCTTCGAAAGCTGTTTTGAATGGATTATTGGTGCCAGGTACCTTAGGTATGAATAATTTTTTTAAAAGTGCTTGTCAGATTTCTTTCCCTGATTGTTGTCAGTGTCGTCCTTTATCCTGAGGGGTTTTTAGCGCAAGGTCTGTTCGCTGAACTTCTCACTGGATTGTTACCTTTCTCCAGGAGCGTAGCCAAAATTACACACCTCCTCTGGGGACATATTCCCACTTGTCTCGGTGCTTTTAACCACAGACATGGCCTTATTTTGATATGCTCTTCATTTAAAGGCTGCTTCTGCTAGAACTCATGCATTCGCTGTTATTATTCCTCAGTACACTGCAAAATGTCTCTTCGAGGGGCTTTGCTACCTCACTCATCTTAAAAGTATGAACTTATCTCTTTTTTCTTTTTGTTTTCTATTTGAAGATTTACTCCTTCTTAACATAAAAAGATTGTATAATTTTATTTTGAGGGTGATATCAATGTAACAAAAGCATTGCTTTATTTGGCGCTGGTGTTTTATTCATTTTTTCTGACTCACTGTTGAAAAGAATGCAGTGGATGATCAACTCATTCTTAATATGATAGGAAATCTTTGTCCTTAATTAAAACATCCTTTTTCTTATTTAGAGAAGCACACTTGGTGTCATTTCTTTATAGTGGGCCTTGTTTGGGTTTCTTTGGATTGTAGGCAGAAATACAATTAATCCAGTTATAGGATGACTGGCCAGACTAGATTAAGTGGAATATTTATAGCTAAGAATATCTGCTGTAACCTGAGTGGGGATATGTAATTGAATTTTTTCATACACACATGGATGCATGCACACACATGCACACACACCTGCCTACATGCATCTCCATAGATCAGGTCTGGCTTTCAAAATAAATCACAAAAGAATACGTTAAGGTAGAAATGGGCATCCTTACATAAAAAAAAAATTAGAAAGCATCATCTTTCAGGTTTTATTGCGGTCTCTCATTTTACTCATCAAGTGTTTGAGGAGAGCCGAGGAGTTGCGGGGGCTGATTGCTTAGTTCTATGTGTGTATTGAAGAGAAACAGAAAACCCAATGAGATCTGTGCATTACGGTGATTAGGAATCCAGGTGCTTCAGGTTTAAGAATTTTAAAGATGACTTTGGACAACATATTTTCTTTTAGATGTAGAACCAGACACTCATTCAAGGGTCCTAGAAAGATAACTGAGCTTATTTTGCCACTTTTTGCCAATAGAATATCAAATAATGAATTATTTTATATGTATTATTGGAAGGGCTGTTCGGATTTGTTTCAATACTGATGGGTGAGCAATTTCTTACAATTCCATTTTAATTCCACATGTGGCTTCTGAGAGGAAAATGCTCCTCTCTCTTCTCTCTGTCTGCACAGTTAAAGGTGAGAAGGGCTTGTAGAATTTTAGGCTTGCTCTTTTCTGCTTTTCTTCTTTCGGTCTTCCACTTGTTTTGTTTTGTTTTTCCTATGCAGCCATCACTTTGGTGTATAATACTAGAAGTATTATACAAATAGTCTTCTACATGGAATCTTTTTATTTTACTTTAAAACGCTTTTTAAGTCTATACACAGATCTATGCACAAATATCACATATATATTACCTATGTAGCTCTCTGTCAGGTATAATGTCCACTGAAGCCCAGGGAGGGAGGTGATTTGCCCAAACACTTCCTCCGATAACTGAGTCAGGTTAGAGCCCACGTTTACCAAGCTGCACACTATCCTTGCTGTGCTGTATGTAACGGGATATTCCTCACATCCACTCTCCTGTGACCCTTTTCCTGGTCCCAAATTGCTCCCTTCCAGGAGGAGTGAGTAAGCTCGTCGCCTTGGCCAAACACTCCATACCTTCTTCAGCATTTTACTGACATTACCAATGGATAATGTGCTTCTGGGTTTGTGCTTATCTGGTAGCTGGAAGGAGCCATTGTTCTATTTTACGTTAGATTCCAGTTCTAACACTGGTCACTAGCACTTGTTACATCAGGACATTCATAGGTAGGATGCTGGCATCCTTTTAATCGTGTTCTCCTCCTTTAACATCTTTAGAACACATATCTGTAGTTGTTGTGGGTACATAATTGAGTCAGGTTCCCAAATGCAAGCACTTGTGTTAGCTTTCATATTAACTTTGTGTTAGAAAGAGTCAATAAAATCACAGCTAGAGCCATATCTCATTAGGGGCTCATGTATTTCTCAAGGCAAAACTTACTGGATGCTTAGTGTTGAATTTGTCATTTGCTCAAGTCATTGAAAAACGGTATCTCACGCAAAAGACTGTAGGACTCTCTGAAGGCAGGGGCATTATATTCTACTTCTTTTATCATAATGAACAGAGCTGGTTCTCAGGGGAAAAAAAATATTGTCTATCTGTGTTCTTTATATTTGAGGTTCTCTGGGATATGTTTGCTCTTCTTGAAAACAGAGCCATCTATTAACAGAATGAAATGTTGTAGGCTATTGCATAAGTCACCAGCTGCCAAAAAGGAGCTCAGTCTTTGGGAGCAAGCAAATTGAACAGGTTGGTTATTCTCCAGTTTACTTGTGCAGTAATTTTGAGATCTGAATTTTAGTTTGAAAATGGAATGAGAAATTCTCCCCTCCTTCTTTTTCAGCTAAGACCTTAGCCAAACTTTGACATTTCCTCTGCAGGCATGATTGGGGATAAGGCCAACGGTTTTTCTACCTCTTGGCTCTGCACCACTAGGCAAATAATAAGTAGTAAAGGAGAGATCAGCACCAGGAAATTCAACAGACATCTAATTTGCCAGAAATCAAGACTTTGACCTGATTCACAACCCTGCTCCAGTGAAAGAATCTGCTGAGAGCTGGAAGACTCCTCTCCAGAAGGAAGCCGCCTTCCATGCTGGGAGAAAATGAATGATTCTAGGAGAGTCTTCTGCCTGAGAGATTAAATATACAAGCTGACAATGGTCAGACCATATATAAAAATAGGACTGTGACCTACTATCTGCAACAACCAGTCCAGGAAACTGACCTACTGTCCTTAGTAACCAGCTCTGGAGGCCAGGTATCTAGAAGTCAGACTTAGAGAAAGCCATATCAGTATTTCTAGAAGACAGTCCAGAAAGCCAAACAAGAACCCATTTAACGACTGGCCTCAAATGACCAGGACTGGATCGACAACTGACAGTGTTCCTAATTTTTGTCTCTGCTTCTGACTGAGGACCAACCAGAAAAAGCCAAATGTGCACCTCTAACCAATCACATGGGGTGACCCACTTCCAGTTAGCCTGCCTCCAGCCTCCATGTCAACAGCATCCAGTCATGACGGGCACATCTGAAGCTTTCCCCTTCGTCCTTCGTGCACCTTTCCCACTCAGGTCCCTGAGTCTTAGCCACAGCACAAGAGAGGGCAGCTGACTCTTTTTCCTCTAGCAAATTCTGAATAGATCACCTGTGTCTGTTCTCATTTGCTTGCTCTTCGTTTATTTCCACGTGCCCCAAAGTTTCTTTCCCTATCTTGTTGTATAGCAGTTAAGTATGGGGCTGTGGAAACACGCCAGTTGCCTGTGTCCTTTGGTAGGTTACTTAACCTCTAGGTGTCAGAATCCTCATTGTAAATGGGGTTGATCACTGCATTTGCTGCATAAGGTATGTGAGTTAGATGACTCAATGCCCATGAAAGCATCTAGAACTATTTATTCTAAGTGCGACTGTGAGCCATTTTATCAGCCCTATTACAATTAAATTCATTGTCCCTTTACTCATTTCTTTGACCTGCATTATCAGGTATAAATCCTGATAAGATCTAAATCCTATCTGAGGAGGCAGCACTGGAAACTGTTGACATTTATTCACAAATTAACCTGAACTCGTAGATAAGATTTATGAACCTAGGAAGAATCCTGAAATTTGGTATCAGCAAGTCTTGAGAAAGTCTTTACATGTGTGGGTCTTCAGGGTAGTGAGGTTGCTGGGGACTTCAGTGGGCATCAAATGAACACTGACAGGGCAAGAAAAATGAGAGGACACTGAATTTTTTTAGGTGTGGCTGTTGTTGGCGGGGGGGCGGGGGGAGGATGTTTCAGAATGGACACCAGCACTGCGAAATCCATCCTCTTAACGAGGCGCGGATTTTCACGGTGGACACAGTCCTGGTAGCCTCATATGTTTTAATAATTGGTGGAAGTAGATGGGCTGCCTTCTCCAGAAGGAATCCAGGGCTCCCTGTGCAGATTTTCTATTTCTGTTCATCTGGAAGTTATCTCAAGAATTTATCGTTTGTAACATTCACCAATTTGGTCTGAGGATCAGCCTTTCCCTTCCTGCTGTTCTGCAACCTCCTGTTTAGTCATGAATCACTGTGTGGGTAGGCAGGTCTTCTAGAGTTAAAGAATTAAAAAAAAACGCAAAAAAACCCAAGCCCTTTTGCTCTGTCAAAAGGCAAACCCAGCTTAGGCATTTTGCTAGAAAATAGGCAAAGCATGAGATCTCTCTTGATGGCGACTGTGAACAGCCCCCTTAGCAGAAAGTTCCCGAGAGGATGTCAGTTCAAGCCTCAGAGCCCAGACCTGTGTGCAGCAGATAAGGAGAGCACAGGTGTGAGAAGCCAGGAGCATGCAGCCCTTTGTCTCACATTAAACTGAACCTGTTCCTGGGGTGTTTGGTTTGGGGGTAGATGTATTATGCTGTGCGTGCCGACATGCCTGCTTCCAGACTCTCTGATGAAACAGCTTGGACTTGATCTTGAAGAATCCAAAACTTCACCTTGACTTCAAGGTGAACCTAACTGAGGAAGGTTGCCTCCAGCAAAAGAAGTTACAGGGTTCTTCATATCAACTCTGCTGTTCAAAGCTGAGACACTGAGCAACAGGAATTATTACTACCTCAATCTTTTTTGGAAAGAGTTGGAGTGTAAGTATTTAAAAACCAAAAAAAACAAAAACAAAAACAAAAAACCAACAACCCCCCCAAAAACAAACCCACCCCAAAACAAAACAAAAACAAAACAAAAAACACAAACAAAAAACCCCAGTGGAGCCAGAGAAATCCCATTCCCCCTTTTCCTCTGCTGAAATACTCTTGTTTCTTAAAATTTGTTAGAACTACACCTGGCAGTTTTCCCTGAGTACCCGAGGGAAAAGAAATAAAAATCTAGGAAAGATTCCTTTATTTAGCCCGACTTATTTTCTTACTTTCTGCTTCAAGTAGCCAAGTTATTTACTTTGAAAGCTTCTGTAACCGAACATGTATATTTGCTGAGCTATTTCAGATGGGTTCTCTTATGCCTCAGCCTTTTTCAGTGATGGTCTTTGCACATAGTTCTAATGCCTGGTGGTACAATTTCTAACTGGGAGCTGTTCTCCATGCGGGCTGAGTAAAAGCAGTAGCACAGTGTAGGAATAAAAATAATCTCTTCAGAGTTGGTATTCCAGAGTTTCCCGTTGAGCTCCAGCAGCCAAGATCATGCAGCCCAGTTCAGGGAGTGTGCCCTTCTGGGTGTTGCCTTTGCCATATGGGTGGTGGGAGTGAACTTCCTACCCCAACTTCCTTTGCTGCAGTTGTGATGAGAGAAATCCTAATGGGTGAGTAAAGTAGCACAGAGAGAGAGGGTCCTGGTTCTCTGGATGCCATAGAGACCCTCTCAAGTTAGCCAAGCAATCACCTTCTGCACTGGCCAACCCCATAGAGACCCAGGGCAAAAACTAAACACTGATCCCTAGGGGCAATCAATGAGGATTGTGCTAAGTCCTTTTATATAGATTATCTCTTTTGGTATTTACAAAAATAGAATAGGTACTGTTACTTTTTTTTTTTTTTAAGATTTTTATTTGAGAGAGGAGAGAGAGTGAGCATGAGCAGAGGGAGAGGGAGAAGCAGACTCCTGCTGAGCAGGGAGCCTGGGGGCCCAGGACCCCAGGATCATGACCTGAGCCGAAGGCAGACGCTTAACTGACTGAGCTACCTAGGTGCCCCTACTTTTTCCTTTATAGGTGAGAAAAGTCTCAGAGAGGTTAAGAAACCTTTCCTAAATCTCAAAGCAATACTGTAACTCTAGGATCACTACTCTTATCCACTTCATCAATGACTTCAGGGCCAAGTCCCAGAAATCTGGAATGTGAAATAGATATTGGTATTTTTAAAGCATCTGGATGATTCTGTTATGAATCAGTGGTCATCAGACTACTGAGAAACATTGAACTATATTACCATTCACTGCCCTGCTGCTATTTATTATATACATTTGTATCCTACTTGTTTCTTAAAAAAATTTGGGAAAGATTTTAAAAAAGATGTCACCCAAACAAAAAGGTTAAAAAATACTAGGGAACATCAGAACTAATAAGGAGACCAAGAGACCAAAAAAAAAAAAAAAAGCTTTCTTCCAGTTAATAGGACCAGGAGCAGTGGTATTTGTTCAGAATGATCAATCTCTTCTCCCCGATATTTCTTCTTTCCTTCCGTAATTCCTATATGCATAGCACACATGGCTGTTTTGAGGTTTCCAATCTCGATACCAAAGTGTCACTCATCTCTCTTCTCTTCTGCAGAATGTTCTGGGCTGGGCATTTGATCCCTGACTATATTATGACAAGGCTGGACTTTCTGGGGGGCACATGAGGTTGACCCTAGTGGTAGATGATGGAGGAAAGCCAGGAGGGCAGATAGAGAGAGAGATATAGGGGTTTAATCACAGACTTGTGGGACCAGGCATGGCATGCAACACAAGCTGGAGGGACTGGTGTACTGGTATGTGCTATTGTCTCTGCTTGCCCCTCCGGACCCATCCTTCTCCACCCTTCTCCATCTCCCGTTGTGCCCTGGAGGTTGAGCTCTATGGGCCCTGTGGGCTGTGTCATCTGGATTCTCTTGTGCATTGGCTTCCGGTTGGGGTCAGCTAATGGGGAATAATGGTAGGAAAACAGAAGCAGGGGGGAAAGGGGTATTTATGTCCTGCTGATCTCCCTACCAGGCAAAGGGGCGGTTGGCAATAGGGTTCCTCCGCTGAAGGCCACACCCTCTGTCAGATAATCCCCTCCTATAGTTACAGTTGACCCTTGAACAATGGGGGGTTAGGAATGCCCACCCTCTGCATAGTTGAAAATCCATGTATTTATACCTTTTGATTCCTCAAAAATCTAACTACTAATAGTCAACTATTGACTAGAAGTCCTACTGATAAAATGGTCGATTAACACATATTTTGCATGTTATACGTATTATATACTATAGTCTTACAATAAAGCAAGCTAGAGAAAAGAAAATATTAATAAGAAAATCATAAGGAAGAGAAAATACATTTACAATACTGTATTTATTTATTAAAAAAAATCTGTGTATAAGTGGACATGTGCAGTTCAAAGCCATGTTGTTCAAGGATCAACTGGACTCTCTTATTTTCTGGTGACCACTCTCTCTCCTTGCCCCTTCATGCCTATAGGTCATAATGGGTCCTGCCCTGCCCTTGGGTCTTGTACAGGTTCTGCTTTGCCCCTCTGGCCATAACTCTCCTAATGCCATGAACAGTCCTTGGGGACAAGGTACCATGTCACTTGAAGGACATGGATTGCCCCCTTCTAAGTCAGGCTCCAAGCATTAGGGACACCAAATTCTCCATAAAAATGGCTCCAAGCCTAGTTGCAGCTTCCACCAGGACTTTTTCTGGGCTGATCATGCACCTGTAGTATTTTCAGCCATAGCCTCTGGGGGGTGGTTAAGGCTCAGCTGCTTGTGGGGGAGAGTGAACCTCATTTGGGTCATGTGGGCTGGGTTGTCCCGGCTCATGCATGTGAGACCCCTTCATGGGACAGTACAGAGCCGGAGGTTGGGAAGAAAAGTGAGAGTACAGGCTGACGGCTCTTTTGCACCACAAATTTCCAGCAGAACTCCAAGGAGTCCCAGAATTGTTAATTCAAGCCAGCTCCCAGGCCATCAGAAAATGATGTTTGGTTAGGGGTGTAGACAAGATGTATTTTATTTTACAGTTTGTTTGCTTACTTTATGACTTTTAAATTTAGGACCTATGGGAGGTAGGTGTCCATTTGTGCTCTTGCCCTGGGCCTCACACATGTTAGGGATAAGCCTCCTAATTCCCCCACTGCTGCCAGCCCTGGGATTCCCCACATGTCTTGCTAGTTTCCCTTAATGCTGCCCCACCTTTTGGAATGTTCCTATACTGGTTTTAAAGCTATTGACTCTCAGCTTCAAAATGCACCCCCCCCCATACATTTCTTTGTAATCCAGTTTACATCTGGATCTGGTTTACATCTCTGCTAGGTTTACATCTCTGCTAGGCCAACTAGCTCTTTGTTAGGTTCTTCATGCTGGAGGGACGTTGCGAGCCTGGAGGAAGAAGGGATTTCTCCCTCTCATTTGCTTTTTGTCCTTATCAGAAGAACACCATCTCAGTTCTTATCATGGCAGCTTCACCTTACACTCTGGTGGTGGCATTTTATTCCACGGCAGGAGCAATTGAATCCCGTTGGTCCAATTTGCTGTTTGTTCTTCAAAAATTGCAGAAGCAGCCCCATCATGCCCCTTCAGAGCCATCAGCTCCTGCCAGTAGAGCCGCTTCCTCTGAGGTTTGGTTCCCATCGATGAGGGCCCTTCTCCAATCTTTAATAATTCCAGTTGCTGCCTGTAATTTCTCCAGTTCAAGCTCATGTACCATCTGTGATTATTTAGTGTTCTCTTTTTACCCTTTCAGGTACACAGTAGACATATCCTTATATTAAATTCTCCGTGTTAAAATAACTGATGCAATTTCTGTCTCTGATGGCATCCACCATCACTCTTTTGAATGGCTTGATTGTGCCGTGTGCTACCTGTGGGGACCCTGAATGATACTCCTAGCCAAGAGTTAAACCCGGAATCCTGTTTCCGGAGTCACAGTTTAAGGCAAATGATGAGTGTTGCCATCCGCAAAACTGACTTGATATTTAATCAGTGGCTTAGGATTCCTTATATTCTTCTCAGCGAGGAACACAACACTTAGAGAAAGAACATATGCTTACAGAGCAAATGCCATTGCAAAATAGACCAGAAGCGTTAGGAGGTATTTATGTGAGCAATTCTCTTCATGGTGCTTTCAAACCGTGTATGTGGAAGGCACGTAAAGTATCATTCATACAAATCACTCTAGTAAGACTCCAAAGCTTTCCTGCAGCCCCACCTGTCCCCAGGCAAAATGCTTTGTTATCTCAAATTCCAACACAATCCCACTATAACATGATTACTTATTATGTGGAGTTGCTTATGTTGTGGGTGTGGTATAAAGCATGAAAGTAAGGCTCAATATTATGTGCTGGCTTGACATTTGGTACAATCAGAAGGGCCTCGAATGGCCTAACCATAGGTTTCCCTGCCCATTCTGCTCCTGTGGCTAAGTAAGGGCCTCTACGTAAACAGCCCTCCTTACTGAAGGGACCCCGTACCATTCCTGTTTACCCAGAAGAGTATGCCTCGGCTCCCTGTAGGCTTACAGATTTATTCAAACATGTCAATCGCATCCTCCCATGGGAACCAGGGACCCCTCACCTTTTTTGCTACCATAAGGCCTACCTCCCAGAGTCCCTGGTTGTTCATTCTGTTCCCAGATGCACCACCCTGTGGCCCTGCGTGGCATGTGGTACTGTCCTCCTCCATAGTTGATTTCAACCATCTAGTGCTGGTGTCCTGTGTCCAGAGCCACCATCGTAACCCTGGGCTAGGGGCTCTTCCTTCACCAATGAAATGAATGGGAGGTGTTTAAGAAGTAGGTAAAACAGATCTCCCCAAACGTATACTGGGGCTGATATGATGGGATTTGGTTTATAGAAAATAATTTTTTTTCTTTCCTGCAAACTGTTCTCTCTCTCTTTTTAAAAAGATTTTATTTATTTATTTGAGAGAGAGAGCACAAGTGGGAGGAGAGGCAGAGAGAGAGGGAAAAGCAGACTCCCTGCTGAGCAGGGAGCCTGATCCCAGGACTCGGAGATCATGACCTGAGCTGAAGGCAGATGCTGAACCGACTGAGCCACCCAGACGCCCCTCCTGCAAACTTTTCTTAGTAAGGAGTTCTTAGTTTCTTATCTGGGCATATAGTCACAGATTTGTTTTAACATTGCACTGTTTTGTTTTTCTTTTTTTTTTTTAATTTTATTTTAGTATGTTATGTTAGTCACCATACAGTACATCATTAGTTTTTGATGTAGTGTTCCATGATTCATTGTTAACATTGCACTGTTTATGAAGAAGATTCTTAAAGATCTCTTTAAGTATGGACTATTCTACATTATGCCTAATCCTACTCAGAGAAAGAATTAAGTTGCCCCTCTTTCAAAGTGCATCAATTCTTTTAGACCGTAATGATGTATCAAGATGACCTCTTGATTGCTAAGAAATACCTCAGCGGCCTGAAGTTAGCCATTTCTTAAAAATGAACACACATTCTTTTCTTCTCAAAGGTAGGATTTTACTTTCTATCGGGTAAGAGGGGGCGGCACGCACAGAGCATGAGGTAAGTGAGAAAAGAGAAACCAAATTGGAGCATGGGTCCATATTTTCAATATAGTGAACCCTCACAAAATCAATCTGCATTTCCCTTTACCCTTCTCTCTCTGGTTTAGACGAAAAATATTCTCTTTTCCAAGGTTAAGCTAACTTTGTGTCCCTCACCTTGTTTCCTCCTTGGTTCACTGGAAACCCGCTTGATGTATTCCTCTTTCTCTCTGAGCTCTTTGTCCCATCAACAAATATACTCTGGTCTCCCAACTTTAAAAGAAGTTCTCTGGATTGCCTCAAATGATTGTGCTATTTTTCACCTCTCCTTTTACCCTAAACTTCTTTTTTTTTATTTTTTATTTTTTAAATTTTTTATTGTTATGTTAAAAGTGTGCCTGTATTTAGTGCTTGCCTTTCCTTACTATGCGTACTCCTAACCTCCTGCCTTTTATTTCTCCAGCCCTGACCTTTTTTGACGGCTTTACAGCATTTGATCTTGTGGCCTACTTTGTCCCACTCAAACACTCTGTGAAACGGAAGTTGGTTTTCTTGGTTGTCGTCCTATTTCAGCTGATCCTTTCTTGGTATCTTTAATTACCACTGATCTCTCAATTTTCCAAGCATATCCTTAGAGTTATTCTTTCTTCTTTCTACTCTTTCCTGTTCTAGTTCTCTCCTATACCCTGACACCCTACTTCCTGTCATATATCTTTTCCTGGATGCTCTGCCAGCACCTCAGAGTCAACATACCAAGACATTAACTACATATTTATTTCCTCAAAGAGATCTCCCTGTCTGGGCATAGTCTTTGTCCCATCACCTCTGATTCTCTTTCTCCGTCATTTGTGAATCCTACCTCTCAGAGTGGTGAAGCCATTTACCAAGGTCATAGAGTTAGCCAGCTGTGATACAAGGGTCACATCAGAATATGTCCGGCTCTACTACACTGTGTTCAAAATTTCCTTTATTAGCCACTCTGAGGTGGAGAGATGAATAAGACCTAGTTTTAGCTCTTGAAGGACCTACAACAAAGTTCAGGGAGTAGTATTCTGAAAAATTAATGACCCTTAGTAGGTTCTTAAAAATTGTTAGTGTAACTTTCTACCTCCTCATAATAATCAGGAAAGGTTTGTGTCATGATTATAAAAAAAATTTGTTCTGGTTCTTCCAAAATTTATATGGTTTGAATATTGGACAGTAGCCCCTTCCCACTGCCCTTTCAAATAGTTTTTATTAAAAGACAAAACAAGTCTGTTTGATCAACATTTATAGTTAAAATAATAAATGACAACTTGAAATCAAAACACGTCCCCACATTTAAGCCTGTACTGTAAATCACACTCTCCACATTCAAATGTACTCTCTCTAATTAATTTCAGGTGTTTAAAACTATATTATGGTAAGTTGTCATGGTTTCGAACAAGTGAAGATAATTTAGCCATCTGCACTATTTCTTCTCAGTTACAAACCCAGCATTCTGAAATAAGATGGATTTAAATCTGCAGAGACAGCATTCAGAGAAAGAACAAAGCCAGAAATGCTAAGTTCATGAAAATTCCCATCAGCCCAAATCTCCCGCCAATATTTGGAGGGTGTCTGATTGAGTGTGGCTGTTCTACATTTATGTTGTATTTTGACTGATTTCTTTCTTCAAGAAAATGATATCTCCATTTATTTTTTTCCTCTTGTATCATTGCAGCATCTAATCTCCCAATGATATACCAAGATAGCTCAGAAAGCTCCCAGATCTCCAGTGAGTAAACAATTTTTTTTTTTTTGCATCAGAAATATGTGATACCCAAAGGAGATATAAAATTCACTAACAGGCAAGGACCCGCATTTAACAAGTGATATCTAAGACTAACCTTCACCTTGGCTGTATCCTATTGAGAGATCAGGACTGCAGCAAACAGAACAATGCTGCGATATTATTTAACTTGTGCTGCGCTGCTTCCAATATTAGGTTGTGTAATCACAGAAACCTTTATCACAGGAGAGTATGCCTCTCTCCCTTTAACTTGTGACTTCCATTTAAACTGTGAGGATTCCAACCGTGCAAATAAAAGTGCTGTTTAGGTAACAGCTTGTGGAGAGAACTTCATGTTTCCCCAGAATGTACTTGAAGAAGATTAATGAGTCCTACATATATGCCAAGTCAATCTGTTCCTCCCTGTCAATCACCATCCCAAGAACAAGCTTCTCTATCTCTGCCTATATGTTTTCAAACAGATGCATGGCTTAAGTTTTAATTAGATAATGGAACAAATGATTACTAAAGACTTTCCAGATGCATGGCCAAGGAGTTTTACAGTGGTATCACTGTACTGTCCATGAGAACTCCTGCAGTTCTCAACCAAGCAGTGACAGTAAGGGTTGAAAAGACATTGCCTGCCTGTCATTGGAGGAAGTTGAGTAAGTTTTACTAGTTATTCAAATACTTAGGACTTAAAATAGTGTGTTCTTTCTTCTTTCTTAGCCATCTTCATCTAAGGATCTCCAAACAGCCAACTCTCCGATAGCGTGCTTTCCTCATAGAGTAATGGCTGCATCTACAGCCATTAATAAAACCGCAATACCGTGAGAGGGATTGGAGCACCATGCCATGGCAGAGCCTCCTGAGAACACCAGCTCTTCCTGGCTGGCCACAGGACCAAAGGGTGCTAACTATCACCACAGTTGATAAAAATCATGTTCTTTCTACAAGTGGTCTGTTTCCAGTTAAACAATGTCTAAGAGGAAAATCCCAGTTGATTCATTTGGATTCAAAATTTATTTAAAAAAGGAGACGAGAAGAGAAATTGAACACTGGGGACTTAAACACCAGGCTTCTCCTGCAGAATTCACAGGTAATCACATCTCAACCCTAAGTGAGGAGTGTACTGCCTAGTGCCCCAAGGACTGGGCAGAGTTGGCTCAGTGTGAAAGATTCAGCAGTGGCTGATATCCGAATCCAGAACTGTCTAAAGAGGTACCAGAGAGAGTGATTCAGAAGAAGATCTGTGGTCAGGATCTGGGGCATGTGGTCAGGTATCAGAGCCTGGCAAACAGTATTTTCCTTTCATAAGACTGTTCGTGTTGTTTGTTTCATCATCATGAAGATACTACAAGACTTTGGTCAATTATACTACTTCGTTTTAGAGAGTGATTCTTAAACATGGCATCCATCAAAACCATGTAGGACACTAAAATGCAGATTCCTGGAACTTAACCCGGTAGTTACAGAGTGAGGTTAAGGAATCTGTATCTTAAAAAGTGTCCCCAGTGGATTCTGGTGTATGTGGTCCTCACGTCCTACTTTGAGAGACCTTGAGAGACTGTGGCTTAAAGGAATACCAATTTAGACTGAGGTAATGTATGATCGCAGGTGAATGCCAAGTCAAATGCATTTCTATTTTTTTAAAGTTTATTTATTTATTTTAGGGAGAGTGAGTGTGTGTGCACACATGAGCCAGGGGAGGGGTGGGGGGCGGAGGGGAGAAGGGTGAGTGGGGGAGAGGGACAAGCAGACTCTGCATTGAGCACAGAGCCCAACACAGGTCTCAATCTCACAACGGAGCCCAATGCAGGGCTTGATCTCAGGACCCTGAGATCATGACCTGAGCTGAAATCCTTAACCGACTGTGCCACCCAGGTGCCCCTCAAATACATTTCTTTAGAAGATGTGACTAGCTTGTCTTTGAAAGATCTGGTATTGAACGAACCATTAGTTTCTAGCTTGTGGATACTGTACGGGGTAAAAGCACAAAGAGACACAACCATGATTTTCTGTGCTAATATCAGCAGAAAACTACCACTTGACCATCATCTTAATTAGCTATTTTGTATTATAAATACTATGAGCAATCATCAGCTGCAGGTGTTGGTCCACCCTCTAGTTTACTCCTATGTAATTTGAAGACACAACATTAATGAGACAATTCTATTGTGTATCTGGGATAAAAGAACAGTACCATTTCAGCCCTGAAAATAGTTTTTAATAAGAATTAGTGAAGAGCATGCTGTACTCATTCATTGCTTCAGAAACCTTTCTTCATTCAAAACACCCAGCCCATCTCTGCACTCACTGTTTTCAAACAACTTTGTAGGTAACCAGGTATCAATATACAATGGTTGTATAGCAACTGAGAAAGGGTCTCCACCCTCTCTGCCCTAGCCTTCCCTGCATTCTCAACCTTAGGGCTGACAGGGCTCCTAGACACCCAAAGAAAGAGGTCCCCCTGGATGGCAGGTGTGTATTTGTGCATGGGTGTTGGAGGGGGATAGCACATAGGAAGAAGAAATCAACATCCCTCTGATCTCCCATTAAGACAGCAGAGCAGCTCTAGAAATTGTTCAGCTCCTAGGCAAGGGATTCTGACCGAGGGAGGGGTCGATTTCATTTACTTTGGCCATCCACCAAGGAACCAGATATGAAGGTGGCTGGAAGACACATTCATAAATGTAAGTGGTCTCCAAAATATGGCTAGTGAATATTTGACTAATCTTTAAGACTGCTGTGCAAAAAGAGCAGGACAGCTCTTTAATATTTTCTGAACCAAGCTCCGATGTGGAAGGCTGACAGAATCTCCACTCGTTAGAAAGAACACACCAGCCCTACTGCACATGCCACCTCTGAATGTGACAGGGCAGAAATAAATGGCACGTCTACTAAATATCATTCAGCAGCAGCATTAGACTCTGTCCGGGAGGGTGAAATGGACTGGATTTGCTATAATGCTTATTTACATTGCCTTTAATGAATATACAAGTTTAACTCACAGACGAAGTGCTATTGTACACCCAGCTTCTTTCTACCCCACTCAGGCTGATAAGACATTCTCCAGACAATTGTAATTACAGGCAATTTGTAATAATAATAATAGTTGCTTTTTATTAGATGCAATAAAAATCAATTCTACATTCAATTACCATTCTTGGCTGTGCTATGATAGATAGTCCTAGGTAAATACTAGTGTCAAAATAAGACTAATAATAATGACAATAATAAGGTTTTTAAAGGACAAAATCCTCCTTTTAAGATCAAAACACACCCCTTTCTTTAAGTCTCTCCCATACCATTGAGTCACGAATGAATTATCTGCATTCTTGTTTCACTTGTTTGATGATAAAGGATCTTAAACAAACATTGCCACATGTAACAGCTCAAATCTTTTCAAGAATGTGACACCACAGTAATTATCACCACTCATTCAATAAAGGGAATGGATCGCGAGTATGGGCCAAACATCAATTCAGCATTGACATGGGCCAGCATTGCAGAGGGACTCCTCCTGGGGGTATATAGACGGGATTACTCATCCCCAAAATTGTTAATTTGGAGGGGGTAGATTAGCATATTCGTTTCTTGGGTTCAAGAGTCAGGTTTTTAAGCTTGAGACTTCCCTCTTGTTATGTAGATATTGTTTGCTTCACGGGAACCCTCCCGTATTAATGTTTTTTTTTAAAGATTTTATTATTTATTTGACACAGAGAGAGAGATAGTGAGAGAGAGAGCACAAGCAGGGGGAGCAGCAGGCAGAGGGAGAGGGAGAAGCGGGCTCCTGGCTGCGCAGGGAGCCCGATGCAGGGCTTGATCCCAGGACCCCGGGATCATGACCCGAGCCGAAGGCAGCCGCTCAACCGACTGAGCCACCCAGGCGCCCTCCTCCCGTATTAATATTAAATGCCAATGTCAACTAGCTGCCCATGTGATAGTGAGGAAGGCCAAAGGTATCTGCTGTCCCAGAATCACTTTTTTAACCTGCCTTCTTTTTGCCTTCCAGGCAATCTGTGCCTTTTGTTCTTTATGTCTTCCATCTTAGTATCATCTTCTCCCAGAGAGTTCGGTGAATTCACTTACTCCTTCCTGGTGCATTTGCTTTGTGACCAAAACAAAATGAATGCATCTCAAGTTGTGAAAATTCAAGCACCTATGAATTGAAGTAAATCCAGTGAGGTGGTTTGGTTAGCAATACTTGCACGATGAGCTAGACCTGGGGAGGTCTGGGCTCTAATGTGAGACCCTCCACTAGCTGTGTGATCTTGGGTAAGTCATTTAACTTCCTTGGGGTAAGTCATTTAACTTCCCTGAATGAGACAATGTATGGGAAAGTCCTGTCTAACACTGAAGGAAGTTCCATATACATGTCATAGAGTCAATTTGCTGGCTTTCCTGAAATGAGCTTTGCTTGAGTGAGGATTATACAGCCAGGTCAAAGAAATATGACCACTTAGGACTCTTCACAGTGATTCTTTCATGATAGTTTGGCCCTGTCCATGCACTTACTCCTGAGGGCATCAAAATCCCAGAACAGCTATGTAAGCAACAACACTGTTCTTCCTGTAAAGAATTATTGTCAACCACTGGATGCAATAATTGGTTCCTCAGTTGCTGTTTGAGATTTCCTTGGACATTAGCCAGAACACCCTCTGGTGCCCCAGCCATGTAAAAAGTTAAAGACTCACAAAAGAAATAAAAGCACCATTTAGAAGAACTCAAATATCAGAGTTACCTAGAAGAGTCAAATAAATTCTATGTATGCTATGGTATATATTATCTTTAAAAGGAGCATCATGCATTTATATATTATTCTACCCTGTAGTTTGGCTAATTAAGAATAGGCCAGATTCACAGCCTCACACTTCATCATTGGAGTGTGACATCACTGAGTACTGCAGTTCTGGGAGATGGTCAGCCCAATATTAACTGACTTGGGCTCCTTTTATATAAGTGTGTGTGCAAAGAAACACATCTGGATCTTTTTCTGCTTATAATGAAACCATAACATTTTGCTTACATGGGTCAAAATAAAGTACTACAGATGATTTATTAACTGTGGTACAAGTTTAATATACCCTTGCCTGATGCTAGTCTAGAATATGCTTCTTTGCTCAGGTGACCAGAAGTCCAGCTCCCCAGTGCTTGTCTAGCCTGTGATTTCCCAAAAGAGTGGCAGAACCACTCTATTTATAAAGGATCCATCCAATTTAAAAGAAATCCATCCATCCACCTCATTATATAGAAAAGTGAATGCTTGTCTTCCATATGACATTTGTTTAGCAATTACTGAAGATCATTCATTCATTTATCCAACAAACATTTATTGAGTAAAAGAAGAATAGGAAACGGCAAAGTGTAGGGTTGGTGGGGGATGAGCTCCAAGTCGATCTGTGGAATCCGAGATGTCTGTGGGCCATCCGGATGGAAATGTCCAGCAGGCAGTTGGATAGATATGTTTGAACCTAAGGGCTGGTTTAGAAGCCATCAGTATCTGCTGTGTATGAAGTCATTCTGAAATTAAGCGGGGTGGCCAAAAGTGATGGTAGAGGGAAGCCTATGAAATAGCAACAATTAAAGGTGTACAGAAGGAACTTTCTAAGATGTCATCAGACAGGTAAGACCAGTCCCATTTGCTCCTTCGTAACATTACTGTGACGTTTCTCCAAAAAACTATCTGAAGTTTTAATTCCAGACAAGATTATCTTCAGGGAAACCTTCATGCGCTGAATTACAGTGGTTTTTGACCAGAATATTGTTTATATGTGACAGCCCATTATTTTTGATTCTATAATGTTTTTACAGTGACAGTTGGAAGAGAAAGGGGTATATACTTGGCTAATAAACAGATTTTTATCTAATAAGTTCAGTAGGCAAATCTTTAAAAGCTTTGGTTTTTTTTTGTTTTTGTTTTTTTGTTTTTTTTTTTTTAAGAAGCTGAGGAACTTAGAAATATGGCCCCATTTCAGAACCCTCTATTATTAGGGCTAGAATGAATGATGATTTTATCAGAAACATATACACATATTCACACACACATACGGAGACTTAACATTCACTGTACGCATGGCATATTTGCAGGCCTCCAGGCACTAAATAAGCAGTAGATACTGACCCTTTCCTCAATAAACACACAGCCCATTCTTCTAAACAGAACTTAAATTTCATTCCAAGTTTCAACACTACTTTGGTAATTTATTAGCTCAAAGTGATGTCCTCACATCCTCAAACAGTGTGAGGCATCATTTGAATCCTGCTATAACAGAAAATAGATGACAGTGCTTGAAATCTCTTTAAAAAGCTAAGTCCCCATTCCTGGAAGCATCAGTGAGAGGAATTCCATCACTTCTATCACTTCTGTCTCCTAAATCACCATTTCTGAAAGCCAAATCTCCTTCAAAGCAACTTAAAAATTAAGGTCATGGATTGCCTTTGGTGTGATGGGCAGTTTCATGGGGTAATAGTATACAAATGGCCATGGACCCCCATCTCAATCCCATGTTAAAAATGATTGAACACCTATTCAAGAGTTTGTCCATCTTGTGTTCATACTAACCAGGAAGTGATTTTGGCCTTAAGATCTCTAGATCTCCTAGAAGATTATTTTTATTTTAGACTTGTGTATACACATACAGAGAGAGAGGCACACTCACATGCACACATACATCCAGAAGGAATATACTCTTTCAAACTTCTATCATGAACTTTGCCCTCTGAAACTTATTTAGCTCAAGCGCAAAATGTCTCTGGAGGGTCCCCATATACTTTGCTTTTCCAGTTCTAACTTCTTCTTCCATTTTATTTTGATCTTTCCACATTTCTTATTATTTTAAGTACCAACTCTCTATAGAAGACCTCCTTCATTAGAAGACTTTCCTGCCAAATAGGAACATACAGATTACAAATCTATCTGTCCAATTTCTATTTGTGCAAAACTTAAACCAGATATGCTTTAATCATTAATGCATAGAGTTTATCTATAGCATTTTGGCATTGTATAATTTTGCTGGCTGAAGAATTTGGAATGGAAGCTGGATGGTGCCATTCATAGGTGTAAGATGCTCTTGTGTGATCAACCAGATTGAAGTATGAAGTCTTTCATTTACTGAGTGGAAATTGTGGGCAATTCCTGGGTTGCAGGGTTGGAGGTGCTGACCCCACTCTCTCACAGCCCTACTCTGGAGATTGCACCTACACCATCAGGCTTGGGAGGGCAGGGACTGTACTATGTCTCTTTTTATTGTTGCATCTCCAGTGTTAATTATAAAGAATTGCGTTCCATGAACATTTGTTAAGTGAATGAACACTGAATGGAGGTTGAGTGGATGCCTTGATGTTCCTAGCCCAGCTGCAAGTATGAACTTCTTATTTTGACTCCAGGAAATGTCAGCTATGGTAGTAGAGACTAAGGGGGTCTCCTAGGCTGGTTTTTTACTAAGTTAACAAGGTTTCACTAGCTCCCCATATAGGTAAGTGTACACAGCACTATAGTAAGATGCCTCCAAATTCAGGGGATGATTCACCTTCTCACCGCTAATCAATAAAAGCTGAAGTACAATGGATGTAAGTGGCCATCATCGGACTAACCCGCTCTTAGAAATTGTTTAAATGCATGTAGTTGAAGCACCTAAAATGTTCCTAGATATTCTTTGAAAGATATGTATAGTCAAGCCTCGAATGTTACTGAAGAATGTTGTAAACTAGTAAAAAAATTGCATTACAACCTAATGGGCTGAAGGAACTGCATGGTGCATATAAAAAGGGAAATTTGACAAGAGGAATCTGTCAGTGTTTATCTGTCAGGTCACTGTTGCCTGCCTGTCCCTCCCAGCCTCATCTCCCAGAGGCAGACTCGTGCGGCTCTCCCAAGGAGGCACCATTCTGCGCAAGACTCTAGAATCGACCCTTCCTGGGGAGATTGAAGAGTTCCAACTTTTTGTATCTCAACATCTAGCATCTTTTCTGTTTGCCTATTTCCGTCCTAAACTTGATGCTGGTCTGACCATTGTGCTAATGTCATCCAAGGAAGAAATATGCCGAGTCTGATTAATAATAACCTTTGTTTCCCTGATAGGAATATGCTGTTGACATTTCAAAAATTAGGAGTGCCCTATAGGATGTTACACTTTCTGTGGGAAGATGGTTCCAGTGATCCCCAACCTTGGGAAATGCCGTATACTATATCCTATTTATGCAGACCTAACAATTCAAATTGGCATGTCCAGGATTGAGAAGTGACATGGTAAAGAAATTGATTTTACCTATTTGAGTGCAACAATTCCCAATGTTTGTTGAATGAACTTCCCAAGGCAGGAAGTTCTACTTCTTGGGTCCATGTTCACCGAGCATCCTACTGACAATTAATCTGATGCCCCAGACACCTTGATCCCAAGAGGAAGTGTTGCACAGAGTACTTGCAAGCATTTTGGCAAAAACAGAATCTTGTATTACGTGTGGAGAAGGATGCCTGGGGCCCAAAGATTGCTGGGATTATTTAGCAGTACTTGCCAAGGCTGCAGCAAGGGTGAGGGACCACTCATTTTTGTCATCCTTGCCTCAGATAAAAGTGACCTCACCAAAATGCTGCCACCCTATGAGACCCTGGCTGGGTATAGCCATTCTCTTTAATTAACTGCAGCCAAGTGTGGAGCACCACTGCTCAGTTACCCCGATTCATTCCTTCTTCATTATCTGGGAGTTAGAGAGGACGTGATAAGTGTGCAGAGCCTCGTATTTTTTCTTTGTTAAAATAACACATCTGCTTATGGCTTTTTTTTTTTTTTTAAGTAGTACGGACACCTTGGCAGGACCCTGCGAGTTCCATTCAGATGACAAATTATGTAATGAATTAAATTTCATGTACTTTGCTTTAGTTAACAAATCAAAGAGGTTCCATAGGTTTTATGAAGTTTAGCATGAGCGAACAAACAAAAAACAGAAAGAGACCCGTCAATTCAGAGAACAAACGAATGGTTGCCAGAGGGGAGGAGAGTGGAGGGATGGGCAAAATGAGGGAAGGGGATTGGGGTTTCTGGGCTTCCAGTGATGGTACGAGTCACAGGGATAAAAGATAAAAGGTACAGCACAGGAATCTAGTTAATGGTAGTGCAGTAGCATTGTACGGTGACAGATGGTATCTACCCTGGCGATCAACTCTGTGGAATGTACAGACTTGTCCAATCACTCTGTTGTACACCTGAAGCCAATGTAACACTGTGTGTCAACTATACTTCGGGAAAAAACAAAACAAAAACAAACAGGCAACAGATCAATGCAGCCACTTCCCCTTTTTACACCATTCTAGCTCCACCTTTTTGGATCATTTAGATGATGAATCTAAGGCCCCAGGGAAGATAAGAGTTTATAAATTTTAGATAATAATAATACCTATCTTATCAGGTTATCGAGAATAACAATTTAAAGACATACACAAAATACTTAGCCCAGTGCCTGACACGGATTAGTAATGCAAACTATTTTAGCTGTTATTAAGCTGAAAACTAAAACCACAGAACCTTCACTCAGCTTCTTAGGGCTTTGGCTCCCCTGTCATACCCCACATCCATGGCTTCCCACGTCCACCCCAGGCTCCCACTTTGCCTTCTTTGGTCAAGTGCCTGACATTTTTATGGAGCCATGGCAGCTCCATTTTTGGAATGTGATACTTCCACGGCTTCAGCCCAAGCTCTTGTCCACCAGTGGCCCCTCTGTCAGTTGTGCTTGGTCTGGGGCTGATGACTCTTCTCTAACTCACCTAGACGGTTCCATGGTGGGGATACCTGTGCCCCTCTCCCAGGGTCAGTGCTCTGGTTTCCAGTCACTTATATCCTCTTGCTCGGTGCCAACCCTGTATTTGCCTCAGACTCTACCACCTGAAATCTTCTCACTCCTTCAACAGAATTTTTAACAGAAACTTGCATTTCAGAAGCTGGTTTCATTACCATAGCACTATGGCTCTTGTCGGGGCCTGATTTGAAACCATCTAGCTTGACTAAGTAGTTACTAATCTGTTTGGTTTCCATTTAAACTTCCTTTTTCCCCCCACCATGTGCTCATTACTGTGGTTTATATTCAGCTTTTGATGATAGCTAACCATTTTTGTGAAGCCTAGAGCATAATAGGTATTAAAAGCTCAAGCCTTCTGATGCATCTGCTATTTGTTTTCCCTCCCTACTAATTAGCGGGTCTACATTCTCCTTTGTCTTGTTCCTAATGTATTTGTGAAATATTGTCTGGCTGCCCTTTGTTTCTCTTGCTAGTTGCATCTCACATTGTGCTGTGGCTTTCCGGCTGCTGTTCCCATATTCTACATGCCTTATTCTCTTACCCTGGCCTTTAGCAGTGTGCCCTCATTTTCCCTTTGCATGTCATTTTATCCTGGCAGCTTAAAACTCAGCGTGGGTTTTGCTTTCCATAGAATCACTAGCTGGGTGAAAGCTTGAGGACAAGCTCTTAAGCACTGGAGAATAGGAATATTTGGCTCTATGATATCTAGTGCTTAGCACAAAATGCAAAACATTCCAGTGTGTTCTGGAGAGTTGACCTGCCCGGACCCAGCAGGCTGGACAGTTGGCCATGGTGTTAGGTCAAAGTCTGGATATTCTAAGGTATTCAGTGGTAGGCTTTGTTGACTTCCGTGAAGGCTGGACAATGCATCAGGTAGGAAAGGGGCTTTCATTCCTTTTGCCCTCTCCTGCTCCCATGAGCACTAGTAGAAATTTCAGATTTCTCCATAGGTCATTAAATTGATGCTTACAGATTGTTGGGGACAGTCTAATGCTGTCATGCCATTGTTAAAATGTGAAGCAGGCTCAAATCTTTTGTCTGTTACCTGGCTTGGCACTCTGAAAGATTTAATAGACCCAACTGTGAAGCAAAAAGTTGAACAATGAAGTCAATAACTGTGGTGCAGATTTCCTCAGCTGGTAATAAGATGGGGGCCCACAAGGATGGTCATGGCCCCTCTTCAGCTTAATCTTCTTACATTCAGTAATCAGCCAGAGGGTCTGGGCTCATCTAGACAGAAGCACTCCTTATCTTCTGTGGGATGTGGAGCTCACTTCCGGCCTTCTGGAGGAACGAGGGAGGCTGCTCATCCATGCCTCATGAGCATCTCCTGAACCCAGTATTTGCTGGTTTCATAGTAAATACAAGGGAGAGCAACCCAGCCAATCCGACTCAGGATTCTCACTAGTTTTTGAAGCTGGGACGGACCTTATGGTCTGGCCTAGCTCAGCATCTCGGAGGTGGTGTTTGTAAATGGAACAAGCTGAAACTGTTCACCTACAAGAAGGCTTTCTTGAGGAGAATGGGGCCTGGCAGGAGCACCGTGGGTGTTTCTTTCATTTTTAGCGCTCTGCTTTCATGCGCTACATCTGTCAGGACTATTTTTCTTTTCTTTTTCTACCACTAGGAAGTCAGATGAGCTGTTGACTTGTGAGTTCCAAAGCTTCTCTGATGTTATCCTAAAATGATAATAATGCGGACATATCTTATCTACCATAACATAAACTGTCCAAAGTAATGGCCTGGGTCATTTCATTTATTAAAATTTTGATCCATCCACTCATGATCTGAATTCCCTTTTTTTGTTTTGATTTAGCCTACCATGAGGCTATATTAATTTGCTTAGAAGATTTATCCAAGGTATTCACACATCCTTATTTTAATAGGACTTCCTGAGCCTGACCTTTAAAAGACGATTGTTTCCAGAAACAAGTAGAGGCTACACTTCACAAACACATAGAACCTGCCCACAAAATAGCCAAATAACTTAGCGTTTTGCTAAATTCTATGCCTGGCTTGCTGCATGGCCTACCTCCCCAAAAATCCATGACAGGCTGCTTTCAGATTGGTATTCATATTGAGCCTCAGATCATCCTATTTAATGTTATTTTATTTTTTTGATTGACTTCTTGGAATTCTGCTTATTTTTCCAAAAACTTGGCTCTTATTCATCCCCTTTCTGACTCTTTTTGGATTGAACTCCTGACAAGTTTTTGGCCACTTGGAAAGCTCTGTTGGGCTCACCTCAGGTGCCCAGCTCCCAACAGTATGTTTCCGCATCCACACGGAGATATTTATTTTCTTCAAAGATGGCTTCTCAGCCAATCTATCCTCTTCTGCACCTTTGGAGCTTGGGTCACCAAATATGATGGTCCTTAAAAGAGGCTACTTCTGAGTATGGAGCTGTTTGTCTCTTATAATCTGTGATATGCTATATCCATTCTGAGGCCCACGAGATAAAAGTACATGCCAACATCGGGTACAAACGTTGCATTTTATCAGATTCTGTGCAACATTACTTACTATTAAGAACTTTACTGAATTTTAGTTAATAATTTGTAGCTCAAGATAATAAGACAGAATTCCTACTCTTGTGGTGTTTAGAATTATAGAATCATTATACTAAAAGAGCCTGTAAACACTCTGCAGGACAATCTTTCTCAATATCTATGAGGAGCCCAGAGAGGTTCAATAACCTATCTGAGGGCACACAGCAGCAGACCAAGACATGGAAATATAATCTCCTGCCTTTTATTGTATTTTTTCCTTGGCATAGTTTCAGTTTCAGGCCAACATAAATAATGCACATTGCACGTTGGTGTGAAGTCTGGGTTTGAGAAAGCACACTATTTGTCTTAGGGCCTTTCTAAGTATAGCACTGAGCCTAGGAAAATAATCATAGTCTCACAACTGCTCACAAGAGCTTCCATTAGAGAGGAAGACAGAGATGCAATGACAAGGGGAAGCATCATTTGTGGGGTGCTGGTAGAAGTTGGACTGGGCGCTGCGGAGAGACCCCCCGTCTAGTAGTGACATGAAGCCGATAGCTGCCAAGTGTGATTGGGCTATCTGCTTAGCTGGGTGGGTTTTGAGGAGGTAGTGGGTGGTTATGACACGGTTTGTCACCTCTTCAATGGAAATGAAATGCAGTGTGCCAGAGAGGCCATTGAACTTCTGTGAGAAACTGGCACACCCCAGGTGCGGGCGGCTGGAAAGCCGGAAAAGGAAATGCCATTTTACAAAGGATTTTCTAGCACATTAACCGCATAATTCCTCAGCAGGATTGTGAGCTCTGTGCAAAGTGCAGCCCTCTCCCACATAATTGCCATAGTGGGATTGCTTTCGGAAAAGCTTCAAAGCTCTTGTTGAGAGGTTCAGCAGCATTTCAGCACCTAGTGAGACTACGTCCTCCTGGCTACTCTCTTCACCTATCTTTTTAATGCTGCCAATCAAAATCGCTTCCTAAAACTGGGCTAATTTCATGAGACAATCTGACATGAGCCCTTGCCGATGTCTTCAGTGCACTTGACTAAGGGATCCAGGCTGCAAATGTAAAATACGAGCTCTGTGTGTCAGCCCAAACTCCAGTAGAGAGTCACATGTCAAAATATATTTCTTATTATGCGAGCTGAGCTGACCAAGGTCAGGATTATAAAACTTTGACAGCCTTCCCGTTTTTCTTACTACGATGCTCGCCTTTCCTCCTTCATGGCCAGAATTCTCATACCAGGAAGGCAAAAATGAGTAAATAGGCCAAAAGTGTGGACTTGAGGGTAAAAACAGCTTGGGTCTGGATGGAAACCAGCTCCACCTCCTACTCCTTCAGGTTGGTTTCCCCCCAGCCTGGGAGGCTTGGGTCTCAGTTCAATTCTCCTCAAGCTGTAGCACGATTCAGTCACTGAATTAAGAATGCCTACCTACCTTTGACCACAGGGATGGTGAGCTTTGGCCGAGACAAATGGCATAGGGTCAACTCTCAGTACACATTACATGTGTTGCTGGCCCTTGCTTCGTAGGAAACATTAATCAATGCATGAATGTTTCCATGCCCTCATCCCAGCAGGTTTAGCATTAAACCATGAGTGAGGGTAATGGAGGAGGCCGTGGGGGCCCCTCAGAGGGCACCTGTTGGTACCGTGGCCAAGGAATGAAGAAGCCGATGGAGCCTTCTAGGGCTGGGTGTGTATGGTTGTGATGAATGAAGATGCCAGGCTGGGAGACATTTTATGGAGATGAGTAGGGTGTGTCGGAACAAATGATTTATCCAGGACCGAGGAGGGGACCTGTCCCCCTCCAAACTTCAGAGGAGTCAGGGAAGAGAACGCAAACATAGCAGAGGTGAAGTCTGCATTTTTTTATGCTGCTGAATATTTATTTTCTGCCATCTTTTCTCTCCAGATCTATGGACATAATTTACATAGGACCCCGAGGGTAATTAAGCCAGTAATTCCTTTGCCGGTAAAATGAGAAAAGCCAGTTCGCAGTAAATTCTGCATTCCACCATGGATGTTGTCGAAACAGAACTAAAAACAGCTGTGGTTTATCTGTGCTGCAGAACTGACTGTAATTTGCTGCCACTCTTACCCTCACCACATAGCAATCAGTGTACAGAAGTACAGAATTTTAAGATGATGAATGTTTTATTTCTTAAAATAAACAGTAGTGATTTAGAAACACATTTATGTATCTTACATTTTTTTTATATAGTAAAAGTATATTGGAAACTTCCTTAGTGTCAAAATCCTTACATGCACTTGTCAAAAATATCAAGATGACAAGCTAATATGGAATTCAGATTTAAATAATAGACTTTTCAGATATATTCCATGAAACTTCTGATTATAGCGTTTGCACTGACCGAGCCATGCCTATTTCTCACTCATGGCCAGGTGTCTTAAGTGTTTCAGACTTAATAGCCATGCATTCCAAATGTTAGTGCTGGACCAACATGTGAGCATCTCTTTCTTTTCCTTTCTTTCCTTTCTTTCTTTTCTTTTTTCCCTTCCTTCCTTCCTTCTTTCCTTCCTTCCTTCCTTCCTTCCTTCCTTTTTAAGTTAACTTTCATCCACCCAGCAAATTGTGGTCACTGAATTAGTTTGCTGGGTTGGAGTGATTCTCCCCTTTAAAAAACTGCATGCATATACTTGCCACATTTGTAGCTCTCTCACGTGATCTCATCAGAACTGGTTATTACTGTCTTTTATCAAATCTAAGATGCGTGGATTTTTTTTTTGAGACATACTGTCATTTCATTTATCATGAAACAAACAACAAAAAAAAGTGCTGCCCACAAAAATGTGCTATGACATAGGTTAAAATGTTCCCCCATTTCAGTGACGTTCAATGAGAAAAAAAAATGTTCTTAGAATTCATGAAATACGGCACATCCACTTTTCAGAGGAGAAAACCTGCATAGTCACTGATCAAAGTTCACATAGCTACTAAGTGACAAAAACAGGAGACGAGAGTGTTTGACTCCAGAGATCTTTCCAACTTAGCTTGTCTAACATTGTGACCTTGAGCAGTCACGAATTCTATGCTATGTTTCTTTTCTTCTTTGTTTCAAGGGAAGTTAACAGTGATAATAACAGAGTGTCAGTGAGGCACAGTAGGATCCTGGGCTATAAAAGATTCTTTGAATTCAAATGATTCTCTGCTCCCTTCAAGGTCACTTGATTTCTCTTTTACCAGATTGAATGATGCTCATTTTTTCCTAATTATTGAATATAAATGTCCAACTACTATATGTTAGTGTTTGAAGATTGTGTGGTAGTGTAAGAGAATTCAGCTCAAATGAATGACCTTTAGTCAAGGCAATTGAGGATTTGGGAAGATCTGATTGGGTAAACATGGCTGGTGTTAGTACATATCGTAATTGAGTGATTTCATAAGTTTACACAGCTTATGTTGGCCAGATTCATTACATATATCAAATCAATCGTGAGAACTTGATATGTTTATAAAATGTGATCAGATGCCACTGTGGAGCTCAGTGTCACTATAATAGTTCAGAGGGCATTTCATGCGCTCAGTACCCTCTGTCCTTAGTAGCTCTTCTCAAACTTGGTGGGGTTTTTTTGTTTTATTTTTTGCATTTTCAGATCTCCTTTCAAGTCAAAATGCCATAGGCAAAGCAGTTTGGTCCTTGCTGCTATCACACATTTATATCACCTGTTATATAACTTCTACTTTGTCACAAATGCTAATTAGCAGGGCTTTGCAAGGCTTCCAGAGGTTATCCTGATTTTGCTGATGAGGAAATAGGAGGTGAGATTTATTTGGGAACAGGAGTTTGAATCACACTAAATGGGGACCACAGCGGTGGTTTCAGGAATTAGCACTCAGGTTCTGGATTTGTAAATCCTCTGTTTAATCCACAGCCTAAGCTGTGGACAAAACAGTCTGGCTATTTGTTTTCTTTGGAAAAGGACCCAGAAACCATGTCTCTTGAGGGGGCAGTTTCCCTGGCCCCTCTACTACTCAGGCCATACCAGCTGCTCTCCTTACCACACAGTGAACCCCCAAGCCCATCCTGCTTTCTCCCAGGCTCATGCTAGGTTTCTGCTCTCAGCCAGGATTCAAGGCACTGCCCTCAGGAGGCTTTCTGAGCCAGGAAGTTCCCAGCACTTAACCATCCTCCTTGCCCCATGCTTGTTGCTTCCTGTGTTCTTCAAATACATTCCTGAGGAGCAGGGAACGTGCCTTTTGCTTTTCTTTACCCTCCGCCTCACCTGGAGTGTGCTGACTATAACTTCCCCAAAATAATTCATAACAAAATGTATATTTGATCCAGTTGCTCATCATCCCTCAGTAAGTCAATTATGTACTTGCCCAGCCAACTGAAAATCCGTTCCATGAATGGATCAGTCTACAGCTGCAGTCCAAGGCTAACTCTTTCTATAAACTTCTCCAATTCCACTCTTCCAAATTCTCATTCCAGAATATCGGAAATCAAGAACTTTATATTTGCGTACATCCCCCGAGGACCTAGGGATAACACCTTCTAAAGCCCTCAGGGGTTCTGTGTGCTTGGCAAAGAATATGAATGAGCCTGTCAGGATGGCAACCATCAGGCGTGGATGGCTTTAGGGTGTTTGAGTAGATGATAGAAAGTGGGAGGTCTGCTGGCAAGAGAAAGAATCTAGGCTTTGTTTAGAGAAAGAACTTGGGCTTTGCTTAAATACATGACTTTTGCCCCTTCTTTGGAGCCAATTTAGAAAGTGACAGGGTCTGTAGCCAAGTGGAATCTGAATGTTTGTGTTTTTCAAAATTAAGTCTTTGAAGAAAGTACATGCTTTATGATTTAGATTTATGGTACATCTTTTTACATTAAATGACACTATGAGCTCAGCTATTTTGCTGTCATTTGAACTTTCTACTATATGTAGGTAGCTCTCTTGGAACCATAGGATAAATTGAGGTTTTTTGTATTTCTCTTATTTTGGGGGTTCCATTTTTTTTTTTCTCTCTCCCACTTTACACTGAATGAAGGAGGATTTCACTTAATTGGACAAAAGTATTTGCTCTTATGGGTTGATGGACTTTGTCTTCCTCTTTAAAAAGCTTTGAAATAGAAAGTAGAAGAGGGAAATCTTCTGACCCTAATAAATTGGTTGTGCCAGGATAAAGGAAATGCTGCTCTTTCAACACATCAGGACTAGTAGGACTAGTTGTGAGGATGATCTGGTTGTGACATCTGTCATCCTTTGATTACCAGAGTGGATGGGCTGATGTCATCTCTTAAGTGTGTCATGGAAAATTCATGGGAAAAACAAAAATGGATAAATATCTACAGTGCCCAGTGAACTGTTAAGGTACATAGCATTTGGTCCATTATTAATGCTTAACCTAAATCTTTTAATAGACACTGATTATTATCATTGTGCATATTCAGAAAGAACAGGAAATGAGAGTGAGTGTCCCAGATGATCTTAAGTATCTGCAGAAAACAACCACCTTCACACCCTTTTCATTGTGTCAGATGAATCACTGAACTGTTGGACCTCAACTTTAGGCAACAGGTAGCTTCTTATAAAGTAGGAGGCTAAAATCATCAGAAAACTATTTCTTTTAAGCTGGAAATATAGGCCAGAGTGTTGATTTGACCACCCACTAAGACTAATAGCTTATCTTTCCATCTTCTGGTGCAAAAGGAAATTCAAAAAAGGAATGAAAGAGATGACTGTGTTTTGTTTAATTTTTAGATTTATTTAGTTATTTTAGAGAGAGAGAGAAAGAGCGTGTGTGCTCGAGAGCGCGTGTGTGCATGTGATGGGAGGGGCAGAGGGAGAGACTCTCCAAGCAGACTCCCTGCTGAGCCTGGAGCCCAACCCTGGGCTCAAGCTCAGGACCCTGAGATCATGAGTCGAAACCAAGAGTCAGACACTCAACCGACTGAGCCACCCAGGCCTCCCTAGATGACTGTGCGTAAGAGTAGAATAGGAACTACCAAACAGCAGAATCCAAAATGTCTTTAATTAATCCTGTTAAGAGTTCCCTGTTGTCAGGGGGGAGACTACTGACACTTGGTGTGAGGCATTCCACATCCTGTCACTACAGATGCTGCCGTCAGAAGCACAAATATCTACTGAGTTCCTACTACAGGAATAGAGGAGGAGGTGTCTTTCATCACAAACTGCTTGCTTCACTTATACCCTGGATAAACCTGCTTGTTAATTTATTTAAAAAAAAAATGAATAACCAGAAAGAAAACCTAGGATAACTCTGCCAGTTTCCCATGGTCCTTTAAGAATATGCCCATTTTGATATCCCTGTGTTTTGGAATTACAGTTGCTGGATTCAACAAGCATCTATCTATGGACAGTCTAACATTTACAATCTCTTGTTGGCTCTACAAAAACTAGCCAGGAGAAAAAGAGATGGTTCTCACATCCCTAAATCTTTTAATCTTTTTGATAAGAGAAACTATGAGTACGAAATATTAGCCTCCATAAAGAAAATAATAATAGCAAGCCTCTATATGGTTCTTCCTGCATGCTGCGACCTATTCCAAGTGGTTTACATATATCTACTCATTCGATTCTTACAGCAACCTTTGAGGTAGGTGATAGTGTTATTTATGTTTGATAGATAAGGGAACTGAAACATGGATAGGTTGAAAGATTAAAATAAATTATCCAAGCTTTCATGATAGAACCAGCGTCCCAGATACACACACACACACACACACACACACACACACACACACACACACACATACATTTTTAAGTAAAACCAATCATATGAGACTCTGAATCAAACCCCTTGCTTTGCTTCCCCTCTCATACAGAACCCAATCCAAACCCCCACACAGGCTTGTTGAGCCTCCAAGTTTGGTGCTGCCCACCTCTCTGAGTTCTTCCAGCCCCTTCTCTCCCTATCTATCTCCCCTTAGTGCCAGTGGCCTTTCTACTCTGGTAATGCCCCATGCTCATTGTCTCTTTAGGCTTTTGCATTTGCTAGTCTACCTGGGAGGCTCATGCCCCAGCTCCTTGCGTGGCTCGCTATTTAAAATTCACATCCCTGCCCATCTCTGCCTATTTCACCTCCTTGGACACAATCTACAATGGTCATCCCACCATTCATTCCCTTACTGCCTTGTAAATGATGCTTATCAGTATCTAAAAATTCATAATTTATGTGTTTGTTTATTGTTTGTCACTGCCATTAGACTATAAGCCCCCACAGGGTAGGGATTACATCCATTTTGTTCACTGGTGCCATCCCCAGTGACAAGAACACAGCCGAGCACATTATCAGTGCCAATAAGTATTTGGTAAATGAAGAAATGGACAAATTGATAAAGTATCACCTCAGGGAAGATAAACTTTTTGTCAAGGTGAAAATAAGTTTTAAAAGATGTTTTTTTTAAATCTCTCTCCACTCATTCTTATGTTTTTCAGTACAACTTAAAAGAAGCTCTGCTAAGGGCTTACTTTACTAGATAGCTGCACAAGGGCTAGAAGCCACTGACTTTCTGAATCAAGAATTAAAGGATGACTTTTCATCGGTAAAAATATCTAATTTTCATTCAGGATAATAGCCCTTAGAGGTTTGTGAATAGGAAGCAGATATGATGATAAAATGTATATCCGGAGGGATCCTCACTAAAATGGAGTCTCCACCAAGAAAGATCTAATAAATCAGTGTTCAAGGTGACTCTGGCTCAGATAAGTATACCTTCTTTTCTAGAACAGGAGCAACAACATCCAGTAGTATAATGCAAGGCGAAGGACAGAGAAGTTCAGATGCCAGACTCTCCCTTGTTCACACAGAAATGCCTGTGCAGATGCTAGACCTTGGTTGTAGAAATAACACATCAAGTTACCAGGTCTCCGGCGTGCCTTCACCTCCTAGCTCACTGTTACCCATGCTGATGAGGAACCTGAAAACAGCATTCTTTGAGTCTTCTAGGAATGTGCTCTTAAGGTATCATGGAGATATTACGCAGACATCAAAAGGAATGAGATCCGGCCATTTGCAACGACATGGATGGAACTGGAGGGTGTTATGCTGAGTGAAATAAGTCAATCAGAGAAAGACATGTATCATATGACCTCACTGATAGGAGGAATTCTTAATCTCAGGAAACAAACTGAGGGTTGCTGGAGTGGTGAGGGGTGGGAGGGATGGGGTGGCTGGGTGATAGACATTGGGGAGGGTATGTGCTATGGCGAGTGCTGCGAATTGTGCAAGACCGTTGAATCACAGATCTGTACCTCTGAAACAAATACTACATTATATGTTAAAAAAATAAAAAAGAAGAAGATAGCAGGAAGGGAAAAATGAAGGGGGGGACATCGGAGGGGGAGACGAACCACGAGAGACGATGGACTCTGAGAAACAAACTGAGGGTTCTAGAGGGGAGGGGGGTGGGGATGGGTTAGCCCGGTGATGGGTATTAAAGAGGGCACGTTCTGCGTAGAGCACTGGGTGTTACACGCAAACAATGAATCATGGAACACTACATCAAAAACTAATGATGTAATGTATGGTGATTAACATAACATAATAAAACAAGAACAAAAACAAAAACAACAAAACAAAAGAAATATTTAGGTGTCCACGACATTTTGTCAGCCGGGCATAGTGCCCATGAATCAGAGGTGACCATGTGGATGAGAGCGATGTTCTAGAAGAGGAATGTGGGACCCTGGATGACCTTATAGAGCTGAGCCTTCTACCCACCATGGATCATCTTCCAACCTCTGGATGGCCAGAGAAGAGAAAAGTACACCCACTGAATGTCTATGGTCTTTTATTACAGCAGATTAGCCTGTACCCTACCAAACACATTCTTCACTATAGTAAAATTATTAAAACCCTAAAAAAAAAAAGATATCATGGAAATTTTCTCCAATGGAACTGAAGTGGTTACAGTCCCACTTTTCCAAGACAGAACCAAACCTGAAACAGTGACTTGGCAGGACATGTGGTAAATTTCAAAGGAGATTCCCAAAGAATGGCAGCGACTCCTAGAGATTATTCTTTAAGGTGAAGGTTTTCCCCCAGGACAGGCTGGGGGTTTTTCTGTAATGGAACGTCACAGACATGATGGAATTTGAGCAGTTTCCTCAAACAAGAGTGAGTGAACCCGTCCCTTTCCAATCTCACTATAAGCACCGCCTGATTTTCTTAGTACCTGAAGCTATTTAAGAAAGGGAAATCAAACACGCTGGCAAAACAGTAGAAAATAAAGTTAAATAGAGCCTCCAATCCTAGAGTGTGTCTAATTCTGAGGAACTGCATATTTCTCATTAAAGAGTGTTCTAGGTTTACCCAACCATGTGGCTATCTTAGGATTCAAGTCATTTGATCATTATTATTTCATTAAAAGAAAATATGTTTCTCTTCCTTTTGAGAAATCTGGGTGAAGGCAGCATTGAAATTCTATGCAATTAGACCCAAACACAGCCAGTATCCCTCACTGACATTCCTTCCTGTGGAATATTGGGAAATGTTCCTGAATAATTCCTAATGGGAGCCATGGTTCAGATAAAACTGACAGTGCATTAAAGATGGCTGGGGCAGCTCAAGAGCATGCTGAGGCTCTCTGATCTCGGTTGTTTGGCTTAAGGATTTGAGGAAGCAAATAGAAGCAGCTGCACTAAGGATTTTCTGCAATTAGGTTCATGCAGATTCTGGAAGTTGCTTATTAGGTCTGTCACTTTCAATCCATCTGGTATTTTCATGTTCAAGTAGTATTGCGAGTTGCTCAGTGGGGTCAGTGGTTTTCCTTTTACCTGCTAGACAGCATTGCACAACCGTAAAGGCTTATCTGCTGGAGGCAGGATGCACAATTTGGCTGCCTATTGCAAAGCACATGAATTTTTGATTTGTCTGTGTGAGACAGCACAGACACCTCTTAGGAGTTCCAGTTTGGACCAGTTCAAGATTTAAATAACATTCCTAAATTGTTCTGGGCTTATTTATATTTATTTTTTTTTTTGCATGTGTACTTTCCCCTGGTGGCTTGTGTAACACAAAAACCAAAGGTAAGTGCTACGGAAAGCTAGCTCTTTCCATTTTATTTTATCACCTGTCTGGTATTGATTCAGAAAGTTACAGGCTAAATTAAGTGGTATCCCTGGAATGGGGCTTGACTCATCCAGACTTCTGCCACATTTGACGGCTTTTGGTATTAAAGACCGTATCTGATCCCTTAGAATCTGCTAATTTTCAAAACTATTCTCTCTTCTACCTTTCTCCCCGAAGTGCTTTTATAGCATCAATCTTCATTTGGATTGAGGAAATTTGAATTCAAAGATATTCAAAAAAAATTCCACGTTGAAACTGCACATCCTTCTCTTCCCACAACTTTCTTTCTTTCCCACCCTAGTACCTCAGTTTGCCAGAAATTTTCAGTGCAGGTTTGGGGATGCACTTATTTGGAAATTCTGTATCTCTCCTTCCTTGTTACTCACTTGGTAATGACACGGGATTATGCTACTTCATACCATATCCTCTGAATTATGCAGTTATGAAACCTTCCAACTCCCAGGCCTAATCCTTAATATTTTGTGTACTTTTTTTTTTTTCACATTCGCATCTGACTTCTTGAGACTTTGAGAACAATTTTTTTTTTTTTCCATTTAGGCACAGAAGGGACCTGGGCCAGAGTTTAAGGGTTTTCCTGGGTTTGTTTTATTTATATGTTATCTCACTTATACTCAGAGTTTAAATTTGCCAAAAGATGATAACCAGAAATGCCCTGCATTTCTTACAACATATACTGAAACAGTGTTAGAGCAGGGAGAGGGGTTGATTTAGGAAGATGAAGTGGCTGCTTATTCTCTTTTATCTTGGCAGTTATGCAGTGGGTCCCTGCAAAACATACACCGTCTGGCTCGTGCATTTTGCCAGATGGTTTCCATGCTCTCCTTCCCACCAGAGGTGGGGACACATGGGGTGGGGAACTGGAGCGCAGGGAAAGTGACTCCTTTACTTATCACAGTGCTGCTTGGAAAGAAAACAAAACAAAACAAATAAGCTTGCAAAATCGGTGGTGATTTCAGTGAAACATTGGTGGATTTTTGCTTCTCAAAACTGCGGTTCCTTTGAAGTATTTCTGCATGTTCATATGACGTATGCTTAGCGGAGGCCTCTTGTGTTTTTGACCTACAGGGCTACAGAATCAGGAAATAACTATAGCCAGGTTACTGGTAAAAGAAAAAGAAAGAAAATGGCTCATTTTAATGAAGTCATTGAAAGTTGAGGCTGGAGCAGCTGAAGTGGGGAACTGAAATTCCTATTTCAGTTGGTCAGTCCTATAAACTAAATCCCAAACATCCCCAAATCTTCATTATCCAATCTACAAAGCATATCCCTGATCTGGATCTCAACTACAGAACATGATTTTAACCAGAACGGATGTGGAGTGGTGTGGTGAATGACAGGTGCACTATGTATGCACTCTTCCAGAGTTCAGGATGAGAACTTGTGCTTCCCAAGGATAAACTCCATCAAGTTCTGCAGCCTCCTCTCTACCTTAATGGAAACTAGGGTGGGCTACGGAATGGGGACAAATATGATGGCTGTCTCTGGCATTCAAGCTCCACCAAGTGATTTCTGGCAGCCACTATGGTATTATTTGAAAAGCATCAAATATATGAATAGCATTGGGTATTATTTGATTGGGCTTTTAGGGACTGACACTTATTGTAAAATTTATTGGTGGTAGACATTCAGTATGAGTTTAAATTATTTATCATCAGATACATACACATGTCAGATACATACACATCAGATACATGCACACATACATGCATGCACTTGAATGCCTCACTCAAAATGAGCATCCTGAGGATCTGATAAGAGTTGAGTGAACATGCTGAGTGGTGGGGGTGGGAGGGATGGGGTGGCTGGGTGATAGACATTGGGGAGGGTATGTGCTATGGTGAGCACTGTGAATTGTGCAAAACTGTTGAATCACAGATCTGTACTTCTGCAACAAATAATGCAAGATATGTTAAGAAAAAAGAAAAAGAAGAAGATAGCAGGAGGGGAAGAATGAGGGGGAGTAAGTCAGAGGGGGAAACGAACCATGAGAGACGATGGACTCTGAAAAAGAAACTGAGGGTTCTAGAGGGGAGGAGGGTGGGGGGATGGGTTAGCCTGGTGATGGGTATTCAAGGGGGCACGTTCTGCATGGAGCACTGGGTGTTATGCACAAACAATGAATCATGGAACACTTCATCAAAAACTAATGATGTAATATATGATGATTAACATAACAATAAAAAATAAAAATTAAAAAAAAGAGTTGAGTGAACAATCAAAAAATAAAAATAAAAAAGCATGAGACCCAATGGTAGAGAACTGATGATTTCCTACTGAAATGGACAACCTGAGGCAGTTTTTTCCCTTGATTTTACTGTTGCAAGAGGTGTAACAACTGACTCATAAGTAAAATATTTTTTAAAAATTAGTAAATACTAATTTCTGCTTCTGGAAAGACAGAGTAGATGTACTCTTTCTTTTCAACAGGAGGTTGTTGGAATCCCTGAACATTATATATAAAACAAACATAAGAAGACTGTGATAGAACAATTAGAAAATCAGCAAGGATATAGAAGAACTCAACAACATTATCAACCAACAAATATTTTATAGAACAGTCCACTCAACAACTGAATACACATTTTTTTTCAAATGCCTTGGAACATATATCAAGATAGTCTATATCTCATGGCTAAAATGGATTTTGATAAATTTAAGAGAATTAAAATTACACAGAGTGAGTTTTCTAGTCACAATGCAATCAAACTAAAATCAATATCAGAAAGATAACAATAAATATCCAAACATGTTGAAACTAAACAGCCCAACTCTAAATAATCCATAGGTCATAAGGAAGACTCAAAGGAAATAAAAAAAATATTGAACTGAATGAAAATTAAATATACCATATAGCAAAATTCATGGGACATAGATAAAGCAGTGTAGAGAGGGCAATTTATAGCACTAAATGAATACATTACAAACCAGGAAGTCTCAAATCAATAATCTAACTTCTCACCTCAAGAACATAGGAATAGCAGAGCAAAATAAATGTAAAGCAAGCAAAAGGGGGAAAAAAAGATAAAGCATGGAAAGCTTTGAAATTAGAATCAGAAAAAATAATAGAGCTTTATAAAAAGATCAGTAAAAGTGGCAGTAGTCTAGCAAGACTAATAAAGAAAAAAGAGTATGCAAATTACCAATATTAGAAATGAAATAGGGGACATCACTATAGACTGTGCAGACATCAAAACAGTAATAAGGAAATACTACCAACAATTTTACACACTTGTATTTGACAACTTAGATGAAACGGACCACTTCCTCAAAAAACCATAAACTAGCACAATTCACCCACATGAAGTAGTTTGAATAGCCCTACACTTATGAAGGAAATGAATGCATAATTTTAAAACTCACAAAAGAGAAATCTCCAGGCCCCACTGGAGAAATTTGGAACCCTGATATCAAAGCCAAATATGAATTAAAAAAAAAGGATTAATATCAGTTCTACAAAGTCTCTTCCAAACAGGAGAAAACACTTCCCAATTCTTTTCCTAAAGCTAGTATTATCATTATATCAAAATCAGACAAAAGATAATTCATAAAAGCTGCAAACCAATATCTCTCATGAATACAGACATAAAAATACTTAATAAAATATTAGCAAATGGAATTCAGCAATATATAAAAAGAATTATACATCAAGACCAAGTAGGGTTCATTCCAGGAATACAAACCTGATTCAATATTTGAAAATCAATTAATGGAACCTACCATACTAGCAGACAGAAGAAGAATAATAAAATGGTAATATCAAGTGAGGTAGAAAAGCCATCTGTCAATCATTTTTGATAAAAATTCTTACAAAAACAGGAATAGAGGCAACTTCCTTACTTGATAAAGAGCACTACAAAAAAATGTGCAACATACATTATACTCTTTTTCTTCCTTTTTTTAAATTTAAATTAAAGTTAGTTAACATACAGTGTATTATCAGTTTCAGGGTAGAGTTTAGTGATTCATCGGTTGCACATAACACCCAGTGCTCATTACATCAAGTGCCCTCCTTGATGCACTTTACCCAATTATCCCATCCTCCCACCCACATTATACTTAATCATTAAAGACTAAATGCTTCCCTGCAAAGGTCAGTAGCAAGGCAAAGATGTCTTCTCTTCATTCTTCTTCAATATAGTGCTGGAAATTTTAGTCAGTTCATGAAGGCAAGAAAGGGAAATATAAAACATACAGATAATGGAAGAAATAAAAGTGTCCTATTTGCAGATGACATGATTTTCTACATAGAAAACTCTAAGGAATCTACAAAAACGCCTAGAGCCATTGAGTTCAGCAAGGTTGCAAGATACAAGATAAAAATATAAAAATCAATAATATTTGTATATATTAACAATGAACACAGGGGAACCAAAATTAAAAATATATTTGTAATTGCTAAAAAACATACAAAAAATCCCCCAAACTTTCAAATACTAGATGCATATCTAACAAAACACTTATAGGACCTTATGCTGAAAGCTGCACAATGCTGATGAAAGAATTTCAAGGAAGATCTAAATAAATAGAGAGAAATAGTATGTTCAAGGACTGGATGATGAAACATAGTAGAAATGTCAATTCTCCCCAAGTTGGGATATAGGTTGAATACAATTGCTATCAAAACCATTGTGTGTGTGTGTGTGTGTGTGTGTGTGTGTGTGTGTGTGTGTGTGTAAAGGCAATATAGGGCCACCTGGGTGGCTCAGTCATTAAGCATCTGCCTTCGGCTCAGGTCATGATCCCAGGGTTCTGGGACTGAGTCCCAAGTTGGGCTCCCTGCTCCACAGGGAGCTGCTTTCCCTTTGCCTGCCGCTCCCCTTGCTTGTGTTCTCTCTCTTTCTGACAAATGACTAAATAAAATCTTAAAAAAAATAAATAAAGGCAATATAATTCTAAAACTTATGTGGAGAAGAAAAGGAACATACCTGAAACAATTCTGAAAAAGAAGAATTCAGTGGGAGGAATCAATCTGACTAATTACAAGACTTATTTAACACAGAGTAAGTGATACTGGTAGAGGAGCAGACACATGGATCAATGAAAAAGAATAGAGAACCCAGAAAGAGAACCACACAAATATGCCCAATTGATTTTGATAAAGATGCAACAGCATTCAATGGAAGAAAGATATCTTTTTCAACAAATTGTGGTAGAACAATTAGACATCCATAGACAAAAAAATAAACTTTGACCTAAGTCTTGCACCTTGTACAAAAATTAACTCAGACTAGATCACAGCCTTAAATGTAATACTACATAAAACTATAAAACTTTCAGAAAAAAATATAAGAGAAAATCTTCAGGCTGTAAGGCGGGGCAAGGAATTTTTTTAAACATTTTATTATTTTTGTATCTTTTAGGCAAAGAAGTCTTAAGGCTTGACACCAACAGCATGATCCATGAAAGAAAAAAACCAATGCATTGTAATTTATCAAAAGTTAAAATTTTGTTTTATAAAAGACATGTTAGGAAGATGAAGTGATAAGCTTCAGAGTGGGAGAAAAAGCTTTGCAAACCACATATCCAACAAAGATCTACTATCTAGAATGTATAAAGGACTTTCAAAACTCGACAGTAAAAAAAAAAAAAAATTAAAGTGGGCAAAAACACGAGGAGACATTTCATGGAAGAGGATATGCAGATGCCAGATAAACACATGACAATATATTTCACATCATTAGCCAGTAGGAAAATGCAAATTAAAATCACAAGGGGATATCACTACACACCTATCAGAATAATTAAAATTTAAAAAAAAGTGACAAAACCAAATGTTGGCATGGATGCAAAGAAACTGGATCACTCATACATTGCTAATGGGAATGCAAAATGGTACAATCTGGAAAAGTTAGGCTGTTTCTTAAAAAAAACAAACAAACCCCTCAGAGCCCCCCAACAATAAAACATAAGTATCATACAACCCTGTAATTATACTTCCAGATATTTATCATAGAGAAATGAAAACTGAATTCACATAAAACCTATACAGAAATGTTTATGGAAGCCTCATTCATAAGAGCTCCAAACTGGAAACAATCCAGATGTTTTTCAGGGGGTAAATAGTTATTAAACTGTGCTACAGGATGGTACATAGCATGGGGTACTAGTCAGCAATAAAAAGGGAGAAACTATTGATAAATGCAAAACCTGGAAGAATCTCCAGACAATTCTGCTTAGTAAAATAAGCCAATCCTCAAAGGTTATATACTGTGTGATTCCATTTATGCAATATTACTTGAAATGACAAAATTATAAAAATGGAGAACAGGTTAATGGTTGCCTGGGGTTAAGGAAGGGACAGAGGGAAGTGGGTACGGATATAAAAGGGCACGAAGAGAGATCCTGGCTGTGATACCATACTATAGTTTTACAAGATGTTACCCTTGGAGGAAACTGAATAAAGGATACTTGGGATCTCTCTGTGTTATTTTTCACAACTGTATGTGAATCTACAACAGTCTCAATTAAGAGATCAATTAACTCATTAAAAAACTAAGTGAATAGGTTAATAATGCTTTGGACAACAGAGTAAAATAGATCCTACCCCCAAATGCCATATCGTTATTATGTAGTACCCAAATGAGATCTGAGACAGTCAAGACGCTACAATGTACAAGGTCTAGTTCCCATGACCCAATGTAACTGAGATGCTGTGTCCTGTTCTAGTTTACACGATGAGGTCCTATTTCACCCTCATGTTTCATGGGGCCTACGCTGAGCTGACTTTGCCTGACCTGCATACATGCCTCTCTCTTGCCCTACGTCATGGTTCCTGGTACTGCCATTAATGGTTCAGGAGTGTCCAGTTCTGCAGAACATCATCCAGCTTGTTAAAGGACCCACATTATGATTCTTTCCCTCCCTTCCCACCATAGCCCAACTTAAACTGCCACTCCAAACCCCTAAGCAAATTCATCACAGCACTAAACAATCGGGTGTGAACTACCAGTTTAACCCTCCTTCTGGATGTCTTACATTTTAAAAGAAACAATGATTTAAATGACCCGCCTGTAGGTAGAATGCTTGGGGGAGATCCGATAGTCCATAGGTGGGGGGTGGTTGTAAAGGAGCAGGGAGCCTCCTTTGACTTCTCCCCTCTGGATTTTTGTGAAGGAGAACAGGGCAGGGCTAGGAAAATACCAAAGCGTATGCTTGGACTGCCCTTTCTTCTTCTCCAACTCTCTCCCATCTCTCTGTGGTCCTTCTCTAATTTGTGAGTAAATATTTTAATGAGACCATTAATTGTGTTACACTATTTTGTTTGTAAATGTCCTTTTCAATGAAATGAGTTAATCAAATTTTGGCTGCAAATCCTTACCTCCTAATTTTCCATGGACTTAATGCTCTCACTTGTTACACGGTGTTTTCCATCAGTGTTAGTCTGTGTTAGCTGTTAGCTTCGTGATGAGAAAGAGGGCAGAGGAAGGTGAAGGCTGACTATACTCTGCAAAATAACCCTTGCCAAAAAGGCATTGTCTTGTGAACTCAGAAGGCATTCTGTGCTAGATTTATCTAGCTCCTTTTACCCAGTTGCAGTCTTCTTTATGCCATGTTTCTTCCCTAGCTTTTACTCTTTCCTCAACCACTGGCAGTCCAAGCTCTGCCCCTAGTAGCTGAGCTCAAATAGTTCTCTTGATCAAACCCACTGTTAGACCATCTGCGGTTTTGGCCTGACCACCCCCCTCCCTCCTTTTGACACTCTCTTTCTCTGATTTCATGAATGCTGCCTCCCCCATTCCCCTTAAGATGGGCCTATAAACTGTTGAGTCATAATCTGCCTTTGGACGGGTCACTGGCATGTCAAACCTAATGTGTCCATCACTGAGCGGCTGATAGTAACACAAATCTGCTTTCCCATTTCAGTTGATGGCAACCCCAATCTTTCACTTGTTCAGGCCAAATATTTTGAGTATTCCTTGACCCCCTCTTCTCCCTCCTTACATCTGGTCCATAAACAAACCCTCCTTGCTTTTCTTCAAAATATATCCAGAATTTGAGCGCTTCTTACCACCTCTACCATCACCACCCCCATGGGTGCCACCTTTACCATTTGCCTGGATCACTTCAAGTAGCCGCCTGTCTCTGCTTCTGCCCTTGCTCTTCATCTCTTAATTCTCAACAGAAAAGCTAGCATGATTATGATAAATTGTAGCGGATCAAGTCTCTGCTAGAAACCCTTCCTGTCTCGCTTGGAGTAAAAGCCAGTCCTTAAAACAGTTTGCGCCACTGGCTCGCTCTCACCTTATTACATCATCCTCACCCCCATCTACCCCCACTGGCCTCCTTGGTCCTCTTGGTCATGCCAAGCAGACTCCTGCTTCAGAGCCTCATGCTTGCCATTGGTTTCCTGTTTGAATGCTCTTTCAAGGGAGCAGCATGGCTGATTTCCTCCTGTCAGCCCTCAGCGGGTTACCTGAGGTCCTCCCCTACCACCTGTGGAGAAGCTCAAAGCCCTCATCCCAGACACTTCACCTCTCCCATTCCTATTGTATTTGTTATCAGCAGTACTTATGTCACATAGTATATATTTGACTTAATCTTACTTAGTGCCTTTTCTCTTCTACTAGGCTGTGAGTTCAGGGGGCAGCTATGTTTGTTTTATCATCGCTCTGTTTTCAGCGCCAAGACTGGTGCCTGGCACACAGACTCACAATAAATACTTCTATGTGAACTAAATGATTATTTTCTTTGTCTTTGTGTCTCTCCATTTCTCTCTCACTGTCCCTTTGTCGTGTCCCCTCCATGCCTGGCTATTCTTTCCTTCCTCTGCTTCATACATCTAGGTATGTCCGAAGAATTTCTCCCGGGGGTTCTCATCTTTTCTTTATTATGTTCCTTTTCCTCTTTTCCTTCCACCTGCCTCCCCTGGCCACTGATCCCTGACTCCAAGGTACAGTCATCTTTCCTTCCTTCTTACACTTCTCACAGGCCTCCCGACTATTATTAGGGGTGCTACACATCTAGATCCTGCAGGGCAAGAGAAGCAAGTGAACGGGTGGCATTCACAGGGATAATTTCAGTATTGTTTATCATAAAGGCCTTAAGCTTCCATCTTGGGTTATAGAAACAAGTTTATATGTTCTCTTTCCTTTTGTCTGATAACCCTCTTAGCGGCAAGAATCATACACTGTTCATGTTTGTATTCATCTATCCTTCCATGCTTTCGCCAACAGATACGCGTTGGGCAGCCACTACGCGCCAGATCTTTTTCTAAGACTCTGGGAACGCAACGTTTAGGTAGGTAAAAACTGAGATAGCATTAGAGCAATCGGAAGAGCTCAAATGTTTCAAGTTATGAAGATCAGGGACACAGTGAAGAAGACTGAAGAAGACCAGGCAGGAGACTACTATTGTACTATAGGCAAGAAATGAAGGTAGTTTCTAAAGGAGGGAACGCATGGGTGGAAATAAGGAGCCAGATGTGAGAGATATCCAATGAATGACTTACCTAGGTAGTCATTCAATAGTATTTACTACATGAAAGAAGAAACTTGATTTGTCATAGAAGGAAAGAGTGGCTTCTAAGAACTTAGGACTTGAAGTTGCACAGATCTGAATTGAAATCCCCCCAAGCTCATCGGTTTGTTAGCTGTAAGGCTGTGGGCAATTATTTAATCTCTCCAAGTCTCAGTTTCCTTAGCTGGAGATAGGGGCAAAATCCACCTCATAGGGTTTTTTCAATGATTAAAAGAGGAAATACTTATAAAGTGAACAGTGCAGGGTCTAGCACAAACTAAGTGCTATTTACATTATAATAAACACTTAATGTTACTATTTAAAGAGTGACAAACGGATACTCCCAACAGGTTGAATTATCTCTCACCCAAATAGAAATAAATGAAAATGTTTATTTCAATTATATTCTTTTCTTTCCCGGTACATGAGGATATAAGGAGAAAATGCCTATAGTCCTCAGAAGGTGGATCAAGTGTAACAACTAGGGAGATTGCTCTGCAGGGACAGAAGGGTTCACGGTAGAACACAGGAAACAGAAGTGTCCAAGTCTATCTGTCTGTCTCTTTCTCATTGTCCATGTTGCTTTAAAACATTAAGCAAAAAAGGTCATTTAGAGTCATGTTAATTGTGGTATTGCCAGAGAGCAGTGGATAACTCTTTCCTCTGCCAGAAACCTTTATTTCTTTTTTAAAGGAAGGGGAAAAAGCAGGAGGTGCTCAGTGGAGCCATTCTGGTCGTCTATGGACCCTGCTGTCTGCTCAAATATGGGGAACGTGCATTAAAAGGCGGATGCTTTCAAGGCACCTTTGAGGTTCTCAATAGATGTCATCTACTTTAGTAACCTTAAGTTCGATACCAGTGCTCTTATTTTGAGATACAGAGTGGAGAACATAATTTTCCTTTTAAGAGACAACAGATTAAGGCCACGCATCTATTTACTAGCATGACCCATAGCTATCTAATGTTCCATACATAATAGGAACTTTTTTTTTTCTTGTTTACAGAGATACATCTTTTAATGGGGCAAGGTAGATTTTGAATGCAACCCCTGATTGCGTGTGGACTAATATTAACTTAAAATAATTCAAGCAGAGGGTATCCTAATCCGCCCTAGTTTGATTTTCTCTATTGTTTGGCTAAATCCATATATTTTTCTGTATGGATAGGTACATTTAGTGTTTGTCTGGGATATCAAAAGCCCAGAGTTTAATCTTGTTATGCTTTTCATAGATGTGTTTGATAGTGATTGCAACACTTAGATGATAAACCGTGAGAACATGGACCGGGCCCTTTACATGTTTTATATTCCCCCTCCCTCCTCTCCCCAAGGTCAAGTACAGGACAGAACATGTAATAGATGCTCAACAAACCCTCACTGATGGCTTTAGTGTTTACGTGAACAACTCTACTGTAGAATATCATGGTGAGGAACTTTGATAGGTGTATAAAATAGTGGGCTCAGGAAGAAATTGTCAAATCTCCCACTCATATATCTATTGCTTTCTTTTTATGATAATTGGAATAATCCATCAGCTTTTCTATGTATCGATACTACTATGTGTAAGATGAGATATTGCAAAGTATTGTCTCTAATATTAAGAGAACTTGGGATATACAGTGGTATTTCACAATGCCCACTTCTTTGGGAATGGTCAAAGACACTGGGTTACTCCTACAACTTTACTGATCAGTAACAGATCTACTGAAAGAAAATGTCCATATGGTATCAGGAAAGGAAGTGCTTACACCAGGTCAATTCAACTTTAAAGGAAAACATTCTCAATTCTAATATTTCAAAATCCTTCTCCATTTCACTTGTGGCAACTAACTTTTTATCATTTCCCTTTAAAGGAAAAATAGTAAACTGGACATATAGTGATTCTTACAGAATGTTCTACATGATACAAGACTGACATTCATGTATTAATTTGATGTGTATGAAACAACCCTTGCTCTGGGCCAGACAAAAATTGCTCTGCGTTTGACCACAAAGACTCATTGGGTCTCCATGAAACAGCAATATATATTCTGCTCTGGACTGTCAAGGAAAGCTCAGAGGTAGGCTGGCAAAGTGGCATTTTCTAGGCAGAAGGACATCACGAGCAGGGCTTGGAGGGATGAGGGCACAGAGTAGCCTATGGCTTAGTAAGGAATTTGGGCTTTTGCTAAAGGCAGTGAGGTTTGATTTATTTTATTGCATTAAAATATACATAACATGTACTTTACCACTTTAATCATTTTTAAGTGCACGGTTTAGCAGCATTAAGTACATCCACACTGTTGTGCAACCATCACTACCATCCATCTCCAGAATTTTTTCATCTTGTGAAGTCAAAACTCTGTACCCAGGAAATAATAACTCTTCATTCCTCCTCTACCAAGCCTCTGGCAAGCACCGTTCTACTTTGTGTCTCTATGAACTTGACTAATCTAGGTTCCTCATAGAAGCAGAATCGTACAATATTTGTCCTTCCATTCCAATTGGCTTATTTCACTTAGCACAATGTCTTCAAGATTTATCCATATTGTAGCACGTGCCATGTTTTCCTTCCTTTTTAATGGTGACAAATACTCTGCTGTGTGTAGAGACTCCAATTTGCTTATCCATTCTTCTGTTGCTGGACGCTTGGGCTGCTTCCAACTTCTGGCTATAGTGAATAATGCTGCAATGAACATGGAAAATACATGTATGTCTTTGAGACGGTGATCGCATTTCCTTTGGATATAGACTCAGAAGTGCAATTGCTGGATGATATGGTAATTCTATGTTTAATTTTTTGAGGAACTGCCTCACTGTTTTCCGCAGCAGCTGCACAATTTGAACATGCCTAAATGAGGTTTGATTTTTTTTTTTTTTAAAGGATTTTAAGCTAGTGAGAGACTGATCATTTGGTGGAGAGAGCTCTCTGCCTGCGGTGGAGAGGAGGGATGGAAGGCAGCAGGGCTGGAGTTAGGTTGCTGGTCACCAGCTTGGCGATGAGGAAGATGGGAACCAAGGCTAGCTAGCCCTGTGTGAATGAGGACAGATGATGAGCTGCAGAGATTCTCTGAGAAGTACAATCAAGTGCTTAAGGAAGCTTTGTCACAATGGCATCACCAATAACCTACCGCAGCCCTGATGGAAAATTAAGGAAAGAGTAAATCCTAAACTATTAAATGAGTTACCTGAGAAGGGGTGGGGAATGGAATAACAGAAGTGAGAAGAAGGGGTATGAAGAGGAGGAGGAAAGAGTGGAACCGGGGTATCCAAGGAAGAAAAGGAAAAAGACCGGAAGAAACTGATCCTATGAATGAATAGGTTTACGAAAAGACGATCATGTAGTCTTCTATACCACAGAGCTTTTTAAAAGTTTATTGAGATGTACTTGGTTGGGATAACCTGGTGATGGGCAATAAGGAGGGCACATGATGTGATGAGCACTGGGTGTTATACACAACTAATGAATTGTTGAACATTACATCAAAAACCAGGGATGTGCTATATGCTGGCTAACTGAACATAATAATAATAATAATGAGAAGAAGATGTACTTGAGAAGTAGTGAACAAAGCAAGAGACAAGAGAAGTACATGTACTTCTCAAATAAGAATGGGGTAGTTATAGGGCAGACCAGCTAGTTCATCACTTTCGTATTGGGGCTTAACTGGATCACCTGTTTAACTGAGCAAAAGATCACGCTGGCTTTGTGTGTGAATGTAAAGCGCACTTTTGTTTTTGAGATGAGAATAGGAATTCACATTCCATAAGGATTCACAAGTCACAAAAGTAAGAAAACCAACATAAACAGTTTGGGCAATGGATTTCTTGCAGTTCAGCTGAGAAAATCCTAAGATTAGAAATACGGTCCAGTTACCACCCACATTCAGGGAAACACAGGGTCACCAGCTTATAAGTGTGATTAGAATGGAGATTATCTTCCTGACGATATTGAAGAGCAGGAGCAAAAGAGTACCAAACGAATGTGAAACTATTCCTAGTGCAGACGCTGCTGGAAACCTCATTTAGCCATATTTTCGAATGGATATGCTATGCAAACAAGTGTAATTTCTGTGCAAGACAATTCTGCATTTATTGAATTTGTCTGGATGAAGTTTTTGAAACATACTGAATAAAATATATTCAGGAGATTGTAATGTTAGTGAAAGGGGCTGGATTGAAGTACCTAGACGCATTTGTTTGCTCTGCTGGGGAAGCCTCGTTGCCAAGCAAGTTCCTCTAACCTTGACCTTGGGAGACAAACCACCTCCGAGCAGGAGGAATCAAGTGGTTTTCTAGCTGTGATGAGATTTAAGTTTTCTTTAGCTTGTCCCCCTACAGACATTTAAATAGTATTGATTTTCTTACAATAACCACTGGGGAGCAAATAATAACTAATTTTATGAGAACCTCACATAATCTGCCCGACTACTGCTGTATTTTTATGTGACCTTCTCATTTTCAGTTTGGAAGGTCATCTTTTGGAGGTGAAACGTCTCAGGTCCTAAGACGCTTCCATTTGAAACAAAGCTTACTTTCACTTCCAAGTAGCCTTTCTTTATTAATTCCCTTGGGCGAGTTTTGTCAGTTCCTGTTTCTTGGTTTCCACCTGATGACAAGCCTATTTTACCTCTCAGGATTCAGAGATGGGAGAGAGATGGCCATTCTCAGCCCAGAGACTTGCACTAATTTGTAACCTACCCACATGTTCCTACTAACTGCCCTTCCTCCTGCTCCTCTTCTGTATTCTATGTAGTGTGTGTGTGTGCGTGTGTGTGTGTGTGTGTGTGTGTGTGTTTTACATTAATATGTGTGTACGTGTGAATAATTTCCAATTTATTGTGTATATGATCTCTCCTTGGCCACATAGACTATAATCTCTGGAATAACATTTTCATTTCTTATGTTTTTTTTTCTTCAAAATCATCAAAGACAGGTTTGCCTCCACACTGAATACCCATTAGTGTTTTCAACGGAATGAAGTCCAAAAGAATAACCACAGTCAAACTTTCTGGTGAAGACAAGGGCATTTTTCAGAGAATAGTCATGCTAGGATAACTGGCAGATGTCATGTGTAACAGAGAAAAATGATTTCTACTTATGGGAATTTTGCAAGTCTTAAGACTAAAATCTCCAACCATAGATCCCCTCCCATATCTTTTAATGGCAGAACTGTTTCCAATTTAGGCAAAATTGACCTACTCTCTAGTAATTAGGCAAGCCAAAAGGCTCACTTTACCCATGTCTTAATATCAAATGGACACCATCCTAAGAAATAGTCAACAATTCATTTAAATTCGGGTGTTTTAATAGTTTTTATTTTTTGATAATATGCTAGAAGTGATTTTCCCCATGACATACCAGAGAATTTTATTGGGAAAATCATCAAGTGTGATTTTTCAGATAATAGAAATTTATAAGATTCAATAATGTTATAAAAAAACTCTGCATTCCCTTCTGACATCTGAGTCTCCATACCACATGGTTACAAAAAGGAGCGTTCCTTCCAAATAATGGCAAGAGTCATATATATGCGGCATATACATACACATATATATGTATACATATATGATTTTCCCCCAAATCTGAGATATACTCATGTAGATTAAAATTTTTTTAAATTAAGGGAAATGAATGGGAAAAAGTTATTTTGCTGAGATTCTAGAGCTCATGAGGTTACTTAATTAAAATTGCCAACTTTGCTCCTGAAATCCTGCCATTTTACTGATTTTCCCTATATTTTGTTTATAGGAACAAGCCACAGAAAACATGTTAGCACTAATTGCTCTCAAGTAATCCGTGGACTACTTTATGACAAAACTCCTTCAGAATGTTGAAAAGCCCAAACATTGCCAAAAAATTGGCAGGAAATTTTGGTCTCTCATGCTTTGATGATAATCTTCAACTAGAGTTATTTTTACTTGATTGAAAATCGAAACAGTGAAATCCAGGGCATTTGTAATACACGCTATGTATTCACTGAATTATGTGAATATTTGGGGGGCCGTATGTGAAATTATTAAATAAGGAAAGTAACAAATTAGTGAAGAAACATGAACAATACCTTTGGACACAGTCAAAACAATAAATCCTGGACTAAGCTCACATTGAAAAAATGTGTCCCATTTTTAAATGATCAGTGATGAGGATTCTCAGCATAAGTATATCTAAACTGTTCTAATTAAAATTCTGAAATCCTATGGGTGCCTGGGTGGTGTAGTTGGTTAAGCATCTGACTCTTGGTTTCGCTCAGGACCTAATCTCAGGGTTGTGAGATGGAGCCCTGCATTGGGCTCTGTGCTCACCAAGGAGTCTGCTTAAGACTTTCTCTCCTTCTTCCTCTGCCCCTCCCTCCCATGCTTGCTCTCTCTCTCTCTCTCTCTCTCTCTCTCTCTCTCTCTCTCACAAATAAATCAATAATATCTTTAAAAAATGTTTTGGAATTCTAGGGTCCCTTGTCCCTCTGGATGAGGAATATGACAGGACTAACATCTCTGGACTGTTTGTAAGAAAGATGCTTTCTAGCACTGAAGTGACATTCATATTAGGTTGAATTTTTATTATCCTTCAGTATTTACATTCCACGGAGTATGAGTTAGGCAAAGGGGATTTTTGGTGAAAAAATTGGTTTGGAAAGAAGTTATTCATCAATGAGATGTTATGGGTAGCTGGAAGCTGTCGTACAGGGCTGAAGGTTTGGAGTACATATCAGAACTGTGTCCTGATAATTAAAGTGAAGATCTGATAGGTCTTCCACACTTCGTTTGGAAGTTGGTTACCATCACCATTCCCTACTCTCTACTTTGCCACTTATAGTAGGGAAGGAAGGAGGTTCAGATGTTTTGTCTTTATGCCGTTGTTGGGAATTTTGACCTTTACTATCTCTGATGTGGTTTTTCCAAGCCTTGAAGAGGAAGAGTTGAAAGATGTGGTATTAAATGCAATCCTAGTTTAACAGCTGCATTATTTTACTGATCCAAATTAATGTTACCTTGGTCAGTTAATCTTTGACCAAGGAGGCAAGAATACACAATGGGAAAAATACGGTGTCTTCAACAAATGGTGTTGGGAAAACTAGACAGCTACATGCAAAAGAATGAAACCAATTCTGTACACCATACGCAAAGATAAACTCCAAATGGATTACAAACCTAAATGTGAGACCTGAAACCATAAAAATCCTAGAAGAGAGCACAGGCAGTAATATCTCTGACATTGGCCATAGCAACATTTTTCTAGATATGTCCCCTGAGGCATAAAGCAAAAATAAACTATTGGGAGTATATCAAAATAAAAAGCTTCTGCACAGCAAAGGAACTAATCAACAAAACTAGAAGAGTCCTAAATGGGAGAAGATATTTGCAAATAACATAACCAATAAAGGGTTAGTATCCAAAATACATAAAGAACTTAAACAACTCAACACCAAAAAAAAAAAAAAAAAAAAAAATCCCCCGCACAAAAATCCAATTTAAAAATGGGCAGGAGACATGAACAGACATTTTTCCAAAGAAGACACAGGTAGTCAAAAGGCACACAAAAAGATGCTCAACATCATTCATCATCAGGGAAATGCAAATTGAAAACATAATGAGATAACCCCTCACATCTGTCAGAATAGCTAAAATCAAAACACAGAAACAATAAGCATTGGTGAGGATGTGGAGGAAACAGTGCGCTGTTTGTGGGAATGCAAACTGGTGCAGCCACTGTGGAAGACAGTATGGAGCTTTCTCAAAAAAGCAAAAACAGAATTACCAGATGATCCAGTAATTCCATTACTGAGTATTTACCCAAAGAATATGAAAACACTAATTTGAAAAAGATTTTTGCACCCCTATGTTTATTTCAGCATTATTTACAGTAGCCAAATTATGGAAGCAGCCCAAGTGTCCATCAATAGATGAATTGGTAAAGAGGATGTGGTAGATATATATGTATATATATATACACACAAATATATATGCAGTTTATTTCCACTTTGGGGATTTTTGTCTTGCCATAAACTATTTACTGGAATTTGCTTATTTAATTAATAATATACTGGCTTTCATTTTTATATAAAAGCTACCATGCAATGACAAATTGTTAAACAAAAATAGAACCCTAAAAAGATCACAAATAAAAATTTGCGATCTTTGTATTACAATTGCAACTTAACTGGGGCGCCTGGGTGGCTCAGTGGGTTAAGCATCTTCCTTCAGCTCAGGTCATGATCATCAGGCTCTCTGCTCAGTGGGGAGTCTGCTCCTCCCCCTGCCTGTGCTCTCTCTGTCTCTCAAATCAATAAATAAAATCTTAAAAAAAAAAACAAATGCAACTTAACTTCCATTTTTCATTCTTATGTTGAATTATTTGCTACAAATATACTCATATAATTTAAAGGGTTATGCGTAAAGACCATCATTACTAATTCATTTGGCACTCATTATAAGACCTTTAATCATGATGTATTAATTTGGTATAAATGTGGATATAATATATAATTTCTAAGTAATTCCATTATAATTTACCAGTTAAATAGTCTATTGTAATAAAAAATAGTCTATTGTTATTTCAATATCTTCTCAAATCTGCATCAAAGTGTAATGTTTTGTTTCTTTATGAAACAGCCAAAGTTAAGGAAAGCACCAAAGCATGTTCCTTTCTCCAGTGTAGATACAGTAGCAGAATCTCCAGTAGGAGGGTAGTATTATAAAAATCGCCAAAAGCCCATCTAAAACCACCCACGGTTCATAACACAAACAAATGTACTGCGGTGTGTTCGATTTGAAATTTCTGGAGGTTAATGCACAAACCTTCAGAACCACCCCAACCCATGACAGACCAAACCAATCAGGCTGTGGTTTGGCTTTTTAAGTAGCTGAGACCTAAAAGAGGGACGTTTGGACTATAAATAGCCACCCAGCCTGTACATGGAGCGGGCTCCTGTTGTGGTCACTTGGCCCTTCTCTAACTTAGATTTTACATCTGTGCTGTGACTGAGATACTGGCAACCCGTGTACATTGCTAAGGAGAGAACCTGAAAATGCAAACCGAGAAGGGGTATCTGGAAAGAACATGCACCCCACATGTTCTATGAGAGCCATTCCAGAAACCATAAGAAAAATCATCTTACTTCTGAAACAGACTCACCCGTACGTCTCCAACTGGAAAATGCTTGCACATTCTCTAGTAAAACACCCCTAGAAAAACACCCCTAGAAAACACCCCTAGACCTATACAATGGAAGAGGAAATTTCATTTTATACTGGGGACAGTGAGGAGAGGGTGGAGGAAAAACACAGTTGATCGATTTATCAACTTGTTGCTTTGAGTCCTTTGTCATAATTCCTCTCTGCTCCTTTTGGTGTTTACTGACCTTCCGCTGACTAATTCTTCCCCATCACTGTTGGATCCTTCTGCTTTTAACCTCCTGGCAACGGCTTCCTAAATTAATGTGTGAACAGCAGGACAACAAACCCAGGGATGTTTACCGGAATTACTTTGAAAAAACACGGCAGTATAAAGAGAGTAAACAATAAATAAATGACATGCAATGGTGTGAAATGTGTAAGTTACTTTTGAATAGAAGACAAAAAATACAATTTATCATGAAAGACTCATTTGAGCTCTGAGGGCTAGTGGTTGCTGTGCTAAATCACAAATAGCTAGACCATGGTGTTAATAGATCATCAGAGGGGCCAGTCTCTAAGCTCGTGTGTGTGTGTGTGTGTGTGTGTGTGTGTGTGTGTGTGTTCGTGTATAGTTGATCAATGAGAAAAGGGTAACGTCTGGGCTCCTTGCTTCTGTGTTCATAGTATCTATTCATTGTTTTTCTTATCGCTTTGTCTAGTCCAAATTTAGCAGCAAGAGGATGAGGGGCCCTCAGTTCCTCACTACCAACTCTTCCACACACTCTTGGAGTCTCTTTGACCTTTCCAGGAGAATAAAGAGGATAATCCTGCAGAATCTATAACGTTTCTTCAATTTCCAGATGCTGTTATTCTACATTTCTATGATTCTAATTCTACTCCATGCTCTAATGGATGCAATTAACTCATTTTAAAATGGTGTCTTTCTTCACATGACTGCCAAGTATAGAATCTAAAAGTTTCTGATCATAAACACTGATGATTATGGGGGTGATTTCACTTGCTCTCCTGTATTTCTCTACATTGGAATCTGCGGATTTTATTTATTTTTTTACACCAATAACCTTCCTATTCATCCTGATTAGGCTGAGGTTCTGCACTTTGGCTTTGCACTTGTATGCCTCGCTTGGAAATGGACAGGATGGGTATGGTTAACTTCAGTGACAATGGCTGCAGCACTTCTGGGCGCATCCTGGGAAGAAGTGCTGCATAAACACAAAGCTCTCTGCAGAGATGGTCTTATTCATCCTCATAACATCTCAGGAGGTGGGTGCGCTGTGAACCCTGTTAATACAAAGCTGCCGGTGCCACAAATAGAACAGAGATGATTTTCTCTCACTGCATGAGGAATGACAACTTTTTGCTCACATTTCTTAAGGGGAATTATCCATTGGTTGGCTTTGTGAATGCCAGCCTGGATGTATCTGTCTGACTGCTCGCAAACGTGACCCAAAGACTTGTTTGCAAGAAAAGCAATATCCCAGGCTTAAAAGTTTATACATATGCAGTTGCCTCTCACCGCAAACCAAATTGAAAAAGGTTAATGTGGTATACTGAAACAAAAATGTGTAGGACTCCTTATAGGGAAGAGCATCTGTTCGACAAGGAAATTAATACATGTTACCCCTGGACATTCATACCTTATAAACGCAGGTCCTTGGTATTACTCATCATTGCTTTTAACATTTTAATAAAGATTATGCTGCAACAACATAAATTTTATCTTAGCAATAAGGCTCAGAAATGGAAGTCAATGTAACTAAATCTATTATCAATGAATGAGTAAGGAGTTAACTGTTATGTGAAGCCAATCCCCTTAGCAGACCATGTAAAAATTATTACTCAAATGCCCAAGTGAAATGTCATAGTGTCCCCAGAGGGCAATTCCTGGTAGCATCAGAAGGAGTACATAAAGGGATATAAAGTACAGGCTGCCCATAAAGCATTACCAAGAAGCTATCTAAAAAAGAAAAATTCAACAAAAGGGATCACACTTTCATTGGAAAATACCCTTTTCCTCCTGGCAGTTTTGGAATGCAAGATTTTAAAACAAAACCCATATCCAGGAAAGCAGATATACTACCTGCCTAATTATGAGGTGTACTAATTAAGCATGGCATTACAAGGTTTATGACAGTATTTTCTCTGCTATATTTCATTTTTAGACTCTTCACCTGTTGGAAGTTGAGTTAAATTTTGATCATTAAAATGCACAAACATGACTAGCTGCATATAGATCTGAGCATGGCTTAGATCCCTAACCAACAAAAAGGTCACAAGTACATTAGTTGAAATCCATCTTCAGAGGAATAAAATTTTATAACTTGTAGAGTTAAGAAGAAAATGTTTTCTTTATAGGATAATTTGAATTGTTTAATTTGCTACACTGTGGGGTCCTCCTTTCAGTGAACAAACACAGGTCTAGGGACCAACCTAGTTGGTAGAATGTATAAAAAATGAAATTGATCTTAAAAAGACCTGACTTCTGTTTCATTCCACTACCAAACAGAGAAGACACAAAGCAAACTGAAGACACAGAGAGCAATCTTAAAACTGTCTTTAAAAAAACTGGTTGATTTTATTTAAGGGCAAATAAATATGACTTTTTCATATCTCGAGGATGATAAATGGCTAATATGAAACTTTACTCGCTCTTTGGTATATGCATTTCTCTATTTACATAACTGAATTTATGTATATACTTAAGACACTGAACTCCTCACTTTCCCAGAAACTGTGTTCTACATATCCTATCTTACTCAATTTTCAGAGTACTTTCTGAGGGATTATTACTATCTTTTCCATCCTACAAATGAGGGAATGGATGCTCGGGGAAGTTAACTCATGATATTTTAGATAGTAAGAAGCAGGGCTTGCTTTGAGCCCAAGGTGACTTCAAAGTTTATGCTCCTTTTTACTCTACCAGTGTTGACCAGACTGTTTAACACACTATTTATCCTTAATCGTACCTGTGAGATTTCAACTTAGAGGGGTGACTGAGTGATGACACACAGAGGGAGTTTTTATTGCTTGGGGTGTCTGAGAGAAGAGGGCCCACCAGCTCATGCAGGGCTACACAGGGAAACAGGGGTTTGGTCAAGAGCAGGAGAGGAATGCATGGCCCAGAGCCTTCATTGTGTTCTTCAGGGGAAGGAGGGATACAAGGAAGGTTGAGCATCAGCACAGTCTTGGGATTGGATAGTTTGAATAATTTCAGCAGGCTCCAGGCTATAGAGGTGGTCCACAGTTGTCCACGACATGGCCCTGGGGTGATCTGGGGCAGGGAAAATACTAGCCTGGTGTGTGAGTTAGAAAAAGTAGGTAGCTGGGATGTAGACAAGGGATATGTTTGTCTATGACATATATGTTTGCAGGTATTATGATCTGCATGTTTGCGTTCCCTCCAAATTAATATGTTGAAAGCTTAACCCCCAATGTGATGGTATTGGGAGCTAGGGCCTTTGGGAGATTGCTTAGGTCATGTGAGTGGAGCCCTCATGAATGGGATTAGTGTTCTTATAAAAGAGACCCCAGAGAGCTCCCTCTCCCCTTCTATGACATGAGAACACAGGGAGAAGTTTCCAGCTATAAACCAGGAATAAAGTCCTCACTAGAGTGGGACCATACTGGTGCCTTGATCTTGGACTTCCCAGACTCCAGAAATATGAGCAACAAATTTCTATTGATTAGAAGCAAACTGGTCTGTGGTGCTTTTAATAGCAGCCCAAACAGGCTGAGGCAGCTGGGAAGTTACTGTCTTTAGGAATTAGCTAGATCAGGGAGGAGTAGTCTGTCAAGGATTAGCAAGGCCCCCCAGGATGTCAAAACATCATAAAATACAGAAAAAAAAAAAAACCCATTGTTGTTTGAAAAAGAAAATTGTCTTTGGTATGAATTTGGTAAATCATGCAAACTTTATACTTGGCTTGAATATTCACGATGCCCATTAGCATATTTAAGTTCGCATGAAGTCCTACATTAAAGTAACCTTTTTTAACACTGTTTGACCCAGAGTTCCTTAAATTGATTTGACCCAACACCTATTAACATTTAGCAGAACATTAGTTTTATGAACTGCAGCTTTTTACCTAACTTTTGTCATATTTTAAATTGGGTGGTTTTTTAAAATCTGTCATTGAACATTAATTATAAATACATTTCATACGCTTTGTGTATTGGCGATATTTCTAATGTTAAAAAAATACAAAGTGCATTGGGATATTTTGAAACAATCATCCTTCTAAACAGAATTTTTTCCCATGCAATAAAAAGGTTTGAATATAACCAACCACTTCCAAAATGGGATCATCTCCTCAAAGACATTTACAAAGCAAACCACTCACAATTCTTTTTCAGAGACAGTGAGTGAATGTGCAAATCAATACTGTTCACCCACTTCTAGCAATTCCTGTAATGCTAACTTCTGTATCTGTTTTAAAAGATAGGAAAATGATTCTTAACATTAGTAAGTTTAAGAACATCCAAAACCTGGACATTGAGGATTTAGAATCATGCACTGCCAGAAATAACTTTTGCCTAAATTGGACCTTCTACATATGCAATGAGACCTGATTCTGTATTATTTCATGTACTGCTAAGCCTGTGTTTCTGTCAGTGAATAATTATTTTGAGTTATTAGAAGGAAAATGAGACATAACATTTGCATGATTTCCCCCACACTACACAATTGAGTCAACAATTAAAAGGGAAAAAAAAAAACAGCACACAAAATCGTGTGCTCTGAAAACAAAGGAAAGATCTTTTTCCCCTTCTTCCTCATCTTCCCAAGTCTTGCTGACCCAATTACAAATTTTCCGATAGTATCATATGTAATCCAAACGGCAAAGGTACCGGCTAAACTTTTAGTCCTTTCAGAGCATCTGTGCCTAGGATGATATCTTCGAGTCCAAAACGACTCAACTCAGAAGGGGGAGATGGAGAACGGGAAATCTGCTTACTTCAGCTTTGGAGTTAAATTGCTGCTGAGAGAATTTTTCCTTTGTCATGCTTTTCTTGCCCCAGAGAGTTATCTTTATGGTAGTTCAAAGTGAGGGCTCACTTAACTAGTTCATTCATTCCTTCTTCATGTGGTATTTATTTACAAGCCAAAATGGCTTTGATAGAAGACAAAGTCCCTGCACTCATGGAGCAAATTCTGTAAGTGGAAAGAACTAACAAGCCAATAAATAATTAAGTTCATCAATAAGTAAACATGAAAATATATAGAAATCAGTGATATAGAGAGAATGGACAGTTTGATGTAAAGGGGAATGACTCGCTCGCTACTGTGAATTCAGAGATCAACGGAGAACTCTCTACAGAGACAATTATTTAAACTGAACAAAAGGATTCAGGGAAAAGCATCCCATTCACATCTTCCTCCTTTTAAAATGCACTGTACGAGATTCCCCAGCATCTGAATAATATCAAGGTGCACACAACAACAACAAAACATAAGTTGTGTTTGAGATGAAAAGTAAGTAATGGAGAACTGTTTTAAAAAACAGTTCTCAAAAGAATGGTTTACTGGAATGTAGACGACTCTTTTCCCACTTTGAGCTTTCTCTAAAATGCGCAGATTTCAGTGATTCTTTCTGGTTCTCATTTTCCAAAAGCAGTTGTGAAACAACCATCTTCAAATGCGTTTAAGTTAGAGGGTGAGTTTGTTCCCTTCAATTCAGGAGTTAGGAAATCTGTGACCATTTTGTCCTTGATAGCAGTGATTTTCAAATGAGGCAGCATCTCTCTCACTTGGGAAGCTTGTTAAAATATGAATACCTCATCTGAACCTCCAGTCATTCCAGTATAAACTATATCCCCAAATTGTTCTGACTTCATCTCAAAACTGAGGGAGCAAAAGGCTGGGCTAGCAGAGATTCGATTGTAGGTCTCTATGTGTGGGGATAGGAGTTGAGTTACACAACAGGAGAGCTGGTTCTCCAGTAAACCGGGACTCTGAGCTAGGTTCTGGAAGATCCACTACACCACTGGTTTTCCCAAGGGGTTGATGCAAGGCTGGGATCCTCAGACATTCTTCAGAGGCCTGTAAAGTAAAACTTTGGGCTCCACTTCTGTGTAAACTAGAGTAACTTTTCCTTTGTATTATATATTGGGGTTACATATATGATTTCACTTGGAAAAATTCCATTTCTAAATAGATTAAACACCATTGAACTAGGTAGTGGAGAAAGAGCTGGGAACTATATTTCCATACAGCAGGCAAGGTCCAGAGTCCACAAAGATTCTAGGCACCAGAAATGATAGATGAGCTTTTGGAACTGGGGTAAATTTGTAGGTCAAACTTAATGCTTGGTTAAGACTTTCAAGGCACAGTTATGCTATCTTTGCACAGAAAAAGGTGAACAGGGTCAAATTGTGAATAATAATAATAAATAATTTATTAAGGAACCATTGAATCACAAGATTGCGTACTTTATGTCATTTATTTCACACAATGACTCACTGAGGAGGGTGTTAATATTCCCATTTTCCAAATGAGTAAATTGAGGCTTGGGGAGATTAAATACCTTCTCCAAGGTCCCCCAGCAGATCTAGAACTTTAACCTAGGATCCATCTGGTTTCAAAGATCATGTTCTTAATCACAACTTCCAAGTAGATCAGACCTTATAACAAGAGGGTTTTGCCTTTTTAGTGGTGAGATTTACAGATGATTTGATAAAGTCGTCATGACACTTAGCTCATTCCCGTCATAAGTTTATGCAGTTTAGAAATCAATCTAGATGAACCATCTCTAATAAAGACTGAGGGAAAGCAGGAGAGGACATCTCTTTACTTCTCCATCCATTTCAGAATGTGAGAGGCAGTCCTTGTGTGAAAAGAAAGCTGTGTAAAAATTCAGGGCTGCACAAGTGCTTTGCCAATGATGTAATGAAGGGGCAGAGGTTGCAGGTCTGGGAGCATGAACAAAAGAAAGATTAAGAAATCCTTCCAGTTTTACCAAACCACACCAAACAAAAACAATTACTTTAACCTATTCTTTGTGCTTTTACCCTCTTTCTGCTCCCAAACCAGATAAAATATTCAGTTGCTGCCAGTAATTTACTGTGAATGCTTTTAAAGCTGAAATGGTTCCAGCCAGAAATAATGGAGGTCTGTTTCCAGAGATGTCTGGGGCTAAAGAAAGGCATGGTCAATTGTGTTCTTATGGCCACGGTCCCTGAATGGCAGCCACTTCTGTCATTCTGATGTAATAATTTATTTAGAATTCTCTGTCACGGACTATATTCATGGTGAGTCCAAACAAAACTGAAAGATCATTTTCCTCTAATGACTATATAACTCTGTTTTTAGATTTGGGCAAGTTTACAGAGGACTCTATCTTCTATAACTGATTGTTTTTCCTAATCTAAAATTAAATGTAGTAACAGTGCCCCCACTGCTATAAAGAGAAATGTATACATTGGGCCCTTCCTTCTAAATTGGGCATTCTCTGGAGAGTGTTTGAATCCTAGGAGGCACAAATCAAATGTACAAAATGTATAATATATGTTATGATGAAGAAGTACAACTGGGGTTGTAAGTTTCAATAAATCAAAACAGCCTCACATTGGCCAGATTTCAGCTTTGAGTGGGAGGAAACCCATAATGTAATTGAGAAGTAAACAGCATTGGGGTCTACAGTTTTTCCCATTGAAGGTTTGGCTCACCTGCTGACAAAAGCAATTTATGTGCTGCAGAACATAATCTTCGATCAGACAAAAGATTGAAAAGCTGATGGCCATCTTTTTCCTTGAAGGGTATGTAAGAAAACTTCTCAAATGGAAACTGGTATCAGAGTGATATTTTTAATTGATGTTTGTCAGTGACTCAACCACAAGAAGATCAAAACAACCTCTGAAAGAGTCTTGTCTACAGCATTAAATTATGTTACTGATATTGTCAGAGCAGAAATAAATAACCTGCCACTTTATATGCAGGATCTATTTCCCTTGGGGAGCAATTATTGATATTCTTACTAAAATAATATGAGGAATGTAAAGAGTCTATATTATGGAGTTTAAAATATTGTAAATCCTATAGTTCAGGGGTTGGCAATATTTTTTTCTATGAAGAGCCGGTCTATAACTATTTTAGGTGTTGCAGTTACACACAGTTTCTATCTTCTATTTCCCTCTCTCTCTCCCTCTCGTCCTTTCCTCCTTCCCTCCTTCCTTCCTTCCTTCCTTCCTTCCTTCCTTCCTTCCTTCCTTCCTTCCCTTCCTTCCTTCCTTCCTTTTAAACCCTTAAAATTACAAAAACATTCTTACCTCATGGGCCATACAAAAACAGGCTATGGGTCTGTTAATCACATTTAATTTTGAGGGATATTACATAACGATAACCTTCTGCCTAGAAAATGGCTGAGTCAAGAAGATTAAGAAGGACGGATGAGGAAATGCAAATATGACTGACAAAGTTTAATTAAGAAAAGATTACCTTCAAAATTTCGGATGTCTGAATGCCCACCAGATTATTTCCATTTTCTCTACTTACTTAGCTATGAATACGACTTGGGCAGACCAGAGAGATGAAACATTTTGGGGCCCACCCATTCTATTTCAGCAGTCAATGCAAAAACTCTCTGAGTCCAAGGCAGTACCAATACAGAGTGGACAGAGTTGTAATTTTTGTTGTTCATGATCTACAGTAACCTATTAAAAAAAGCTTCATTTTTTCTTAGAGCGGTTTTAGGTTCACAGCAAAGTAGAGAGGAAGAAAGCAATTTCCCATATGACTTCTCTAATTACCCGCCCCCCCCCCCCCCACATAACCTCACCCATTATCAATATTCCCCCACTAGGGGGTACATGTGTTACAATTGATTAATGTACATTGACACATCATCATCACCTAAAGTCCATAGTTTACATTAGGATTCACTCTTGGTGTTGGACATTATATGGGTTTAGACATGCATATAATAGCATGTATCTACCATTATAGTGTTATACAGAGTAGTTTCACTGCCCTGGAAATCCTCTGTGCTCTATCTATTCATCCCTTCCCCTCCAACCCCTAGCAACCACTGATATTTTTACTGTCTCCAAAGTTTTGCCTTTTCCAGACAGTCATATAGTTGGAATAAAACAGTATGTAACTTTTACAGATTGGCTTCTTTCACTTAGGAGTATGCACTTAAGGTTCCTCCTCATGTCTTCTCATGGCTTGATAGCTCATTTGTTTTTAGTGCTGAAAATTATTACATTGTTTGGATGGACCATAGTTTATTTATCCACTCACCTACTGAAGGGCATCTTAGTTGCTTCCAGATTTTGGTAATTATAAATAAAGCTGCTACAAACATTGTTTGCAGGTTTTCATGTGGACATAAGTTCTTAGCTCCTTTGGGTAAATACCAAGAAGCACAATGACGAGATCAACAACCTTAACTTTAAATAAGTTAAATTTGTGCCTTTTTCTCTTCCATATTATGGGAGACACTATAGAAATGCCCAATAAGGGGGCTGACCTAGAGTGGCCACTGTTCTCAACCTTATGGTTTGATTCACAGTGTAATTCTCCATTTTAAAATATAGGATGAAGGTTAACTATTTTGAATTGCTTATCTCTCCAATTTCCTGCATTTGTGCAGATATTTTAGTTGGCTTTTATGGAAATTAGATAAAAATAATGTATTTGTTTAAATTACTTAAGTTTCTAGAGTTTCTTCTTCATTTTTTTTAGTGAGAATAATTTCAATTATGTTACTTTATTTGTCCTCACAATATTCCTGATTTACTAAAGGAATACATATTAATATATATGTGTCACCAAATGGGGCATCCTAAAGGAAGAACAGTTAAGATTCTCATCCAAGAACACATGGCATATGTTGGGCTTTCAACACAATCTAGGAGAACCTGAGCATTACAGACCAAAAGGGGGACAACACTGGCAGTTTACTAATCTCAAAAGCGAGAGGGCTATAGAGAAGTGTAGGTCTGAAAAAAGCAAAAACGGTGTGATTGAAGAAAATCCAAAGATTCTCATCTTTTTAAAATATTTTATAATCTTTAATGCTCTGATGAAGAACAAATTTATGTTTTCCCACCAGAACTGGTTATCTGTTAGGGTATTCGATCCTTTACTTTTTCAACACCTGCATATTAGCAAACACATTTAGTGCAAAATGTCACTTACTATAAAAGTCTTCAGGATGTAGACATTTGGAAGCAGGACAAGAACACAGACACCCATTCACATCCTGATGTTAGAATACCAGCAAAATGGGACTACTTCGATAACCCCTCTTCTTTGTTTCTGGAGCTAATCCCCTTTACACTCCAGAGATGTTTATAGATACCATAACTCGGTTAATGTTCTCAACTTGGTAATAAGTGACTGCTTTTACATTCAACTAGCCCTTGGTCTCAGCATCACATTTACTTTTCAAATATCTCCTTGATAGTAACCCCAAAGTTGAATAATTCTTGCCATTATTGACTGATAGGGACCCAACATCTTCTCTGACCTACATGGAGTGGGGGGAGGCAGTGGGGAAGGGCTGTACGATTAAAGTTAGATCAGAACGCAGAGCTATCGGGCAATAAAAAAACTACCTTCCCTTATAAACATGAATGGCTTGAAATTGAAACAAGTTAAAATCATAGGATTTTGCCAAGAGCATTCTTGAGTTTGAGAAAATTTCCCAAGTTATTTTTCAGTCGCTTCTTACTGAACTCTGCTAACTAATTCTCTGCCTTGGAATAGCTATTCAAGAAAGCATGAAGGCCCACAGTGTCGATATTGGAAAGCCTCAAACTGGAGTGGAACCAGTTGCCAAAGTGACTCAGAAGCTATAGTTTACAAAAGGAAAAGGAATTGTCATCAACCACTACAAAAGAAAAAGCTAAACAGTTTAAAAGTGGAATATACAACAGAAGAAAAGGGAGAAAATATCTGCCTGCTTGAAGAAAAATGTACTCCCTGATCTTAATTGCTCAAAATTGAGAGTTTAAGGGTTCATTATTTAAATGTTCAGCCTTCCTATGCATTAAAAAATACTGACAAGGTCTGAACAAATTGTTAACAAGTAATCAGGAGCATTCTTTGCTAGCCTTAAATTACCTGTGTGCACAATGTATATTGAGCATATGAGTGAGGGGCAAGATATTCTAGTTATGGCACAATGGTTTCTTTTTCCTTTTTCCACCCATAGATTGAATTATACTGGTTCCCCAGAAAGAGGCCCTCAAAAATTACATAACTGAATTTTTGTTTCTTCCTAGATAATGATGCTACCCTGAAAAGTTATCTGGAAACAGAAAAGAAAATTACTTTTCTATTGTTTTTTTTTCTTTTCCCCCTCTGAGTGGCCAAGCACAGAGCTTGAATAATTCTGCCAGTAAGTGACTTGCAACATTGATAACTCAGTGCCATTGCCTTGTTTGCACATCTACATCCACCTGAGTGAGTCAGAGGCAAACTGGTGTGCTAGAAAGAGTCCTGGTCAAGGTGTCAGAGAACATGGGACCTAGAGGACCAGGCACCCAATGCATGCTTCTGAGCAAATTCTGTGACCCCTTGTGTCCAGCTGCTTCATTTTCAGAGTGGGCATGACAATAACTGCCCTACCCAAATCAGGGAGATGTGTAGCGTAGTCATGACGTGTGTTCACAGAAAAGCACTCAAAAACATAGCTACAGACATAGATACTCCTCCAAAGCAGACATCCAGACGGCCACCAGACACGTGAAAAAGTGCTCCACGTCACTAGCCCTCGGGGAAATACAAATCAAAACCACAATGAGCAACCACCTTACTCCCGTGAGAATGGCAGAAATTAACAAGACAGGAAACAACAAAGTGTTGGCGAGGTTGTGGAGAAAGGGGAACCCTCCTACACTGTTGGTGGGCATGCAAGCTGGTGCAACCACTCTGGAAAACAGTGTGGGGGTGCCTCAAGACGTTAAAAATAGAGCTACCCTACGACCCAGCAATTGCACTCCTGGGTATTTACCCCAAAGATACAAATGTAGGGATCCGATGGGCTATGTGCACCCCAATGTTCATAGCAGCCATGTCCACAATAGCCAAACTGTGGAAGGAGCCCAGATGTCCTTCAACAGACGAACGGATAAAGAAGATGTGGTTCTTATACGCAATGGAATATTACTCAGCCACCAGAAAGGATGAATACCCACCATTTGCACCGACATGGATGGAACTGGAGGGGATTATGCTGAGTGAAGTAAGTCAAGCAGAGGAAGTCAATAATCATATGGTGTCACTCATGTGGATCATAAGGAATAGCAGGGAGGGCCACAGGGGAAGGGAGGGAAAACTGAATGGGAAGACATCAGAGAAAGAGACAAACCAGGAGAGACTCTGGACTCCGGGAATCAAACTGCGGGTTACAGAAGGGACGGGGGTGGGGGGACGGGGTAACCAGGTGACGGGCATTAAGGAGGGCACGTGATGGCATGAGCACTGGGTGTTACACGCAACTAATGAATCGTTGAACACTACATCAAAAACTTACGATGTACTATATGCTGGCTAGCTGAGCATAAAAAAAAAAATGCCTTCATGCATGGGGAAAAAAAAGAAATACAGCTCTAGGGTGTTGTTCAAAATATAACTCCTAAGTATTCTTTCCATTATGAAAGCTCCTTAATCTTTTTTTTTAAAGTAGTACTTTGGACATTCTGACCCTGAATTTTAGTGCTCCTCCTCTCCGTCCTCCCTACTGACCTCCGTGTTGGGGACGCCATTCCTAATTCATCAGTGAAATCTTTCAGATCTACTTTTGAATAAGTCCCAAGGCTGCCCCCTTCTTACCAAGTCCAGAGCTCACATCCTGGTCCTGGCCTCATCATCTCTTACTGGCTAAGCCTAACTATTTTCCTTGCTGCCATGTGTCCTCCCCCAACAGTTTACTCTCCACAGAGCAGCCACAGCAATCTTTTGAAAATAAAATTCGGGGGGGCGCCTGGGTCGTTCAGTCGTTAAGCGTCTGCCTTCGGCTCAGGGGTCCTGGGATCGAGCCCCACATCGGGCTCCCTGCTCAGCGGGAAGCCTGCTTCTCCCTCCCCCACTCCCCCTGCTTGTGTTCCCTCTCTCGCTGTCTCTCTGTCAAATAAATAAATAAAATCTTAAAAAAAAAATAAAATTCGAATCTGGTCACTCCTCAGTTCAAAACCCTCCTGATGAGTGCTTCTCACACAGAGAATTTCATCAGAAGTCCTTACCGCTTCCTGCAAAGCCAGTAGGGGTGGCAAACTACCATTTTTGTACAGTCCACGAGCTGAGGATGATTTTTACGTTGTGCAATGGTTGTCACATGAACATACTCCATAATTCAAATCTCAGTGTCCATAAAGTTTTATTGTAACATAGCCCTGTTTAGTCATTTACAAACTATCTGTGGCTGCTTCCATTCATCCACAGTGCAGAGCTGGGCTGTTGCTAGGTACACATCATGGCCCGCAAAGCCTAAAATGTTCACTAGCTAGCTCTTAACAGAAAAAGTTTGCCAACCTTTGCCCACAGGGTGTGATCCCTCTTCTTTCCTACCATTATGCTCATTGTTATTCTGCTTCAGTCATACTGATAGCTTATTCTTTTATGCTTGTTCTTGCCACGGTGCTATTTTATATGCTGCTTCCTTTTGCCCTTGGATATTTTCCTGGATATCCTATGACTTCCTCTTTCATGACTCTAGAATCTGGTACTTTTCCCAAAAGTGTCTTCTTTGACAATCTTACAGAAAATAGCACTGTTATAAAATTTAAAATAGTACATAAGAATTTTTATAAGCTCTAATCCGTGGTTTGTCAGAGCTCACACTCTCTTTTGGATATTAAAATTTGTAATTGTTAAAAATCAGTGTCAAATATCACATATTTGATATTTAATGGCTCAGTTTAGAGGAAAAACTGGGAATGAAAAATTACATGCTTCTTTTTTTTCAGCTCTTCTAAGAGCTTACCAAGTGACTTTGGACAAATAATTTAGCATAAAGAGCCTCAGTTTCCCTTCAATGATTTAATGATTATTCCATTTGAGCTACATTATAAATATGATGGATAAACATAAGCATATAACAATTACATTTTTAAAAGCCTCAAGAATGGCAAGAACGATCAAACAGCTATTCAACATATTATAGCATATGTTAGATTCTTACCAGGATTCTTACCAGGATTTCATTCTCAAGACTTCTCCTTAGAAAAGTGACTGCCTTTACCGAATGACTATCTTTACTTAAACCTGCAAAGCACATATCTAGCAAAGGCACCTTTATTGGCTTCCTAGCTGTCATAGAAAGTACCACACACTGGGTGGCTTAAAACAACAGAAATGTATTGTCTCACAGTTTGGAGGCTAGAAGTTCAAAATCAAGGTGTTGGCAGGGCCATGTTCCTCTGAATTCTGTAAAAGAATCCTTTCTTGCCTCCTTCTACCTTTTGGTGGTTTTTCAGTAATCTTTGATGTTCACTGGCTGGCAGTTGCACAACTATAACATTTGCTTTCTTGTCATAAGGTATTCTCCCTGCGTGTCTCTGTCTTCACATGCCTCCCTTCTTAAGCACACCAGTCACATTAGATTAGGAGCTCACCTTATGCCTGGATGATCTCTAAAACTTTACCAATTCCACCTGTAATGACTCTAAATCCACTAAGGTCATATTGTGAGGTACTGGGAATGAAGACTTCAACATATCTTTTTTTTGGGGGGGTGGGGTACAATATAACCCACAAGAGTACCCAAAAGTTAAATGGCAAGGATCTTTAATACTTATCTTCAGGAACACAGGTGAACTGCTTACTCTACAATGCATATTCTTTCATGTGAATTTGCTCATTATCATTGTAAACAGCATTTGGAGTGGGGGTGGAGTGGGAAGAAAATCAACAGTTGGTACTGTGATTGCCCAGTTTCTTTCAGTGGTATTTGAAAGTCACGTTTGAGGCCCGAGTTGAAGAAGAAGAAGGGGCAACCGGTGATTTCACTATCTGCCTTATATATGGCACTAACGTACTTATGATCACCACTGGAGGCCCATAGTCAGCTACAATGAGACCTTTCAGTTGTTAGATTAGTGGACTGGAATCTTGTCAGTTTGTTCTAAACTAGAAAAAAATCTCATGAAATGCTGTTCATTCACAGACCCTCTTATATAAAATTCAATGTTTTCAATTCTTAAAATGAATGAGTTGTGAACATACTAACCATTTAATAAGAGATTGTAATGACCACAGGGCAGGTTTAAATTGACATACATGAAAAAGTCAAAGAATTTCCTCTTTGGATTAGTTTATTTCTTACTTTTATACAGTCCCTGTGTCATATCAGACACAGAAACACACACTAATATGCCTACAAAAGGAATGTACAGTCATGGCAGTGGAGTTAAGTGGTTGTGCCAACCCTTCCACAGATAGTATTTATTAAAACTGGATAAAACATAAAAAGCCCTGATAATTTAAAGACACTGACACATGTGTCCAACAGTGTACAAAAGCTGGAAGGAGTTTATTCTTGGAAAAAAAAAAAAGAAAGAAAAACACAGTTACAAAGGGTAAGAATTGAGGGTATTTCCCAATCCCCATGGCTACAGCAGAGGAAAATGGTGGTGGAAAAAAAAGCCTTGTCAAATGTTTGCAGAAATCAGAGTTTAGGACTGGAAAAGATCTGGAAATGTAAACATGAAGCTCTGAGGGCAAGATAATTGCAGAGGAAGGAAACCAAAAATCCATAGTGTTTGATAGATAAACTATGCATGGTGACGGGAAATTCTATAGCCCCTGCAACAAAGCAGGAAGAGGTCGGAGAGGAATCTACTCTTGAAAGATGAAAGATGCATGGGACAAGATATATAATTTTGCTGCTTTTTAAGCTGAATACATTTTCCAGTTGCATGAAACATAGCCAGCATAAGGCTGAAGCCTCAGGGATTTGAAGTGTCAGAAGTGAGATCCTAAGGATATGCCACAGAAGCTAGATTTAGAAGGAAATTCCTAGAAGCAAAAAAAATCTATAGAAAGGAGAGCCCCAAAATATGAATAAAATTTTGGCCAAAATCCCTCACTGCCAAATTATACAGGCATGGGGAAGAATTCCAAGAGGTTAGACTAATAAAAGCATTTGGACTTCTTAAGAACAGTCCAGAGACATCAGTAGTTACATGCTACAATAGAAGATAAACATTGCATTTCATGTTCAGGAAGATTAATTGAATACTGGAATAAAAAAGCACAATTCTCAGGACACTAGAAAATCCACTGTCACAACTATGTTTATCCTTATTATTTTTTTAAAGATTTTATTTATTTATTTGACAGAGAGAGACACAGCGAGAGAGGGAACACAAGCAGGGGGAGTGGGGGAGGGAGAAACAGGCTTCCCACTGAGCAGGGAGCCCGATGTGGGGCTCGATCCCAGGACCCTGGGACCATGACCTGAGCAGAAGGCAGATGCTTATTACCTTTAATGTTCAGTTTACAACCAAACATTACTAGACATGCGAAGACACAGAAAGTGTGACCCATATATAGCATCAAAGACAGTCAATAGAAACTGACTTCCAATGGTCCCAGGTATTGGATTTAGCAGATAAAAACTTTGAAGCAGTGATTATAAATATGCTCAAATAATTAAAGAAAGTATGATGCCAGTGAGTGAAAAGAAAATCTCAAAAAAAAATAAATCTATAGAAAAAAATGGAAATTTGACAACTGAAAAAAATCAATAAACTTTAAAAATTAACTACATAGACTTAACAGTATATTGGAGATAGCAGAATAAAGTATCACAAAACTTGAAGATTGATCAATACAAATTACCCAATTTGAAGAACAAAGAAAAAAAATGATTGAAGGAAAATAAATAGATTCTAAGAGGCTTACGTGAGAATATCAGTTAGGTTATTAAAAATGTAGTTGGAGTTCCCCAGAAAGAAAGAGAAATGACCAGGAAACATTTTTTTAAATAAAAAATAGCAGAATCTTTCCCAAATTTGAGGGAAAACATTACACTCAGATTCAGGTTACTTAATAACTTCAAACAGGAGTAAAATAAAGAAAAAACATTCCTAATTACGTTGTAGTTAATCTGTTCATACCCAAAAATAACAAATAAAATCTTGAACTCAGCTGGCAAAAACATACACATTAATAACAGGTGAAGAATGCTATGATTTACCGACTTTTCTTAAGAAATTATGGAGGCCAAAAGATACTGAAATGACATAATAAAACTGCTACAAGGAAAAAGAAGCTGTCAATAATAAATTCTATGTTTAATAAAGCTATCCTAAAAAATAAAAATGAAATTAAAACTTTTTCAGACAAATAAAAAGTAAGAAAATTTATTACCAGAATTGCATTACAAATAATGTGAAGGAAGGTATTTAGGGTATATAAACATATTTCCTTTTCTTAATTTCTTTAAAAGAGAAATTGTTGTTTAAAGCAAAACCAAACAACCCCCTTCAAACCTCCCTCCAAAATAAGCAAACCCAATAAACAAAAAAACAAAAACAATTTATTGATGACTTTAAAATGTGAATATCATTATATAACAATAGCTCCAAAGAGAGAAGGTAAATGGAAATATACTGTTGGACTATTACAATTAACTTTAGAATGTATATTTCAATTTTTAAGAAATCATGAGAAAATAATGCAGAAAGATATAACTAGAAAACCAAAACATAAGTTAAAATGACATTTAAAAAACACCCGATTAACACAAAAAAGAAGGTAAGAAAGGAAAAATTAATAAAAATAGAGTTAATTTCTAGACACACAAAGATACAGAAGTGTGTATGTATAATGTATAATATATATGTATATACAGGTATATATATTACACATATACACTTAATAACACATGAATGAAAATCTAAGAGAAACTAAGGGGGAGAAATAGACAAATCTACAATCATGGATGGAGACTTTATACTATTATCAGTAATTGATAAGACAAGTAGACGAAAAATCAGTAAGAAAATATAAGGTCAAAAGGACATTACCGAACTACCTGGCAATTATAGAACAATACACCAAATAACTGCAGAATACACATTGTTTCTATGAACATTGCGAATTCTCACTCTAGTGAGCCATATGTCAGGACTTAAAAATTACGACATTATGGAGTAAGTTCTCAGACTAGAATGGAATTAAAATAGAAATCAGCAACAATAATATATGTAGAAAAAGTTGAAGTATCTAGAAATTAAGTAACACACTTCTTAAAAATCATGAGAAAAAGAAGAAACCACAAAATAAAATTATCCTGAATGGAATAATAATGACGATAATATAAACTAAAATTTGTGGAATATATAGCTAATGTGGTGGTTGGGGAAATTTTATAGCTTTAAAGGCATATATAAGAAAAAGGAAAAAAAGGGTAAAGTCAATTATGTAAGCTTCCAGCATATGAAGCAGAAAAATGGACTCCCAAAGAGGTCTCTGCTCTAATCCCTGCAACCTGTAAATATGTGACCTTGGATGATAAGAAAAACTTTGCAGATATCATTAATGGTAGAGCCTTGAGATAGGGAATAACTGGATGGGCCCAATCCCATCCACTGGGTCTCTACAAGTGGAGAGACTTTCCCAGTTGGGTTAAAGAAATAAAATGGAAGAAGGAAGGAAGATTTGAAGTGTGAAAGGAACTTGACCCACCATTGCCACTTCAAAGATGGCAGCAGGAGTCCACAAGCCAAAAAGTGACTTTTAGAGGATGGGAATGATCCTCAGCAGATATCCAGCAAAGGAATGGGGATCTCAGTCGATAACTGCAAGGAGGTATGGAATTTTGCCAAACGTGCAAAAGGGTGAGGAAAGAGATCCTCCTCCAGAGCCTCCTGAAAGGAATGTGGCTCTGCTGATGCTTTAGTTTGGGCCCAGTAAGATTTGTCAGACTTCAGAAATACAGACTTATAATGTAATAAACTTATATTAAGTCACTAAGTTAGTGGCAGTTTGCTATAGCAGAAGTAGAAAACTAATGAACTGATTTAAAAAAACCCAGAAAACACAAACTACTAATACTAAGAAAGAGAAGATGCTACTACTGATTCTACAGTACTCAGGGGATATGAGAATCTGATGAACATTTTATGGTAATAATTGTGATAGCTCAGACAAAATATACAAATTCCTTGACTAACACAAATGACCAAAGCTAACATAAGAGGAAACAGAAAATTTAAATAACTCTGTATCTATGAATAAAATTGAATTTGCCACTAAAAGTCTTCCCACAAATAAAACTCGAGACCCACACAGCTTACTGATAAATTTTATCAAACATTTAGGGAAGAAGAAAAATCCTAATCCTACACAAAATCTCTCAGAAAATAAAGAAGGAAGGCATACTTCCCAACCTATTTTATAAGATCAATCTTACTCCGAGAGCACACCAGACAAATACAAGAGAAGAAAGGTGCCAACCAGTACCTTAATGAACAGAGAGACACAAAAATCCCTGATCAAAATATAAGCAAATGAAATCCTTGGTATATAAAAAGACAGTACCCTTTCATTAGTAAGACTCTCAGCAAACAATGAACAGAAGACTTCCTTTTGTGGTAAAGGGTATGCTTAGAAATCCTCTCTGAACATCATACTCTGTGGTGAAAGACTGAATGCTTCCCCCTAAGACTGAGAACAAGTAAAGGACATTGATTCTCACTATTTATATTCAGTGTTTTCCTGGAAATCCTAGCTATTTCAGTCAGTTAAAACAAGGGATAAAAGAAATATAGATTGGAAAGGATGATGTGTTTTGATCAAAAGTTGATATTGTATTCGGAAAATCCTAAGAAATAGATATGCAAAAAATACTCACTAGAACTAATAAGTCAGTTTGTCAGAATAGCAGTACAGTGGTCAGTATATAAAAACCAAAAGTCTTTATATATAACAGCAATAAAAGTTGGAAAATGAAATAAAAATTCCACTTCAGTAACATCCAAAAACATTGTATACGCAATTTATAAATTTAACAAAAACTGTAAAATACTTGTTTACTCAAAACTACAATCCATCACTGAAACTAAAGAATAACTAAATAAATGTTTATGGATGGAAGACTCAAAGTAGTTAAAATGTCAGTTTTACAAATTGAACTATATATTAAATACAATTCTAATAAAAATTTCACCAGGCTTTTTGGAGGGAAAAATTTATAAGCTAATTCTAAAATGATAGGAAAATGAAAGGAACTTAGAATAGCCAAAGTAATTTTGGAAAAAGAAAAACAAAGTTGGAGAACTTATACCACCTGTTTTCAAGACTTACTACAAAGCTAGGGCAATCTCTAAAGTGTGGAATTAGTGAAAACATAGATTATATCACTCAATAGGGACTGCAGAAGACAACCAACACATATATGGTTGATTGATTTTTGGTAAACGGTTCAATATAATTAAATGGGAGAGTTTTTCAATAACAATCCTGGAGCTTTTGGATATCCATATAAAAAAACTGAACCTTGATTTTTACCTCATACCAAAGATAAAAATTAAAATGGGTCATAGATCTATATGTGAAAACTAAAATTATGAAACTTATAGGGGAAAACAAAAAAAAAATCTTTGTCACCTTCTAATAGGTGAAGATGTCTTAAAATACAAAAAGTATGAAGTATAGAAGAAAAAAATTCATACCTTGGTTATATGGTATGTTTTGGATTAATCCAAATTTTTAAAAAATGTTACTCCTTGAAAGATACAATTAAAAAAAAACACACACAGAAAGAAAAATCACATGCTGGGAGGAACTATTTTCCAAATAGATATTTGAAAAAAGACTTCTCTCCAAATATGAAAAGAACTTCTACAACTAAATACTGAGAGAAAGATTTGAACAGACACTTCACAATAAGCCAGTGAGCATATAAAAAGATGTTCAACATCCTTACTTTTCAGGGAATGCTGATTAAAACCACAGTAAGATACCACCTCATACCCACCAGAATGACTAAAATTGAAAAGTTGGCAATATCAACCATTGGCAAAGATGTCTAGCAACTAGAACTCTCCTTTAGCGCTGGTAAAAGTATAAAATTTTACAGCACTTTGGAAAACTGCTTGGTTTTCCTTATAAAGTTAAACATACACCTGTCATAAGACCCAGCATTTTCACTTTTAGCTATTTGCCTGAGAGAAAAGAACTCTGGCCACATAAAGACTTGTACTTGATTGTTCCTACAGCTTTGTTCATAAGAGCTCCCAAATGGAAACTACCCAAATGTCCATCAACAGGTGAATGGATAAACAAAATGTGGTGTATACATACAATGGAATGCCCTCAGCAATAAAAAAACACCTACTGATGCACTTAACAATACGTATGAATCTCAAAAGCGTTATGCTGAGTGAAACAAGCCAGACGCTAAAAGAGTACACACGTTCTGGCGCCATTTACATAAAATTTTATAAAATGTAAATTAATCTGTAGTGATAGAAAGCAGATCAGTGGTTGCCTAAAGGCTAGGTGTGGAGAACAGGATTGACTACAAAGGCACACAAGGAAACTTGTATGAACGGAAATGTTCTGTACTATCTTAATTGCTATGCTGGTTTCACAGGTGTACTCATTGGTGAAAACTCTTCAAATTGTACACTTAACATGGGTTCAGTTTATTTTCTGTAAAGTATACAACACTTTAGTTGATTAGAATACCATCAAGTATCTTTCAAAATGAGGGCAGAATTTTTGGGATTTACCCCCAACCCCTCAATTAAATAGAGGGCAGCTATATAACAGAGAAGCCTAGTATAATAGAAATACTCAGAGAATAAATAGTACATCTTCGAAGTATGTCCTTACCAGGAAAACATGCCATTACATCTTTATTATAATAACCTTTAAGAAGATGAATATTCAGAAAGCGTTATCTCCCTATAATATCATCTGTAGACTACAGGGCTGTTTTAATATACAAATATGGTGGAATTAAACATGAACAGAAGAGCTTGTTCTGTCCATTTCTCTGTGGCCTGCTTACATCATCCTGTAACTAGCAGATTCTGAGGAATGCTATTTGTATTGTTAAAGTGCTACTTTAAAAAGCACGCAGAAAATTTCAGACTCTATGATGTGGCTATAAAAACAACTTTTTTTTTTTTTAAGATTTTATTTATTTATTTGACAGAGAGAGACACAGTGAGAGAGGAAACACAAGCAGGGGGAGTGGGAGAGGGAGAAGCAGGCTTCCCGTGGAGCAGGGAGCCCGATGCGGGGCCCAATCCCAGGACCCTGGGATCATGACCTGAGCCGAAGGCAGACACTTAATGACTGAGCCACACAGGCGCCCCTAAAAACAACTTTTAATTGTTGTAAATTGTTTCCCAATTCCCTTGAACCTTGCTTTCTTTATTATCACTCACTAGATCAGCTCATTGTTACTCAGGTCAACCACAGTTCTTTAAGAAAGTCTGGAGATCCCAGCAAAGCCACAGTTACCAAGTAAGAAAGAACTACCTTATTTCAGATGATCTGGCCCACATTCCAGTAGATTCTGCACATATACAGAACACCAGAAAACTCTCTACCACAGCCCCTACTTGCCATCTAACCCACTGGTTGTGTCTCATCATCTCCAATAATGCCTTATCTCTCCACTTCTCTTGGTGTCTTCATCTGAAGTCCTTGAAATGGATACCTATTTGGATATTCTATTTTAGTTTTTGTTCCTCTGCTTCTGGATCTGTCTTTCTGAGCCTCCCTGACTCCATTCCCCACATTTTTGACATTTTTGAGCCAGTCTCTTGCACTTCAGCACTCAGACCCAACTTCTGGACCCAAGCCCAGAACATAGCCCTAAGTCTACTGATTAGGATGACAGTGACACCCAACATTCATTAAACAAGTATTTACTGAGCACGTGCTATGAGCTAGGTATATCTAGATGCTAGGGATTCAGCAGTAAACAAAACAGACCAAAATGTCTGCCCTCATGAAACAGCTATTTTAATAGAGAGAGTTCAACAATAAACAAAATACAAAGTATCTGATACACTATAATGGAAATGATAAGGTCTTTGGAGAGAAAGCAGTGAAGGAAGATAAAGAAGGTTAGGGTGAGTTGTAAGAAGAGTGGTCAGAGAAGGTGATATTTGGGCAAAACATGAAGTGAGCAAGCAATGGATATGGATATCTAGAAGAACAATCCGGGCTTAGAGAAGATCAGGTGCAAAATCCTGAGGTAAGAGCAGACCCGGTGTGCTCTCTGTGTGTATAAGTGCATGAATGTGCCTAGAATCTTAGGGGTGACAGGGGTAAGGAGCGAGTCAAGGTGATATGTAGGGTTAAGTCATCCTTGTTGGCCCTGGACAGCTCCCTTTTATGTGGTTTCCCATGGTAATTATTAATATTATCAACTTTCACTCTCAAAAGTGTCCAAGCTTAAATGAAAAATTATGTACTCAAATTTGCAATACATGAATATGACATAAAAATTCAAAAGGTGTAATACACAGTAAATGCAAGCCTTCATCTTATCCCTAAGCACCAGATCCAGTTTCCCTTCTTGGAAACTACTGTTACCAGTTTCTAAGGCATCTTATTGCAGCATTTTGAGCAGAGGAGTAACATCTTCTGACTTATATTTCTAATGGACCACTCAGGCTGCGTAGAAGCACAGGGCCAGTTGGGAAGTTATTACAAAAATTTAGGTAAGTAAAGAACTTCCTTAACTCAGCTACCCAAAGACACAAGAAAATAGAATTACATATTTTTTTTTAACTTTAGAAAAAGTTAGCATCTGTATCTTTGGGTTAGAACAGCTTTCTCTGAACCCACCAACTTCAACTAGTCTCCCCCATAGTTTCTGTCAGAGCGCTTGAACTTTTCCTTCACAGCACATAACACAACTTGTAATGATCCCTTTTGTGTTCATTTGTTTAAAAAGTCTTACATTTTAAGCCTTTTTTTACATTCTTCTTTTTCTTTTATTAAAGTATAGTTGACACACAATGTTTCAGGTGTCAAGCCTGGTGATTCGACAACCTACGCATTATGCTGTGTTCTCTGTACCACCTGCCACCATACAGCGCTATTACAATACCATATTCCCTGTGCTATGCCTTTTAGCCCTGTGACGTATACATTCCATAAGTGGAAGCCTGTGTCTCCCCCTCCCGTCACCCATTTTGCCCATGTCCCGCCCCATCCCATCCAGAAAAAACCAGTTTATGCTATGTGTTAATGGGTCTCTTTCTACTTTGTTTTGTTTTTTCAACTCTACACATAAGTGAAATCATGTGGTATTTGTCTTTCTCGAACTTACTTCATCTAGTATAATACCTCGGAGACCTATCCATACATTTTTCCAAAGAAGACATACAGATGGCAAATCAAAACCACGCCGAGATACCACCTTACACCAGTTAGAATGGCTAGTATAAAAAAGTAAAGAAATAACAAGTGTTGGTGAGGATATGAAGAAAAGGGAATCTTCGTACACTGTTGGTGGGAATGTAGATTTGGTGCAGCTACTGTGGAAAACAGTATGGACTTTCCTCAAAAAATTAAAAATAAAACTCCCATAAGATCCAGTAATTCCACTACTGGGCACTAGCCCAAAGAAAATGAACACACTAATTTGAGAAAATATATGCTCCCCTATGTTTTTTGCAGCATTATTTACAGTCACCAAGAAATGGAAGCAGCCAAAGTGTGCCAACACAGATGAATAAAGATGATGTGGTGTACATCTACAATGGAGTATTACTCAGCCACAAAAAAGAACAAGATCTTGCCATTTGCAACAGTTTAAGCTTTTTGATATCTGTTCCTTTAGCCAGGGTATTTCAGGGCCATTTATAGAATAGACATTTAAGAACAAATTTTGAATGAATGAATCCATGGATTAATGAAGAAATCACAAGTCCTGTCTTGCCACCCTTCCTGCAAAAATAATCTAAGCACAGCTCCCCTCCTCTCTACCTGTGTCCATCCACCTGGGTTTCTAAATGATTAATTAACATTTGGATCAGAACAAAAGGGAAAAAATTAAACTAGTTTCTTTCTCTATTTTTATCCCATGTACCTCTCTATCTTCATTCTTATAAAAACAATAGAAAACCAGGGAGGTAGAAAGAAAGCAAAAGGATTATAAGATTTAGTATAACCAAGCGTGTATATATTTACTGAGAAAATAAAAGTTGGGTATATTAGACAGTTTTAGTAATAGGCATTAGACAACATTCTAATTTTACATTTATAATACATTTTAAATTATTAATATATAGGTTATAAAGTGACATTTTTGAATTATTTCATTACTTGAAAGGGTTAGGGATAGGTATACACAAGAATATTTTTATGTGTTTAAGAAAACACTGCTATACGTTTTAGTTTCAAGGAGAGCAATGTTCTCTTTATTCTCTTGGGTCACATGCAGAAGCATCTCAACAGATGGTAGAACAGCATTCTTTATATACACTTACTGTTCTGTTGCAACGATTCTCTCTCGTCCTGTGGGCATTATTATATCAGTGAAGCGAGAAGAGGATATGAAATCAAGGGATTGGCTTAAGCACACATTGACTTACCACAATGCACAGGCTAGGACTTGTAGCTTATACCTGGTCATTTTGTTTAAGCCACTTGACTGCAGTGCCCACCCAAACTGACATTCCCCTTTCTCTTCCTTGGAAGTTACCCATCTTCAGCGAGGCAGAAATAAAAAAAAAAAAAAAAAACTTCACTATTTGATGGGGCCTCTTCCTCTTGGCAAAGACGAGGAGACAAAGACCCAAGAAAATTAACTAACAAAGGCAGTGGTAATTAAGGACTAGGGTTGATACCGCCTGTTATCCAGCTTAGTATTTTTTGCTTCTTCTCTTATTGTAGTGAAAGAAAATACAATATTAAGACTGTATCAATAATAACAATAATTTTTTAAAACCACAAGAAAGACAATACATACATGACTATATGTAGAAAAATTACCCAAGTAGATGTGAGAACTGAAGAATATGCCAGTTCCAAGAGGTCAGAAACAATACCTCAGAATTTTTCTTGATCCCGAGAGCCTCACACTACGTTAAGTTTGGCAAAGGCTAATTAATCAAATTACACTTTTTAGCCTACCAGTTAAACTTCTACTACATTGTAAGTCCCTTGATGAACGAGAGATGGCTTTTTCATTTTTCAGTTTCCTACAGATCCTAACATAGTTGATGCTTAGTAAACACATAATGAATTGAGCAAATGACATATTTTCAAAAAGCATGACTTATACGTTTATATTGTCTTTATACTTTCATTCCAGCATCGTATATAATTTTCTCTGTGTGTGTAAAATGACAATGTTTACTCTCTCTATAAGGTATATTTCTCCTTCAATATGTAGTGTAATTATAAGGTGGAAACTATCCCAAACGCAGAAAGAGCTAAATGGCAAGTGCAGAACTACTGTTAAAGAATTTTGCTCTCAAAATTGTAATGTCATAGCACTTCAGCAAGGGGAGAAGAAAAGACATTCTGGTATTACGCATGCTTAGATATTGGGATGTGGGGTTATTACTGGTTCTTTTTCTATTGAAAAAAATGGATAGGGTAAAATCTAACTAAAGTAATTTCAGTGTTATTCAATATTTTATTAATGGGGGAAAGCATCATTTTAACTGCAGCCATCTATAGAATTATGGACTGACTACTAGTTCAAATGACAGAGTCCTACAGTGAAACCCATAATTTTACATTACGTTCTGCAAGAGATGATAGCAGTTCTTCACATATAATGGTATTGCTAGCCCAGAATCTTGTTAACACTCATAGTGTGAGAGGTTGTGCTTATCTTCTTTTATTCTTATTTTGAATCAGGAAGAATTTTTTTTCAGAGATCTATTGGCCTTTATTCTTTATATATGGGACTTTGGTCAATTAGACATTTTCATAGAAGAGATACCTCAGGTAACAAACTTAAGATTTTAAGTAGAAGGTAAAATTACAAAGACATGAATCTTAAAAAAATAAGAAATGCCCGTGCTGTGGTTTGACTTATATTTAGCTCTTTGTAGCTATTTCTAGTCACCAATTCTATGGAAAGTAGCTTCACTTTAGTTGCTTGTTACTGGGCAACAATTTATTCCAATTATAACTGAAATGTTCCTAATAGAGTTACTGGCGGATAAAAACAGATTTTAAAAATGAACTATTAAATCCATAGTATTTTCTCTTGATGCAAGAGGCAGAAATTATTCTAACAATTGACATCTTCTAATGTTCCCAGGTCTTTTCAGACATTTCAAGTGATTTGGGGGGCATTGGTGAGGACCCAAGGGGCGGCATGGTTCAGAGCTGTTAAATGTAGAAATGACACAATTAGATAGAGTAGCTACAGAGATTGGGGACCAAATGTTACCAGCGTATGGAATGCCACATTTTCTATCAGATGCAAATGGCATACAATCTTCAAAGTTTCATAGGAGAGTTTTTCTTTAGAAAAAGGTCTTAGTGGGCATTTAGTAACTACATTCTCTTTCTGACAATCTCCCTATTATCTTTTACTTATTTACTTAAGGCAAGAAGCAAAAAAAACAAACAAACAAACAAACAAACAAACAAAAAAAACCCAAAAAACAAAATACCACAGTTAACAAACAACAATGGAGAAGAGCAGGAAATACCCCTTAATATTTTATATGTATTTTTTTAAAGCAAAAAAAGAGAAAATCTTTGTTCCTAAGTTTCTCGACCCAAATCCAACCAGGCTCACTGACAAGCCTAACCTTTCAATGCATATTCTAGCCTCTGAGGCTAGAATCTGGATAAGCTCAAATAAAGTTTGCCACATGGATATATTTTTAAATGAGATGTGTGGTTTGTAAGAAAGATGTCTTTGTTTCCTTCCTTCTTTATAATATTAAAATGCAGTAAAAAAATGTACTGACCATAGTTGCCAACTGACATAAAATTACACGCATGTAAGGAAAAGAAGTACATTGATTGTAGATTTAACCTTGGGAACTTTATCTCATAGTCAATAGTTATGTGTTTTGAAATGGATCTTAAATGACCTGATCAGTTCTAATGGTAGTGAGAAAAGATGGTTGCTGAAAATGTATACCCCTTAGCTTCAGTTTCTCCCCATAACAGAGTAACAGGCAAGAACATTTTCAGCACCAGTCTGAGGCACAGGATATAGAAATACTTATTGAATTAAAATTAAAATTTGTCCTTTTAAAGAATAAAGTTGGCATCTCCAGTCCAAGGTCCACAAATGATCTAGGCTCTCCACAGTTGACTGTCTAATGAACTCCTGACTAGTTACAGATCAAAGGGATTAAAATAACTTTACTCAGCACTCACTTTAGTTTGTTTCATTATCTGAACTAAGGAAGTCTAGGATAATTACAGTGTTACTTAAAAAAAAGTTTCACCATCGTACTTCCTGTTTGGTGAGTAAACAACAGAACAGTTATGGTCCATAACGGACCTATTAAAACCCTAACACCCCTGCAAGTGAGTAAGTTGGAGAACTCAAGAATTCTCCCTGACAGGACACTGCAACACCAACCCTCAATGATCAACAACTCATTGCCATAGCGCGACAATCTTAACCCTGTTGCAACTGGGTGACCAGTCAATTTGCAGGGAGAAGCATCATCAGGGTACACAGGAACGCTGTTATTACCCATTATAAGTATGACGCGGAGGTCACATATCAGGCAATTACACCTTTTCATTACATGCTAACCCCTCACGGCAGGAAAGCCACGCTTATGACTGCATTAGACAGACAAAGCCTTCAGCTCTTTAAAAAAAAAAAAAAGAAAGAAAGAAAAGAAAAGCCCAGAAAAGGGGGGGAGGCAAAAAAAAAAAAAAAAGAGAGAAAAGATAAAAAAATTAAATTCGTTTTCTTACCAGCACGTTGCAGCACCAACTCGCTCACAGGGATGTTGCCTTTACAGGTTTCTCTTTTAATTATCCTGGAAGCAGGGAGACAAAAAAAAAAAAAAAAAAAAAAAGGCAAAGAAAAAGAAGCAGGGTGGTTAAATTAGCGTGCTAGAATCTTTTCAGTTTGTTGCAGAGTAGAAAAATAAAAAAGGAAAAAAAAGGCTCAGGAATTTAAATTTGCTCTCAGTTCAGGCTGCATCGTTGGGTCCCGCCCCTTCTTCCCGCTGGGTTCCACTACCTGCAAGGCTGGAATTCACAGCTACTGTGCAAACAAAAAAGGCAACAAGCATGCTGGGACCATTCTCACTGCTCTTTGGGTCTCACTTGTCCTGACAACTAAAAATCATCAGTGGAAAGGTATTCTACATTTTCTAGTTGAAGCATTTGCATGTAATTCCCTTCCATTTTAATGATACACCAGAGCTCACGATGATGGGGTTTGATTCCTGTCTGGGTTTTTTTTTTTTTCTTGCATTTTTTTTCTAAATATGCATAATAATTATAGTTACTATTATTATTTATATTTTTACTCTAATCATCTGTTCAGTGCCATCCTTTGGCATTCCTTACTGTCCTGTTGAGCTCTCCAAGACACACGCTCTCCTGTCTTTTCCATTTACTCATGAACATTGATATTTCTAGGGATGATAGAAATACCAAAATTATCAGAGTTTCCACTTCTCACTTGATTCCTTTTTTTTTTTTTTTGAGTACATACTATTGAGAATAATTCAAGGGACAGAAGGGCCTAGGAAGGAGATTCCATAAGCACCAGAGACTTCTAAAAAGGATGAAGTATTAATGTAAAAAGTCTCCACAACCAAATCCAAAAAGTTCATTTTCATTTTTATGAATGGGGCAAGTAGCTACAAATCATACAAAGAAATGTGCTGTACATTGCAAATTTAACATAAGGCAGCCCCTATAGAAAACCACTTTAATTTTAGCAACAAAAATAAAATGGCTACTTATGTGCAGCATATCTTGTCAGTCTGTAGCAGAGGAATTATGAAAGGTAATAGAGCCCATCCTTCTGTCAGAATGTAAATAGCTTATGGAAAATTTACAACAAGCTTTTTTGTTGTTGTTTGCTAAACTTTCTTTTCAGATGAGGCTGCTATAGACTACTTTGGTATGGAAGTTATTACAAGCCTGCATGTAGTATGGATTATGCACATGTTTGCCTATTGATCTGAAGCACTGCTTCTATAATGTATATAGCACTGGGTCTCCTATTAAAATAGGGATTTTCTTAGCTAGTCCTACTGCTCTAACATAAGAGTACCATGCTGATTGATGTGTCATGTCCTATAGTCAGGGTGGGTGGCTAAAGAGTAAAGGATAAAATGCACGTGGTTCTTTGCTCATGCTGCAAACATGAAGTTATTTGTATATAGGATAGTTATTCATATATGACAGCATTTAGTTTACTTTTGCTCATTAGTTTTTGTATTTTTTAAAACATCTTTCCCTTATCCCTACCTCAAGCCATTTAAATGCATTTCACTATCTCTGTAGAATTTGTAGAATCCCTGAAAGTCAAGAGCAAGCTTGACTTAATGGACTTTAATGCACTTTACTTTTTACAGTGAGATTGTCAAAAGAGAAATGATTAGCCATATAACTTAAAGAAATGTGATTTAGCTTTCTCAGTTGGTAAAAAAAAATAGCTGAATACCAGATATCCATATTGTCATCTGAAGTTTCATGATAAAGTCAAACCAACCAAAAATGGAAAGAGCCAAGGAGGTAAAGAGTGAAGCTATATATTTGCCTTGTATTATGAACTTTATCAGGATTATTTTTCTGCTGGCAATGAGTACCTTCACTCAATTCCCATAAACAGTGATAGCGTAGAAAAATAAGGCAGATCAAGTACTCAAGAAGCCATCTTAACTTCCCAGGTAGTTAGGCAATCAGCTTTAATGAAACAGTGGTAAATTACACCAATGTGCTAATTATGGTACTTTGTCACAGCATAAAATGCAATAAAACCAACCCATGTCTTGGCTTAAAAAGTGTTATGCATAGATTTTTTTTCAAAAGATTTAACTGAAAAGAGATTTTATTTTCCTGAAGCATTCTATAATTTCAAGTGGCTTTTCCTCAATCCTTTCCTTTTAAAGAAGCATTCTAGAAAGATATGTAGCTGAAAAAAAGTAGAAGAAAAAAATTATGTAGAAGAAAAAATATGGAGAGCTAGAAAAAAGAAATGATAATGGCTTATTTTAAATTGGTGTCTTACTTTATAATTATACATTTTTATGACTAATATGCCAATAGTAAATACTTCGGTATCATTGTGAATAGCATAACACACTTCGAACATGTTAGGGTATATACAGATACACAGAGCTGCACATGTTGGTTTATATTCTGAACATCTCTGTTTTAAATGAAGAAGAATATTTTTATGGTTGTCAATGCTGACTGAGTACAATTTGCAGAATATTAGTCTTAAGCAAATAAAAAATCCTGACACTGAACTTTAGAAAAGGAATAGGTTTTAGGAAACGTATGAGCCCCATGATTTCACTAGACATTTAACCTGTTACTTCAGAAGTTACTACTTGGTTTTGAGAAACCAAGTACCATTTTATTGTGTATCTCAGAGCCAACCTGGGGAAAAAAGTACTTCAAAAATATCCTACTGAATTGTTAGGAATTCTGTGTAGGAATATATATTTAGATGGCTTTCAAATCATGGCAACATGTCTTAAACATGCTGAACAAGTTTACTAGAAATGTGCTTTCGAGAAAATCTTTCAATAGTTTTAATGTCATACACTATTTAAACGCTCATGCTCAGAGAAACTTAATGTCAAGGTGGGAAATGCTAGTTCATTTTTTTAAGTTTATCAAACTAATACATGTTTATCTTTTCACTTATAGTTGATGATTTTTTCAAACTTATTGCATATTTTAAAATTATTTTATTACTTTTTGATAAATGTCTCTCTCATTCTGAATCAACTCTCTTCACTGTGATTTTACTGTTTTATTTTTGAATGGTATTTTGTGACCCTCCTGTCTTACTGACTACAAAATCCAATGAGTAATGTTTTTTTTTATTTCAATCGAGTTCTGAGAAATTGCTCATATTTATTATATCACCTAACTATCATAATTAATTTCTTTAAACCTGAATAATCCAAAAATACATCACCACTGTCATAAAAATGGTCTGCTACTCTTGGGTTGTCTTTTGAAACATGTTTCCATTATTAAATAAATTTTATTAAATTTATGAAAAGTATGTTTAATTTGAGTTTTTAAACATACACACACAGACATAGAATTCTGGATTTTAAGGAGATTTTCACTATCATTTCATTAGGACCATACAAAGTTATGGACGGTTCAGTCTGGGTATTCAGATTACAAAAGTATTGACTCAGAAGCTGACACTTGGCCTAGGATAGAACAAAGACTGTAGGATACCTTAAACTTCTATAGGTCGTTTCTATCTTGCTGATATATTCTCACACAGGCATATAACGTATGAACTATTCTGAAGTGTAAGGTAGCCCATATGAGTGTGAGCTCCAATGGCTAAACATAATGTCCCTTTACTAGTGGTGCTGGGAACACGTGATACATGAAGTATAATGGCGGTTATGATGGGAGTCAACATTAAGTTCTATTTCTAAACTGAAAGTATACATTGCTCCTCTGATATGCAAACATACAAGATGTAAGCAGAGGACATTTAAACCACGGAAAAGACAAAGAATTCTGACATTAGAGAGACATGTAAAGAACTAGAGCATTTTATAGACATGCTCATGTCCTGGTTAAACTGGCGGCTAGAATTTTGTAGAGCATATTGGAAAGAAGCAAAGCTTTCTCAAAAATCAGCTGGAGAGAGAAGGTATTTTAACAAAGTTTAAGCAAAGATGAAAGTCCAGGAAATTCAAGTCCCTATACTGACCAAGGTGACATAGGGCTTATTGAATAGGATCAGGAGAATACATTCAGTGTTTGAAAAAGGAGGGGTGACTTCTCACCTGGATAAAGAGGCAAACAGTAGCACAGTTCATCCTGTGGAGGCTTGCAAGGAGATGCAAGTTTTGCACAGTGAGTGATGGTGAGGTTAGTTTGGAACACGTCAGTGTGAGAATTCAGTTGGACAAAGTACAGAAGATGGCCAGTATCTAGCTTCCAGAAGAGTGATCAGAGGAGAGATGATAGTGATGAGAATTGTGAGCATATAACAGAAACCACATGATGATGAGCAAGCGCTTCATGAAATGCCAAGAAATAAGAGAAGAATTTCAGGGATGGCAAATGAGGAGCTCAAGGGACAGATAAAGAGGTGGCATGAGAAGTGAGAGGGAATGTGGAACATGATGGGGTCAAAGGGTTCAAGTGAGATGATTTGCACTACTCCAGAGCATCAAATTCTGCAAAGATTTCAAATATATGTAATCTGGACTGGAATAGACTAGAAAATATTAATAAGAAAAAGCAAGCTGAAGGCTATTGGCAAAACAATTTCATTGTAGTGGTGGGGTCAGTTGCCAGATAACACTGGTGAAAAAAGAAAATTGCTAAAGGCATAATTTCATGGAGTTAACTACAACACAATTAAATTTAATTAGAATTTATTAACCATCTTACAGGAGTTCTGTCTGGCAATGTAGTTTAGTTTAGGTTTTAGATAGTAAGGGTACAAAAGAACAAGAGTTCAAGGTTCTTTTCCTCGATCTATTTAGAATATATGACTATTTTGAATACGGTTGGTACTTGAACAACATGGGTTTGAACTGTGCAGGCCCACTTATATGCAGATTTTTTCGAAAAATACAGTAAAGTACTATAAATGTATTTTCTCTTCCTTAGGATTTTCTTAATACCAGTTTCTTTTCTTTAGCTCAGTTTATTGAAAGAATATAGTCTATTACACATAACATAGAAATATGTTAATCGACTATTTATGTGATCAGGAAGGCTTCCTGTCAACAACAGGCTATTAGTAGTTAAGTTTTTGGGGAGTCAAAAGTTATACGTGGGGGCGCCTGGATGGCTCAGTCGTTAAGCATCTGCCTTCGGCTCAGGTCATGATCCCGGGGTCCTGGGATCCAGCCCCGCATCAGGCTCCTGCTCCGCGGGAAGCCTGCTTCTCCCTCTCCCTCTCCCCCTGCTTGTGTTCCCTCTCTTGCTGTCTCTCTCTCTGTCAAATAAGTAAATAAAATCTTAAAAAAAAAGAAAAGTTATACATGGATTTTTGACTGTGTGGGGTTGGGGTCCCTAACCCCTATGTTGTTCAAGGGTCAACTGTATATACAACTGCATTTAAAGCTTTATTTTAGAAATCTTTCTTTCTCATGTAGAGAAAATTGTGTTATGATTGAAAAGACAACATAAGTAAATGCATATAAGACTATCTCTTACCAATATAGAGCATTCAGCTTGGCAGAAACTATGTTTGTACATAATTTTAAAGATGATCTGTGGCACACCTAATAAGTCAAGAAAATATCTGTGGGTAGCCTAGTCTATAAATATGAAGTACACTATAATGCACCTTATATTTAAACAAACATCCCAGAAATCACACAAGCATAAATGTGCAACGTCACTTCAAATAGTGCATTATTCAATTGTTTGTTTTGGTCTGAAATGGAATTATTCCAACCTTGTTTCAAGTTCTTCACTTTAGTAACTGCCCATGAGTTTTCTCAAATTAGACTCTATCAATTGATTTATAAGGAAGTTTAACCCTCCCAGCTTACAGATGTTCTCCAAAATGCTCGTCAATATACTTGTATTACCTGATACTGTTAGGAAGGCAGAATTAAATGACTTGTTATTTTGGCACCTTAGCAAAGGAATATAGAATTTCATTACAAAACTCGTAATTTCTTTGCAAGCTCGTGGTGAGAAAGTCTTTGTGAAAGCAGAATTATTTTTCCCAAACCATGATTATCTGTATCTATCAGAATTGACAAAATTCTCCTTTTTTAGATGTAGGAAGTAAAACAAAGGGGATTGAGAGAGTGGAGAGGCTAGGATTTGAATCTTGAAAGTCTTCTATAATTTTTTTTTCTGAAATAATTTCCCACTGTCATTTAATTTAAAGCTGCTTCAAACTTGAGGATTGTAGGTATAGTTTTTTTTTTTAAAGATTTTATTTATTTATTTGAGAGAGAGAGAATGAGAGATAGAGAGCACGAGAGGGAAGAGGGTCAGAGGGAGAAGCAGACTCCCCGCTGAGCAGGGAGCCCGATGCGGGACTCGATCCCGGGACTCCAGGATCATGACCTGAGCCGAAGGCAGTCGCTTAAGCAACTGAGCCACCCAGGCGCCCTGTAGGTATAGTTTTCCTGGACTCTGAGTTAACTTATGTGTAACAGTTTGCTACATAGTGGCCTAACATGTTAAGATTTTATTGATTTATTTAGACAGCAGTTGAACAATTCATAGTTACATTTTTATGCTCTGTCTTGCACGCTCTCCATTCTCTGCAACATGACATAAACCTTCCAGAATTTCCATTACTTGCCAAATACAGTCCAATACTTATCATTGTGGAAAAAAAAAAATCAAAACAAAACAAAATAAAGCAAACAATCAGCAATAAAACTAACTATCCCTAAGCTCACTATTGTGAAAAGGAATGTCTTGCTTTATAATTTTGATGAAAAGGTAAGCCAGTACATTTTCATAGAAATATATTTGTATGTTTTATTTTCCAAATGGCTTTGTCAAATGCAGATATGATGTGCCTAAGTGATCTTATGTCAAGATTGCACTGAGTGAAGGCATCATAAAGATCTATGTTTAAGTTTATATGAAGTTTGTGTCTCATCTTAGATGCAATGGGAAGTTACTGAAGTATTTTAAACACGAGTGAGACATAATTATATATGTATTGTTGGAAAATAAATCTGCTAGCAGCATTTACAATAGGTTGAAGTGGTGAGAGTTTCTTCAATGATGTATTACCTGATAACATTTTATCTTGCTTGGTTAAAAAAAGATTTAAGGTAGTTTACAGGGAAACATATAATCCAACAAACAATATAAAAGAATGATCTCGAAGAGAGGGAAAATAAAGGCACAGATACACAGGAAATCAGGAATTAAATTAATGAACAAAATGATACTCTAATATTATAGAAGTAAGAGGCAATTTGGCTCTAATCTTCCCAACACTGTAAAATAAAAAACACAACAAGCTTCATGTGTCATAATATCCATAAGACAAAAACAAACCAGTTGTTTAGGGGAAATACAGATATTTGAGATGAGAAATGAGAAAGACATTTCTCTCATAGGTTCTCACAGAGAGGTCCCAGATTTTCTCAATACAAACATTTATATCTTATGTACAATGGGACCAATTTTGGTCCTAAATGGGACAAACTTCTTATATCAAAGCTCAAATAATTATAATTTTCGGCTGAAAAGAAATCAAATGTTCTACCTCAGTCCTAAAACAAACCAAGAAAACATGGAACTCCCTTTTCAGCAGCCCCCTGGAATGAAATTGCATTGATCTCCTGCTCTGAATGCTTGCCGGTGTTTCAAAGAGTCAGTCAGTCAAGAAAACATAGTAAGCAATTGACTAGTCAGTTAAACCAATATTAAGCACTTAATTTGTGCCAGGCACTGTCCTAGTCACTGGAACAAGAACCAATATTTTCTCTCCGACAAGTGGAGATAAAGACAAGTTAATAGAAAACAGAAATTGTGAATGATGAGTAGAAGGATGGGGAAGTATAGTATGGTATATAAAGATAGTGCCAAATGATAGTCAAAGAATTCAAGATGGCTTCCAAGAGGAAGTGACATCTACAGCATCCTGAAGAAAAAGAAAAAAAAAAAAAAAAACTAAGAGGGTACCAGGAAAATGGAAATAGATAAAGTTGTCATGTTCAAAGGGAATAAAGAAGTGGACAACTTTCCTCAAATGAGTTAGCATTTGTATCTCTAGTGCCTACATGGAGAAGTCTAAATAAATTCTAAATCAGTTCCTAAGCAAAAATAATCTCAACAAAAGTTGATAGAATGACACTTACTGAAAACAGTTAATGTCATTTACCTAGAACTTATGATGAACATTGTGTTGAATGTTGGAACTGAGAAGCATTCCCACTAGAATCAGAAAGATGAGAGTGATTTCTATTATCCTTGTTATTCACCATTTTCTTAAAGATTTTTACCAATAAAAGAAGATGAAAAGATAAGAAGTATACATTTTGAGAAGGAAAAATAAACTATAATTTGTCTTTTTTCTTTTCAGATGATATATTTATCTATAGAGAAAATTCAAGAGACTCTGTGTATAAATGTAACCATTTATAACTAGCAGGAGATCATCAAGGTTACTGATGAAAAATAAATATATAAAACTTAAGAATATTCCTACCTTTCAGCAAAAAACATAAAATTTATTGGAAAACACAACACTCTATATACTGGGAACAAAACCGTGAAGCCTTGAGGAACAGACTTAACAAAAGATGTGCAAGATCTTCTTGGACACAATTATAAAATATTATTGAAATATATAAGGTAGGATATGAATATCTGAATTACACAAGGTTGTAGAGATCTAATATTCCTCAAACTAATCTATAAATGCAAGGCAATTTCAGTCAAAATCTGACACCTTAGAACTCAGGGAAGATCCAAAATCTATTGCTTAAACTGTGCGCTCAATCTCTTCAATAAAATACTGATTTCAATTTCAGAATTTTTAAATAATTTTATCACATTTACATGAATTAAAGGAGAACACAAAATGAATGTTAGCAGGTGAAGTAAAATTATCAAGACTGACAGCTTTAAACTGTCAAAATGTATGTAAAAATAGAGTGCTATAATAAATAGAGTAAACATTTTTATTTTATTTTTATTAAAGATTTTATTTATTTATTTGAGAGAGAGAGAGAGAGAGAGCATGAGATGGGGGAGGGTCAAAGGGAGAAGCAGACTCCCTGCTGAGCAGGGACCCCGATGTGGGACCTGATCCCGGGACTCCAGGATCATGACCTGAGCCGAAGGCAGTCGCTTAGCCAACCGAGCCACCCAGGCACCCTATGGTAAACATTTAAATAAATATATTCAAAACTATAGAGTAAAATAAGAAAACCTGAGGACATCCCTCCTAATGAAAATTTCTGTGTATTTCCCCTTCCCCAGAAGTAGTGCTCTATCTGGGCCAAGACCAGATTTTTAATATTTATCACATGCTTTGGGATGAAAACTGCTTTTATGGCTAGCCTAAGACCTCATTTCACTCCTAACAGTTTGTTTCCTCTTTAGAATTTGACTCCCTTTCACCCTCATTGCTTCTATAGCTCTATGGTATAGCTCTATGGTACATTTAAATATTTTAATTTTATAATGTATCTAGCACTTCACATTCTTCTCATTGGGAGGGTTGGCAAGCTGTGAACACCTCCATCCTAACCTTCCCAAAATATGTTATTTCTGCTTATTTTTAAGTTTTATATAAATGATACCATGCTGTATTTTATATAAATGATACCATGCTGTATTTCTGAAATTTGTTGTTTCACTTAGATTTCTACTAAGTATATAGATGTTGTAGCTGTAGATAATCAATAGCCACTCAAGTAGAATATTCCATTTTTAATATTACAGAATTTATTTTTCTGCTCTTCCACTGATAGATATTTGCACGGTTTCTAAATTTTTGTTTGGTTGGTTTTGGCTATTATAAAAAGCACATACATCATACATCATCTGTTGCACATTTCTAGTTATTTTGTTGTTATGAAAAGTACACACTGTCAGCTACATATTTTAGGTTTTAAACACTATATGGCAAAGATTATATTGTTGGTTTATAGGATAGAAATCTCCTAAGTATGTACTTCCACAGCTTCAAGAAGCACCCAAGGAAAATGAATAAAAAGAAATCTACAATGATACATAATGAAGACAAAAAGGTAAAAACACTATTACAGGAGTGGCTTCTACCCCTGATGCAAGAACTAACTGTTAGACTTAAATTACCTTCTTGCTGTGAACAACTATAAACCTGGGTAGAACATATGAAATTGTATACTGACATTAAGCCATAGGCAGCTCAGGTCTGTCATCCCTGAGACAAAAGAAACACCTGAGGTGAGCACCATATTTACCCCAGCTCTCTGCCTAGGAAGAGACTCCTAACAAAGCAGAGTATCAGGGTCTCACTGAACATGAGGAGCCGAGAACAGATTTCAAGGCTACTGAAGCAGCTGAAATGTGTGGAATGACTGCCGGAAAGGAGGAGGCAATGGAGAGAGGGAATCCTTAGTATGTGTTCCTTGCTTAAGGTGAATGTAAGCATTGCCTAGGTGAGAGTGGCTGTTTCAAGGATGGGAGTGGAACCAAGAGACTGCACAGTTCCAGGAAATGCTGTTGTCCTGATTGAATCATAATGGTAGGACCTTGTTAATACTGTGGACATACAGCAGATATACCAGCACAGTTATACCTTAGGGGTAACCATCATGCTCCATAGTAATTGTAGTGTTTCTTAACAAAACCTAAAACTAAGTTTCAACAAAATCATTAAAGATGCCAGTAAATTTACATTTTTTTTAAAAAAAGACAACATTCCTTAAAAGGAGACATTAATCCAGACTTATTATAACTGATCATCCTTCCCAACTGGCATTCTTGCATGCCTTCTGGGCAGTAGAATAGGCAAGAAAATAAATACAAATATTTATTTAACCAAAAAGGAAGACATGGAAAAAAGAAGCAACAGGACAACAATAGATGGGACAGATAGAAAAGAAATAGAAAGATGACAGAATTAACCCCAAATATGTCAATAACTACATTAAATGTAAATGAATCACTTTCATTAAAAAGCAGAGATTAGCGGACTGTATAAAAAAGTAAGAACCAACAAAATGCATTCTATGAGATTCACTTTAAATTGTACGCCACAACTAGGTTTCAAGTAAAAGGATGACAAAGTTATACCTTGTAAACATTAAATATGTGACAACCATGAAACATATGAAAACATACAAAGGCTAAATTTGTATCAAACTAAGATTTCCAGATAAGAAGTATTAGCAGAGATAAAGGGGCAAATTTTATACTAGTAAAAGGGTAAACTCAACAGGAAAACATATGGTCTTAAAAATGCATGTGTCTACTAACAGAACTTCAAAAAACATGAAGCAAAAATTACAGAACTAAAGAGAGAAATGGACCAATTCAAAGTTAGAGTTGGCAATTTTGACTCTTCTCTCAGAAATGGTTCAAACAAGTAGACAAGAAATCAATAGGGATATAGAAGATCTGACCTCAGAACATCATATCCAGTAACTGAAGTATATACTTTCTTTTCAAGTGCACATGAGGCAGTCACAGATACACCATATTTGGGGCCATAAAACAGTTGTTAATAAACTTTAAAAGATTGATGTTAAAAAAATAGAAAAAAATTACATTAGTAACGAAAGAGAAAATATCATATATTCTCCAGGTCTTATAAGAATAAGAGAACATTGTCTAAAACTCCATGTAACAGGTCAGAGATAAATTACAAATCTGTTGAAAAATTCTACTTACCTTAAACAAGAAGAAATAGAAAAACTGAAAATCATTTAATAAAATAATTAGAATTGTAATATTATATCTACCTGCAAAGAAAAGTCCAGGGGGGCGGAGCAAGATGGCAGAGGAGTAGGAGACCTGGATTTTGTCTGGTCCCAGGAATTCAGCTGGATAGGGACCAAACCATTCTGAACACCTACGAACTCAACAGGAGACCAAAGAAGAGAGTAGCAACAACTCTCTGAATGGAAAAGCGACCACTTTCTGGAAGGTAGGACGTGCGGAGAAGTGAATCCGAGGCGATATTCGGGAGGATAGACGGCGGGGGAGGGGGCCCATGTCGGCCGCTTCTGGCAAGTGCTAGAGCCGCGGAGCACAAAATCGGACCTTTTAGAAGCCGGCTCCGTTGAGGGATGTGGCTCCAGTGGCTAAGCGGGGGGTGGAACCCTCACGGGACAGTGGTCTCAGGACCCTCGGGGTCACAGAAAGACCGGGGGTGCCTGAGGGCGGCAGAGCTCCCAGGTATCGGAGTGGGGAAGCCGGCTGCAGAGACGGAGCCGAGGCGCGGGCTCTCAGCTCGGGGTGGCCATAAACCGTGATCCGCGGCCCAGTCGGGCCACTGCTCCTCCAGCAGGGACCCAACAAGCGGCAGATCCGGGGAGACTCCCCTTCCTCCCCCGGGAGGAGCGGCGCGGGAGCGCACCGCAGGGATCTGCTGGGTTTGGAGACTCCACACGGGGTCGGGTGCCAGCGATAGAAACGCTCGGTCACAGGCCGGGTGAGCGCGGAGTGCGGCCGGAGACCGGGGACATGGGAGTGACTGCTTTTCTCTGGGGGCGCACTGAGGAGCGGGGCCCCAAGTTCTCGGCTCCTCCGGGCGGAGATTGGGAGGCCGCCCATTTTCACTCTTGTCCTCCAACGCTGTACGGAAAGCTTGCAGGGAAAAAAGCTCCCAAGAGCAAACCCAAGCAGATTATTTAGCCCAGACCCAGCAAGCGTGGGGCAATTCCGCCTCCGGCAAAGACATTTGGGAACCACGGCAACAGGCCCCTCCCCCAGAAGATCAGCAAGAACAGCCAACCAAGACCAAGTTTACCGATCAATGAGAACGGCAGAACTCCAGCGCTAGGGAAATACTGCACATAGAATTCATGGCTTTTTTACCATGATTCTTTAGTTTATCAAAGTTATTTTTTTGTCTTTTTTTTTAATTTTTCTTTTTCCCTTTTTCAACCAACATCTTAACACTCCCTTTTTTAAAAAACATTTTTATTTTTCATTCTTAGAGTCATAGTCTATCCCTTCATAGTAGTTACCCTTATTTTTGGCATATATATATATATATAATATATATATATATAAATTGTTCTCTTTTTAAAATTTTGAGATACAGTTTCTTCTAACAGATCAAAATATACCCTAAATCTCTAGTGTATGGCTTTGTTCTAGTCTCCTGCCTGATCACATTCCCTCTCTTTTTTCTTTTCTTTTTTTTTTTAATCCTCTTCTTTCTTTTTTCAAACAACTTCTTATTTTATCAATTCCTTTTATAAAATTTTTTATAATTTTCATCTTTACAGTCATATTCTATCTCTTCATTTTATTAACCCTTATTTTTGTACATATATGTTTTTCTTTCTTTAATATTTTGGGAGGCACTTTCTTCTAACAGACCAAAATACAGCCAAAATCTAGTGTTTGGCACCAATCTAAGCACCAGACTGATCATATTTGATCACATTTTTTTTTTGTTTTGTTCTGTTTTTGTTTGATTTATCTTTTTCTTTTTTCTTTCTTTCTCTTTCTTTTCCCCTAGTTTTAGGTCTTTTCTGATTTGTTTAGAGTATATCTTATGGGGACGTTGGTACCCTGTTAGCATTTTGTTCTCTCATTCATCTATTCTCCTCTGGACAAAATGACAAGACAGAAAAAATCACCTCAACAAAAGAACAAGAGGCAGTACGAACTGCCAGGGACATACTCAATACGGACATTAGTACGATGTTGGAACTAGAGTTCTGAATGATGATTTTAAAGATACTAGCAGGGCTTGAAAAAAACAGGGAAGTTATTAGAGAAACCCTTTCTGGAGAAATAAAAGTTCTAAAACCTAACCAAGTCAAAATCAAAAAGGCTATTAATGAAGTGCAATAAAAACTGGGGGCGTTAACTGCTAGGATAAATGAGGCAGAAGAGAGAATTAGTGATATAGAAGACCAAATTATGGAAAATAAAGAAGCTGAGAAAAAGAGAGATAAATAACTACAGGATCACGAGGGCAGAATTCGATAGATAAGTGATACCATAAGACGAAACAACATTAGAATAATTGGGATCCCAGAAGAAGAAGAATGAGAGAGGGGGCAGAAGGTATATTGGAGCAAATTATAGTGGAGAACTTCCCTAATTTGGGGAAGGAAACAGGTATCAAAATCCAGGAGGCACAGAGAACCCCCCTCAAAATCAGTAAAAATAGGCCAACACCTCGACATCTAATAGTAAAACTCACAAGTCTCAGAGACAAAGAGAAAATCTTGAAAGCAGCTCAGGACAAGAGGTCTGTAACCTACAATGGTAGAAACATTAGATGGGCAACAGACCTATCCACAGAGACCTGGCAGGCCAGAAAGGACTGGCATGATATCTTCAGAGCACTAAACGAGAAAAATATGCAGCCAAGAATACTATATCCAGCTAGGCTGTCATTGAAAATAGAAGGGGAGATAAAAAGCTTCCAGGACAAACAAAAACTAAAGGAATTTGCAAACACAAAACCAGCCCTACAAGAAATATTGAATGGGGTCCTCTAAGCAAAGAGAGAGCCTAAAAGCAACATAGACCAGAAAGGAACACAGACAATATACAGTAACAGTCACCTTACAGGCAATACAATGGCACTAAATTCATATCTTTCAATAGTTACTCTGAATGTAAATGGGCTAAATGCCCCAATCAAAAGACACAGCCTATCAGATTGGATAAAAAGACAAGACCCATCGATATGCTCTCTGCAAGAGACTCATTTTAGACCCAAAGACACCCCCAGATTGAAAGTGAAGGGGTGGAAAACCATTTACCATGCTAATGGACACCAAAAGAAAGCTGGGGTGGCAATCCTTATATCAGACAAATTAGATTTTAAGCCAAAGACTGTAATAAGAGATGAGCAAGGACACTATATCCTACTTAAAGGCTTTATCCAACAAGAAGATCTAACAATTGTAAATATCTATGCCCCTAACGTGGGAGCAGCCAATTATATAAGGCAATTAATAACAAAAGCAAAAAAACACATTGACAACAATACAATAATAGTGAGGGACTTTAACATGCCCCTGACTGAAATGGACAGATCATCTAAGCAAAAGATCAACAAGGAAATAAAGACTTTAAATGACACACTGGACCAAATGGACTTCACATATATATTCAGAACATTCCATCCCAAAGCAACAGAATACACATTCTTCTCAATGGAACATTGTCCAGAATAGATCACATCCTAGGTCACACATCAGGTCTCAACCGGTACCAAAAGATTGGGATCGTTCCCTGCATATTTTCAGACCACAATGCTTTGAAACTAGAACTCAATCACAAGAGGAAAGTCGGAAAGAACTCAAATACATGGAGGCTAAAGAGCATCCTACTAAAGAATGAATGGGTCAACCAGGAAATTAAAGACGAATTTAAAAAATTCATGGAAACCAATGAAAATGAAAACACAACTGTTCAAAATCTTTGGGATACAGCAAAGGCAGTCCTGAGAGGAAAGTATATAGCAATACAAGCCTTTCTCAAGAAACAAGAAAGGTCTCAAATACACAACCTAACCCTACACCTAAAGGGGCTGGAGAAAGAATAGCAAATAAAGCCTATACTCAGCAGGAGAAGAGACATAATAAAGATCAGAGAAGAAATCAATGAAATAGAAACCAAAAGAACAGTAGAACAGATCAACAAAACTAGGAGGTGGTTCTTTGAAAGAATTAACAAGATTGATAAACCCTTGGCCACACTTATCAAAAAGAAAAGAGAAATGACCCAAATCAACAAAATCATGAATGAAAGAGGAGAGATCACAACCAACACCAAAGAAATACAAACAATTATAAGAACCTATTATGAGCAACTCTATGCCAGCAAATTAGATAATCTGGAAGAAATGGGTGCATTCCTAGAGATGTATCAACTACCAAACTGCACAAGGAAGACATAGAAAACCTGAACAGACCTATACCCACTAAGGAAATTGAAGCAATTATCAAAAATTTCCCAATAAACAAAAGCCCAGGGCCAGATGGCTTCCCAGGGGAATTTTATCAGACATTTAAAGAAGAATTAATACCTATTCTTCTGAAACTGTTCCAAAAAATATAAATGGAAGGAAAACTTCCAAATTCGTTTTATGCGGCCATCATTACTTTGATCCCAAAACCAGACAAAGACCCCATCAAAAAGGAGAATTAAAGACCAATATCCTTGATGAACATGATGCAAAAATTCTCACCAAAATACTAGCCAATAGGATCCAACAGTATATTAAAAGGATTATTCACCACGACCAAGTGGGATTTATCCCTGGGCTGCAAGGTTGGTTCAACATCCGCAAATCAATAAATGTGATACAATACATTAATAAAAGAAAGAACAAGAACCATATGATCCTCTCAATAGATGCAGAAAAAGCATTTGACAAAGTACAGCATCCTATCTCGATCAACTATAGGCATAGAGGGTACATACTTCAATATCATAAAAGCCATCTATGAAAAACCCATAGCAAATATCATTCTCAATGGGGAAAAGCTGAGAACTTTCCCCCTAAGATCAGGAATGCGGCAGGGATGTCTACTATCACCACTGCTATTCAACAGAGTTTTAGAAGTCCTAGCCACAGCAATCAGACAACGAAAAGATATCAAAGGCATCCAAATCGGCAGAGAGGAAGTCAACCTCTCACTCTTTGCAGATATTATGATACTTTCTGTGGAAAACCCAAAAGACTCCACCCCAAAACTGCTAGAACTCATACAGGAATTCCGTAAAGTGGCAGGATATAAAATTAATGCACAGTAATCAGTGGCATTCCTATCCACCACCACCAAGACAGAAGAAGGGGAAATTAAGGAGTCAATCCCATTTACAATTGCACCCAATACCATAAGATACCTAGGAATAAATCTAACCAAAGAGGCAAAGGATCTGTACTCAGAAAACTATAAAATACTCAGGAAAGAAATTGAGGAAAACACAAAGAAATGGAAAAACGTTCCATGCTCATGGATTGGGAGAACAAATATTGTGAAGATGTCAATGCTACCTAGAGCAATCTACACGTTCAATGCAATCCCCATCCAAATACTGTCCACTTTTTTCAAAGAAATGGAACAAATAATCCTAAAATTTGTATGGAACCAGAAAAGACCCTGAATAGCCAGAGGAATTTTAAAAAAGAAAAGCAAAGCTGGCGGCATCACAATTCCAGACTTCCAGCTCTATTACAAAGCTGTCATCATCCAGACAGTATGGTACTGGCACAAAAACAGACACATAGATCAATGGAACAGAATCGAGAGCCCAGAAATGGACCCTCAACTCTATGGTCAACTCATCTTTGACAAAGCAGGAAAGAATGTCCGACGGAAAAAAGTCTCTGCAACAAATGCTGTTGGGAAAATTGGATAGCCATATGCAGAAGAATGAAACTGGACCATTTCCTTACACCACACACAAAAATAGACTTAAAATGTTTGAAAGACCTAAATGTGAGACGGAGTCCATCAACATCCTAAAGGGGAACACCAGCAGCAACCTCTTTGACCTCAGCCACAGCAACTTCTTCCTAGAAACATTGCCAAAGGCAAGGGAAGCAAGGGCAAAAATGAACTCTTGGGACCTCATCAAGATAAAAAGCTTTTGCACAGCAAAAGAAACAGTCCACAAAATCAAAAGACAACTGACAGAATGGGAGAAGATATTTGCAAATGACATATCAGATAAAGGGCTAGTATCCAAAATCGATAAAGAATTTCTTAAACTCAACACCAAAAGAACAAATGATCCAGTCAAGAAATGGGCAGAAGACATGAACAGACATTTTTCCAAAGAAGACATCCAAATGGCCAACGACACATGAAAAAGTGCACAACATCACTCGGCATCAGGGAAATCCAAATCAAAACATCCATGAGATACCACCTCACACCCATCAGAATGGCTAAAATTAACAAGTCAGGAAATGACAGATGTTGGCGGGGATGCGGAGAAAGGGGAACCCTCCTCCACTGTTGGTGGGAATGCAAGCCGGTGCAGCCACTCTGGAAAACAGTATGGAGGTTCTTCAAAAAGTTGAAAATAGAGCTACCATACGATCCAGCAATTGCACTACTGGGTATTTACCCCGAAGATACAAATGTAGGGATCCGAAGGGGTACGTGCACCCTGATGTTTATAGCAGCAATGTCCACAATAGCCAAACTGTGGAAAGAGCCAAGATGTCCATCGGCAGATGAATGGATAAAGAAGAGGTGGTATATATACACAATGGAATATTATGCAGCCATCAAAAAGAATGAAATCTTGCCATTTGCAACGACGTGGATAGAACTGGAGGGTGTTATGCTGAGCGAAATAAGTCAATCAGAGAAAGACATGTATCATATGACCTCACTGATATGAGGAATTCTTAATCTCAGGAAACAAACTGAGGGTTGCTGGAGTGGTGGGGGGTGGGAGGGATGGGGTGGCTGGGTGACAGCCATTGGGGAGGGTATGTGCTATGGTGAGTGCTGTGAAGTGTGCAAGACTGTTGAATCACAGATCTGTACTTCTGAAGCAAATAATACATTATATGTCAAAAAAAAAAAGAAGAAGATAGCAGGAGGGGAACAATGAATGGGGGAAATAGGAGGGGGAGACAAACCATGAGACAGTCTGGACTCTGAAAAACAAACGGAGGGTTCTAGAGGGGAGGGGGGTGGGGGGATGGGTTAGCCTGGTGATGGGTATTAAAGAGGGCACGTTCTGCATGGAGCACTGGGTGTTATGCACAAAAAATGAATCATGGAACACTACATCAAATCTAATGATGTAATGTATGGTGATTAATATAACATAATTTAAAAAAAAAAAAGAAAGAAAAGTCCAGACCCAGACATACTGGTGAATCCTATTGAATGAATAATGTCCATTTTTATACAAAGTGTTTTGAAAATGGCAAATAGAACCCTCCCCCAATTAACTAATGGAGCTATAATAATGATAGCAACTAACACTACATGGACATTCCAAGAAAAGAAATGCGCAATCCAAAATCTCTTATGATTTAGAAATGTAACAACCCAGTTGCTCTGTAATGCAATTCCGAAGAGTTTAACTAAGAGAAACGAAAACAGTTATCCCCAAAAGAATTGTACTTGATGTTAATAACTGATTTACTCACAATAACCAGAAACTAGAAATAAAAATAAGCTTAACAGATGATGGATAGGGCGCCTGGGTGGCTCAGTCGTTAAGCGTCTGCCTTCGGCTCAGGTCATGATCCCGGGGTCCTGGGATCGAGTCCCACAACGGGCTCCCTGCTCGGTGGGGAGCCTGCTTCTCCCTCTCCCACTCCCCCTGCTTGTGTTCCTGCTCTCGCTATCTCTGTCTGTGTCAAAATAAAATCTTTAAAAAAAAAAAACAGCTGATGGATAAACAATGTTTATACAATGGAATACTACTTAGCCATAAAAATAAACTGAAAGATATACTCAAACTGAAGATAAACTCAAGAAAATAAATTCCTCTTATAGATATTATATTTAGTAAAAGAAGTCACATATAAAATAATGCATCGAGTTTAATTCTGTTAATATCAAGTTCTCTAACAGCCAAAACTAATCTATGCTGATAGAAACCAGACCAGTGGTTATACGGGGTGGGGTTGGGGAGATGGAATGCAAAGGTGTGAAGAAAGCTTTGCAGGGAGAAGAAAATTTTGGGGTGGTTGTTACATGGACATATATATTTGTCAACACTGAACTGTACACTTAAACCTATGCACATTGTCATATATTTTGTATGCACAGTTTATAGTAAAAGTTGTGGAAAACAGAGAAAATAGGTGGAATAGTTACAAAACAAGGAGAAATGAAATAACTGTATATATTTTAAATACAACAAGGTAACTCTGAAGAAAATGGAATATTGATTTTAAAACAGAAAGAATATCCTAAACAAATATGTAAAATTAAATTCTCTGTATAAAATATTATTAATGTCCATTAATATCGAGATTTTATTGAGATTTTCATCAAAAGTGAAAATTTAAATATTAGACAAAAATAGTATGTATGTCTGGAGAAAGATGAGTAGAGTTAAAATCTTAGAATCTTGTTTTCTGGAAACAAATCTTGTTTTCTAGAAAGGCTTTGTTTCGGTTTTTACCTTTATTAAGTTAAATATTCATGAAAAATATTTCAACAGTAGTCACCAAAAACAAATAATAATAATAAAAGAAAGAGAAAATAGGGAACTTAAATTTCAAATCATAGAGGAAAAACATGAAAAATAAAATAAGCAAACAAAATGAAAAGGTCATACATGAAAAATAATTATAATTGTAACTGATACTCATATAGTGATTCCTACAACCAGGGCTGGTTTAACCACTTTATATATATTAACTAACTAAATCCTCACCACAACTTTATGGCTTTATGACTATCCTCATTTTACAGAGTAGGAAAGTGTGACACATAATTTCATAAAGCTACTAAGTGGCAGATTCAAAACTAGGCACCTTGGTTACAAAACCCATTCTTGAAACCAATATCTTATTCTTCCCCAAAAAGTAGGGCAGAGAAAATTAAAAAGAGATGGAATGAAAGGAATTCCAAAATAATGACAATTGTAATAACTGTATAATTGTGTGTGATAATGACAATTGGTAAAAATATAGATTTTCAAGGGAATTTCAAAAGCTACCTCTCTATCCCATTGTGAGTGGTACATGTACAATATGGAAAAGCTGAAAGCACAATGAAGGAATAAGATACATAAAGAAAACAGAAGCCAAAGTAAATATTAGATAGCCATATTTATATAAAAGTGCAAAACATATTGAGGACAGACAGGATCACTACATAATAATAATGAGTCTATTCACCCGGAGGCTATAGGAGGTTTGCAAACTTGTATGCATCTTATGAAATAGGCCCATAAACACCAAAATGAATAAAACTGCTTTTGAGGTTCAGCCCATGCTAATGGTCAATAAATGATGAAGTAATTCAGATAGAAACTTGAGCCCCACCTTAAGAAAATTTATGTCGTTGAATATTTTGATATGTTTTAATATTAATTGTATGTAGAAATTCTCGTCTTTTTTTAAAATATGGTGATGGACATTTTTGCCAATAAGGTATTTCCTCATTATCATTATTTTTGCCTTAAGTTATATTTATAAGGAGGGACTACTGACTTAGAAGTCGTACACAGTGCTCAAGGTTCTAATATATATCGTTTATATTGTTAAATTTGCCTCCTGAAAAATCAAACTTACATTCAAATATTGACATATGAGAATTCTTTCGGTATTTTCATTTTTAAAAAGGCTTTCACATAGATAAAATGTAGTGAATGTATATTATTTTAAATTGAATTTGAATTCTAGGTCATTTATATAAGATTTTTTTCTTTCTTGTCATTTATATATCTTGTTTGGAGGCTCTTTTCATGTTTTGCCCAATTTTCTGAAGTTGTAAGAACTTCCATATATTAAAGATATTAAAATTTATATTTTGTAAATATTAAATTTTCTGATAACTTTTTTTTTTATAGACAAACTGTTTTGTTATTAAGAAGTTTAGATGTTTGATGTACTCAAATCTATCAGTTTTTTCTTTTAGGATTTTTTTTTTACTTTGTCACGTTGAAAAAACTTTTACCATTGAGAGATTATATAGTGATTTCCATGTACTTCTATGCATGGAAATTAAATATATGCCTAAGTAGCTCATATTTCAGTAAAAAAAAAATCACAATAAAAATTATAATTAGAATTGAGTAAAATAAAATTATACTGAGGAAAATAAATTACAAGTCAAAACATGTTGAATGCTGTAATAATAGCAATAAATTGAGGGAAGTTGAGGGTCATGAATATTTATTTTAGGAGATAAATAAACCAAAAGAAAGCATAAGAAGGGCAATAAATAAACCAAAGATTAGAAACCAATGGATTAGAACATAAAGATATCACAGATATTCAAAAATTAAATAGTTGTTTTCTTCAAAGGAATAATAAAACAAACCTCTTATAAATGAACAATTAGCAGTGAAAGGGGACATAATTAGAGATAGATTTAAAATGTAATCAGAGAATACTATGAGTGACTCAATGCCATCAAATTAGAAAACTTGGATCAATGGACAAATTCTTAGAAATATATAAATTCTTATAGAATGCTCAAGAAGAAATAGCAAGCTCATTATAACCAAAGAAATATAATTAATATTAAAAATAATCTCCAGAAAAGGTCACCCAGCTTGAATGATTTTTTCCAGTGAATTCTACAAAACTCTGAAGGAAAAGATCATTCCACTTTAATTCTCTCTCCTCCAGAAAATGGTAAAAAGTGAAAATACTCTCCAACTCATTCCATGCAACCAGCATAATCTTGAAGCCAATCTCAATTGTGATCCTATACCCAAAACTCCTTAAAAAACCTAATGCAATACTATATTAAAAAAGACCAAGTTACAAACTCCCTCTGGATGTGTCTATATTTACTTGAAACACCACTGAATTTTGCAATCAACTGACCACTACAGGTGGCCGAACTCTGCACATATGTTTCCAGGATTTCTTATCAGCTGGCTTCTGGCTGGGTTTAACCAGTGGGAAGTACTAGAGGGGAGATACGGGGGTACAAGGAAGGGGAAAGCCAGGACATTTATCCCTGGCTTTATTTTGGATGGAATTTCTAGTAGCAACTGACTCTTCTGTGGCTCTAGCCATCACTGGCTGGCCTTGCCATGACGCAGCTTTCACTGGGTATTTCCCAGCACAAGTACCTCACTGTCCCTGTCCTGATTGGCTTCTGCCTGTTCTATCATCTTTGTAACCAATTCCCTGGATTAAACTGTCTCCACAAAAGGACCAAGTAACATTTATATGAGGAATATAATCACCATGTTAAAAGATATCTATATAATCATTTTAATAATTGTAAAAATAAATTTCTCCCCCAACTCATTTTTAAAAGTCTTAGAAAACTAAAGCACTTCTATCTAATAAAAGCCTACAAAATATCATTCTTAATGGCAAAACCTTAAAAAAACTTTCTAGGGAACCTCTATTATCACCATATCTTTTCAGCCTCGTATTAGATGCACTAGATCCTAAAAATTACAAAGAAAGTAGATGTAGAGGTATAAGAATGAGGAAGAAACAGATTCTTTTGTTCACAGAATATATAATTATCTATAAAGAAAATAGAAATCAATCTTAATTATTATCAATAATAAGGATGTTTGGAAATGAAGCTGGCTAAAGAAATGTCAAACAAAATTTGTGCAAGACAGGAATGGAAAAAAAAAACAAGGTAATTCTATTAAGGGACATTATAAAACAACCTAAATAAAGATATATATAGACATATATATAGATAGGTAGATATAGGTATACTCATGAATTGGAAACCTCAGCATTATATTTAATTCTTCCTCAAATTGATCTATAGATTTAATGATATTTTGATCTAAATTTCAGTGAGTTTTTTTTAAGATTTTTTATTTATTTATTTGAGAGAGAGAATGAGATAGAGAGAGAACATGAGAGGGGGGAGGGTCAGAGGGAGAAGCAGACTCCCCGCCAAGCAGGGAGCCCGATGCGGGACTCGATCCCGGGACTCCAGGATCATGACCTGAGCCGAAGGCGGCCGCTTAACCAACTGACCACCCAGGCGCCCTTGATCTGAATTTCAAAAGAACATTATATGGGACTTTATAAGTTGATTCTTAAATTTATACAGGGCGCTCAGAGGCCAAAATTTGCCAAGAAATTTCTAACAAAGAAAAAGATGTGTATACGTGTGTAGGGTTGCTTTACCAGGTATCAAGACCTGTTATTAAGCAGTAGACAGTGTGGTATTGGCTCAGGGATAGAAAAACTGATCAATGGAGCAACATAGGGAACTTAGAAATAGATCCATCCAACCATGAAAACTGAAGTCCCTTTTCACACCGACTTTGCAATAAAATAGGTCATTTAGTTCAAGCTTATATTCTGCGGGATTCTATGTCAGTAACTGGGCATTCTCTAAACCCTCTCAGGATGGTTCTTGCAGATGAACCGAGAGTATAAAAGGAAAATCCATATCCTGCTTAAGTGTCAGTTCTGGTAAGAATGAATTACTGGCCCTCTAGGATAGAAGGGGTCCGATGTAACTGATTTTACCCGAAGTGGCTGGCTAATCTCCTTGTATTATGATACCATATTGAGAGCTCAGGTTTGGTCTCTGCTGCTGGCAGGGTTGGATATTTAAGGACAGCAAAAGGCAGCTGAGCCTGAATGAGGAAGAGCCTTGGTGAAAAAGAGTCACTGGGCTCATGCATAGCCTCATCCCTATCATCTTTTCTTCTCCATTTATAGGCCAACTGTGTAGGGACAGAAGATGGCCAAGGACAGCCTGCCTGATATTTACCTCCAAACTCAAGCTATCTAGCTGTTGAGCGCTTCCTTTTCTGGTAGGTTTTGATCTCATGGGCCCATCGCGTGTCTCTTTTCCTCTTCTTTGTTTCCAATTTTTCAGTGTGGTTCCTTACCAATCAGCCAAGTCATTGCTACAGATCACTCATTCGTTATCTTCTCGCTCCAGATCGCTTCTCTCCATACCAAAGTGATGACCACCAAGTCTACTGCTTGTAGCTCTGCAAATAGATTTTTCACCATGGTTCTTGGAGGTCATCCCTGATTAGGGCTGTAGTGCATCCATTCTCTGCACCAACATATTGAACTAAGTCATTTTTGAAGCAAGGCTTTTTTCTTTTTTTTGGGAATACTCCAGGAGGCCATGGTTGTGCAATGGGGGAAAGCCATCAGTGCAACAGATGTTGGTGATATGGGTGTTTGAGGCATCTGTTCTTTTCATTTTGGGGGCCATTTGGACCTGCTGACAAATTCCGAACGTATAATTTTTATTGTATGATGGATTATGACGGCATTTGTCCAACCTTATAACTTGGTAAATCTGAGCATATCAAGCTTATCATGTACAGTAAGGTTCTTTTTTTAGTCACCTGATGTCCCATGATTAGGCATTCACTGTCTACTAGGGCCAGGGAGCATGCCAGGAGCTGCTTCTCAAACATAGGTGGTATCTTGCTTCAGAACCCTAGTGTTCTCTACAGTGACTTACCTATTAGAGTTAGCTAGAGGCTTTACATAGTACCTTATTTACCACAGATACTTCTAGCACCATTGGATCCGCAAGTCATATCATCTGAACCTGAGGCAAAGTTCTCTCTTGCTCTGTACAATTAAAACTGACCGCATTTTGAGTCACTCAATACATAGACCGAACTACTAGGTACAAATACGTTATATGCTGCTTCCCAAATCCAAAGAAAACCATCAAACCTATAATGGTATCTCTTCCTCAGTGATAAAGGGTAAAGTTTCAACATCTAGCCTTTTTCCTTAGATGGGTATGAGAGCATGTCAAAAAATAATTGGAATCTTGTGAAGATTATGAAAGTGGGAGGTATCTGATTCTTGTGGGGTGTGCCCTCTGGCATATTTTCTACCTTTACAGGGCATCCATATTCTGATGATACACTCACCAGGGCATTTTAATATGATATGATCAATATAGCAGCCATGAAGATGTTTTACAGAATGACAAGATCATCAAAATGTCTGTAGAGTATATTGTGACAGAGAGCAGGAGAGTTGACATAGCCTTGGTGCACAACACTGAATGTGCACTGTTATTCGCACCATATAAAAGCAAATAGCTTTGATCCTCTTTACCTATGGATATTGAAAATAATTCACCATATCAGTTGATATTCACCATATCAAGAGCCAAAAATCCAAAGCGTCAAAATCTGTGATGATCTGTCCCATCAGCAGAGATTGGAGCTACAACTTGGTTAGGTTTACAGTAATCGACCACCGCCAGGCATAATGCATATACATATTTTTTTCACATAGGCCATAAGGATGAATAGAATAAGAATATAATTGAGGCCTGTTGACTGGCAAGTGATCCAATCTAGAATTCAATTAATAAAAAATGCATTAAATAGCTGTTTATGGTCATGGGAAACTGGGGTTCAAGCCTTCTAGTAACTCTCTGAGGGTCCATGTACAACACACATTAGAATTATACCATGGGTTGCTCCTGAGAGGGTTTATATCCCATATTTGGGGGTTTTAGTTCTGCATAGTTGGAAAGACTCTGTGGCTTTCCTCCAAAGCTAGAAGGCTAGAGGCTACAAAGCAGATACCTCAGCAAGGTTTTTGTGCGGGAGGCTGGCAACATGCTGTGCCAGGATGAAGCTGGTAGGGCTTCATGGAGATCATGTAGACTGCCTGACAGTGACATGGTAAGTTACAGTCACTTGCAATACCGAGAAATGTATACAAGTGTTTTTTTAGTATGACAGCTCCACAGGATCTTAGGCCACCACATTGCACAGATGCATTGAAGAGGATTACATTTCCCTGCCCTTTCTGAAGTGAGGCAAATCTATTTGATTGGCTTTGGCCAGTGAAATGTGAGGGAGAGTTATGGGCATCACTTCTGAATGGGAACTTGGAGCCAGTATGCTGGTAGCTGTGTTTGCTTCCCATTGCCATGGTGATAGTTTAAGTATTGATGCGAACGAAGTCTATCCATGAGCACACTTCCTGCTCCAACTAATCTGTGTTGGTCATCCTGTGAGAAGAAATGAAGCTTTGGTTGTGTTAAGCCACTGACATTTTGAGGTTACGTGAAATCTTAATACAGCTTAAGATTGGCAAACTATGGCCCACAGGCTAAAGCTGGCCCACTGCCTGTTTTACTTAATAAAGTTTTATTGGTACTCAGCCACATCCATTTATACATGTATCATCTCTTGTTACTTTAATGCTATGATGGCAGAATTGAGAATATCCCTTATGCCTTCCAAAGCCTAAAATATTTACCATATATGGCCCTTGACTGAAAATGTTTATTGACCCTGGTGTAACTATTCTATAATCATAAATATGAACAAAAATGTCTGAAATCCAATATAGCCCCAAATCGATTAATAATGAGAATAATTATTTGGTTTTCTAAGTCATTGAATTTTGGGATGATTCATTATGCAGCATTATTGTTGCAATAGCTAGTGGATGCACCATATGATTTTAATTTTATAAAGTTCAAACATGGACAAAACTCATCTATGGCATTTGAAGTTAGGGTAGTGGTAACCCTTTGGAGGTTGTGACTAAAGGAGGACACAAAGGTTTCTTGACTGCTACTAAGTTCCGGTTCCTGATTTATGTGTAAGTTCCATGGCAGTGTTCAGTTTTTGAAAATTCATCAAGTTGTTTACTGATGATTTTTTAGTTTTCCTTATACATGTTATACTTCAAAAAAGTTAAAAAGAGGAGTGAGCAACGTTTACATGTATTTATACCGAATGACATCAAGATACTTTGTTAAGAGGAAAAGTATTCTATAGAATGGTCAGTATGAATGGTTTGCAACCATTTGTATAAAACCCAAAAGGTACATATGTACACATAACTTTGGTGTATAAACAAAATATATGTGGAATGATAAAGGTACTTGCCTCTAGAGAGGCTAATTGGGAGGTAGAAGTGACAATGAACCTAATTTTTCACTGTGTAACCACCCCCCTTTTTTTTAATGTTTTAAATTTTTACCATGTACATATGACTTTTTAAAAGCCTAAAAATATCAAAACTAAAATCATAATATATATAATGCCATTACATAGTCCCTTCTATTACACGTTCAGTAATTTCTAATCCTTATTACTACTATTACTTAAAGAACAATGCAATTAACATCATTGTTTATAAATCTTTACTTCTTGGACGATTTCTTCAACATAAATTTCTAAAACAGAAGATGACTGGGTCCAGCAATAAATGACACAGTTAGATACTCCTGAAACTTGAGTGAGTTACTGACACTGACACTTTCATCTTACAGTATCTTTTTCCATATATAGGTGAAAATAATACTTAGTATTTTAACTAAATGTTTAAAGTTTGGATAAAAACTTAGAAAGTTTTAGGACCAGATTTTATAAGATAATCAGAGTTCTTCTAATGATTTATAATAATTTCGATTCATATCATTATTTAATATTGTTTTGTAATTCTTTCTCATTGGTCTCTCATCTTGCTATTTAAAGTTAAGAGCACAAATTCAGTATGTGTAAACCTGAAGGACGATTCTCCTGATGGAAGAATGAGTGGGGGTTATTATCTAACCACTTTTTAGTCTAAGAATCACTACATGTGATACATACGTAGATACACAAAGAGCTGTTGAAGTTTTTGGTGTGATGGGGTTTTATCTATCCTGAACTATATGTCTAAAGGGCTTATTTTCTCTTGGGTAACTCAACTTTCACAATAGATTATGTGAATTTATATGTGTGTGTGTGTGTGTGTGTGTGTGTGTATGTATATATATATATATATATATATATGTTTTGCCTAAATATGATCTTCATTTCTTTATTTGCATAGAGGGAAAAGAAGACCTGATTTTATCTTGTATAATTCCCATTTCTGGGAGTTTCTTTTCTGTGGGCTTCTCCCCCTTTATACAATTTTTCTTGGCAGAGAATGACACTGCTGTTATTTTACTGATCAATAATTGAGATTATAAATCTTTATTATTTTCTAGTGTTTTGCCAGTGGAGTAATTTATTGCTGCCATGCATGTGGTCAGGCCCTAAGGGGTGTCATGCAGTGTCGATATAATCAAAATATCCGGTATAAAATTCACCGCAGATTTTTTTTTTTCCTTGGGAAACAAAAATTCCCCAGATTTTAATGCACTAGCACTGTGGTTATCTTTGTTTAATGTTTAAAAAAAAGTGATTGTAAAAGCAATTAGGATAAAGAAAGCACAGCTCTTACTTCTTGTGATCATGTTTTTAAGAACTTTCACTGTAGAAGTAAAACAGAATTGAATATTTTCTTCTCTACAAATAATTATAAGCGTTCAATGCAAAGGGGATATTATCGATTCTCTAAGAAACCCCACTTAACAAAAAACTTCCTTCATGATATAGTTGGTATACAAGTAGCTAGTGTCCTTTTAACTCGAGAAACTAAGTAAAAGACATAGAATCAAGAATTTTAGGTTTCAGTGCCAATTGCCCCACGGGGAAATTCTGTGCAGATCTCCCAACGCTCACAGACCATGCTTTAGGAGAAACTGGCAGAAGTGCCTCCAACATTCTTGTGTTACCATTAAGCTTTTTCTTGTTTTTGATATGGATTCTAAAGTCATGCTTTTACATTATTCACAGGAATATTTGGTAGCAATACTTCCATAGAAGGGTTTTGAAGACTCAAAGAAGTAAACATTGCTATGTAAAGCTTACATCCTCAGAGAAGATCTCAAATTTGGGTGTGCTTAAGTCCCCTGTGTACATAAATCAGCAAAAGAGAACAATTGAGGATTCAAAGGAGAGAAGAGATAACTAAAAGAAAATATAAATTCGTGATGAGTTCTAGTTTTCTAGAGTTTTGTAGTAAAAGTCAGGGGTCTCAGAATTTTTAAGGCATTTGTTTGCTGAGTGACGTTAAAAAGTATCGCCAGTTTTCCCCTATGAGAAATGAAGAAATTGGACAAGATGACTCGTAGGGTCCTGTCCGATATTCTATGTCTCTTGTATTATATTAACATCCCTTAAGGTTGTGCTTCACTTGCTGGGATATTTAAGTGCCGTGGTCATCTTCTTTGAGATTTTCTGTTGGCACAAACAAATTACACTGTTTGGGCCCAAAGGAGATGAGTTGGAAAAGTATGTTAGAAATTGCAGCCTGTGTGATTCCCAGTGGTTCTGTGAAATCTCACTGCAAAAGTATTCTTTGACTCAAGCCATAGCATCAAATTATAAGTGATTATTTTAGCATAAAACTTTATCTTCTGTTATACTGAGACAGATCAGCTTGGAAACTCTAAAAGAAACGCTGGTGGTGTTAAAAAGATGCTCAGGCTTGTAATTCTGGCACATTACGCACTTCTAGTAGACCGACTTCACTCAGTTATATCCCTTTAGGAATGCAGCCTATTATCATGCATTTTCAGATGTATCCAACATGGCATCCACATAAGGAGACAGTCTATTATATTAATTGGGGTAATTTCATCTGCTTTAACAAATAATCCCCAAACTTTCAGTCGTTCAACCCTGCCAAGGTTTATTTCTTGCTCAAGTAACAGTGGGATGTGGATGTCCGTGGACTGCAGGAAACTTTCCACTGTGCTGTGATGGGGGGACCTACACTCTTTTCTACTTGGAGTCTCCTGCTGTCCTTCACGGCCAGAGAGTCCACTACTTCCTGCCAATAGATAAGGGAAAAGAGTAGAGAGAAAACAAAGCATTTCTTAACCCCCTTGCGCTGGAGGTAGGAGGCACACATCATTTCTGTTCCCTTTCTGGTCATACCACAGGGGCAACTGGGAAACGCAGCCCCTGACTGTGTGGTTACTTCCCAGAGTGACTCTATACTATGGAGGGGAAGTGTGGATGACAACAGCTATATCTGACTCATCTGATATATCAATTAATATTAGGAGGCTTTTATCAAGCCTGTCTGTCCTTCAATGCTCAGGTCACTGTGTTTCTTTATTAAGTGACCACCCACACATTAGTTTTTACCAGCTTCACTAAACCATAAATGGAATTTTTGGCTGAGGCCTGTCCCAAGATTGACAACAGTGCTCCTCCGTTTATGACTTGAATGACTCTCATTACATACATTACGAAAATAGGAAGGCATGCCAGAAGCAAAGTGGTTATTACACAAAGCAGTCCTGGATGAATTTATATGAGGATAATCTTCCTGAGGAGATTATCTCCTTTTTTGATGATTAACTCAAAGTTCCTGTTCCAAAAATGGACAGAAGAGCACTATTCGTGTCATTAGGAGACCTGGTACTAAACTCTTCCCTCCCTTGACCTCCGTTTTCTTACTGCAAATAGAGTTTGCAAGTTTCCTTTATACTCTAAAATCTCTCTAGAGTTTGACAGGCACCTATAATATTGCTTGCATACCTTAGGTCTTAGAATTTCTGCTCTTGTCTTGTGGTCATTCACACTGATGTTTTTATTCACACTGACTCTGCTCATGTCTGACTCTTTTTTTCACCAGTGTGATCTGTCAACCACTTCCTAGCCCCCAGCAGCTCTGTTGCAGAGTTTTTAATCATGAAACATCCTTTCCTGCCACTATTTCAGTATCTGGAATCTGGTCTATATGCTCAAACTCATCATCAGTTTCTTGAAGCTTTATGTTCAAGCTTAATGATAACTGAGCTACTTAACCCTTTAAAGTATATTCCCCAGGTAAATATCAATCTTTTCTCTTCGAATCTAATTTAATGCCCATGAACGTGATCCATTTGATGGGACCATCTGTTTTTTTCTTCTGCCAAAGACATTCTGCACATTTTGGCGCTTCTCTATGTGTACTCAACAACTCATGCCAAGTACAGTTGGAATGCTTCATGAGTCCAAACTCTGAAAACAACTGAACCCAGCAGTGTTCATCTGAAACTGATTGTTGATTTGTGATGAGTCAAGTAGCACTGGCCTGTACATTGTAAGGTCTGGAAGAACAGAAAGATGAGTTAATGTGATAACTATCCCTGGTTGATAATGTAGAAGTTATGTAAATTTCTAGAATAGTGACATTTATGAGATTTTAGTCCCAGAGGTCTATGCCTCAATTTTGGGATTTACAACTTCCATCCACATAAGCACCACTGTGATCTCTTTTGTACACATAACCCTGTGCACACCAAGACACAGCTGTTTGGTTCAGAAGAGGGTGTCTGACTCATGCTGACTGAAGCTCAACCCTTTCAGGAGGTTGGTGTATTGAGAACCCAGATGGTGTCTATAAGAAAAATAGCTTGGATGTTACAGGTCATCATGACCCTTGCCATATAGACTAGACAAAGAAAGGTAGCCTGTCTTTAATAAGGGGTAGGGGGAAGAAGGGGGATAAGGAAAAACAGAGAAGAACAGAAATACAGATAAGAAGACAGAGTTCAATATCATTTGTGCTTCTGGTTTTTCCCGAGTGCAACCATGTTCCTCTGCTTAAATCCCATGAAATATTAGGCTATTTTTAAAGACACCCCCCCTTTTTTTGCATAAGCAAGTCATGTCACTTGCAAACTAAATATTAATGTGTATCTACAGAAAAAAATAAAATTTAGTATCCTTCCAGTCAACATGAGCCTTGAATCATATATCAGTTATTAGCAAAGAATTCAGATTTAAAAATAAAATTTGAGTCATCTGGAGGTTTTCTCTTTATTTAGGATCAATTATTCAAATTATGACAGTTTTCATAATTTACTTGTTATCTAAACAGTATGTATTTCCCATATGTCCAGATTCTGGAGGGTTAATCATGGAAAATAGTTACATCTTTAAGCTGGACTTTTAATATCTCATTGGGTGAAAGATGGGGATGCAATGGATTTTTTCATGTTTCAACATTAAACTTTCTTAACAGAATCTTACAAGTCTTACAAGTTACCCCTACTCAATATACTCATTATAGTTCTCATTTGTATAAGAGAAAACCCAACCATGGAAGTCAGCATGAAATACAAAGAATGTTTTGAGAAATAAGCTTAAGATAAAGCTTACTTTTAATGCCAGTATTCAATTTGTTCAGAATGTAGAAAAGAATGAGTTAGCCAAAGAGGCAAGCATTATTCCTGATTTCTATCATCAAAAATTCACATTACATTTAAAAGACAAAGTCTTTTAACACTTTATTAGTTACATATATAACATATCTTAAAAGAAAATTAAAGCACTACCAGAGTCTTGGTATTAGCATTTAGGAAGAGTGAACTTCAAACTGGGGTAAATGTGGCTTATGCATTTTGATTAATTCTCGGTAGTGATTTTATAAACATTGATATATATGTTCAGATTTTAGTGAACCTGTTAATATTTCATTTTTCTTCAGCTTCTTGTTCCATTAAATTTGCCTTGCTTTAAGTTGTAGAGCTCTTTTAGGGAACATAGCCTTTTCCAAGTAGGTTAAGCCAGGAACCCATCCATTGAGGTGGCAGTGTGATGCAATGAAGTGTCTTTATCTTCTGATATGGAGCTCTGTGTTAGAATTCCAGCTTCGGAAATTACTAAATGCTTGTCTTTCGGAATGTCATTTCACTGCTCCAAATCTTATTTTGTTCATCTCTAATATGATGATAATAAAATTTGACTTGAAATGTGATCACAGAATTAAAGGCAAGGGCACAAAACACTAGATATGGAGTTGTTAGTAAATAAACTGTTGCAATTGTTATTTACTGGTGTCCTCAACCAGAGTAGGAATTCTCTTTTGGCCCCCACAAAAGTTTTCATAAATGAATTGGGTCCTTCCATTCTGATATCTAAGAGGATTACTCCAGGGCAAATGGAAGAAAAGTTTTTCTCCTTTTCCAGGTATTTCCATGGAATCAGTGATTTGCATATGAGCAGAGATCTTGTTGTGGCTACCACCCACTGTGAGAGCAGAGGATGCGGTGATGGAACCATTCCTAAAGCTGTGACATTACAGAAGGTTTAATAAAAAAGGCTCCCATCCTCTGGTTTCCTATAGAGACTTGCTGAAAAATCACCCGAATACTTGGTTTTCTTTTAATAACATGCTGCCAGCAGGACTGAATTCTTCAATTTGTTATCTGTCTTGACCTTCTATTACTACATATATATTAATGAGAAAATGTCTTAGTCCATTCAGGCTGCTATAACCAGAATACCATAGACTGCATGGCTCATAAGCAACAGAAATTTATTTCGCACAGTTCTGGAGGCTGGGAAGTCCAAGATCAAGGCTCTGGCAGATTTGTGTGTGAGGAGAGCCCACTTCCTGTTTCAAAGATGGCAGTCTTTTCACTGGGTCCTCACATGGTAGAAGGGGTAAAGGAGCTCTGTGGTGCCCCTTTTATAATAATGGCACTAATCCCATTCAGGAGGGCTCTGTTCTGCTAATATCTCCCAAAGGCCCCACCTCCTACTACCATCACCTTGGACTTTAGAATTTTAACATACGAATTTTGAGAGGACACAAACATTCAGTCTATTGTAGGAAGGCAACAAGATAGAAGTTGTTAGCTTCCCCCCCTCTAGAAGACTGATCTAAAAAACACTGTATTTCTATTTGGTCAAACAATCAGAAAGTAGAAAAACACATACACAATTTTAAAGGAGATTTGCCTATTCTCCACTTTTTTCTTACCAAAAAAGTGATGTTAAAAAGTACATTCCAAGTTGATGAATGAAAATAGCCTTTGAATGATGGATTAGAAAATGTATTGCATTCCTTCTGTAAAAAGTCTCATGGTAGAAAATAAATTTGCTCAATACCAAGGTTTTCAATTATTATCAAATAAAACATTTGAGTCATGTCTTTCACTATTAAAGTCAAGAAAGGCATGAGTGTCCTGTTTGTTGTTATTCATGGAGAGTTCAGCAGATTCACGGTGGCTGGCTTTATTCAAATTTATCAGTGAGCATTCAAAAACAATTTGGAAAACAAATTTTCTATTTCTTGCTATACAAATCAGTACAAACAAACCACCGTGATTATTAAAGGCTCAAACACTCATTATAAATATCTATTCCAGCCATGTTTTAATTTTACTATTCCTTAGAGAGTTTTAACCCTTATTTTGCTTACTAAGAACATGTCAGTCTAGATCAGTGACCAGCATATAGTAGGAACTCAAAACTATTTCTTGAGTTAAATTTATTTGTATTCTAGAAATGCATATTTCAACCTCAGTATTTGAAAACATATGTTTTATCTCTACAAAATTTATCAATTAGTTCAGTTAAGATTGTTTGTCTGTTTCACTAGGTTCCAACCAAAAGGGCAGTGCACAAAGTTAGATGTAACCAAGACAGAGACAGAATGAATGGATTTGCCTATTATTTCTCAAGTAATATACACCAGTGTAAAACACCATGAAACTTTCTTTTTTCTATTAATTTATCAAATTTTATATTAGGTGAATTATTTACTGGACTTTTAAAAAATTCATCTTTACCAAGTTGCACAATTGTAGGATGTATCTACCACTCATTTCTTCCTCTTATACCCTACCAACTGCTTTCCTACTTTGCTGCACTTTCTCCTTTTTTCTTTTTTCTTTCTTTTACTTACACAACATTAGGTCATGTTTAATTTAGTTTAAAAAAACCCTCTCTCCTCCAACAGTTTAAAGATCTTGAGGATATCAATATGCTTCACTGAAACTTGCCAATAGTTGACTTAGTTGCCATTAGAAATTCAGTAGTGTCTTGTTATAACAATGCAGAGGCATGAAACGAAATAGTTAAAAGAATTTTATCATGATGAGAGCTCTTCAAATGCATATTCACATGGCCATTTTACCTTTTGTCCCACTGCATGGAGGTTTGAGGCATTGAAAAAAATAGCAATAAGCAGCAGAGATAAATTTATGTGGTTTCCAGGTAAGAGGTACTTTGTAGAGGCACTATCCTTGGAAGTTATTCATTCTTACCAAAAGGATACAGTAGGGTAAATTGTTCCTTCCAGTACATGACAGTAGAGGTACAAATGAAACTTTGGGATGTGACCATCACAGTAAAGAAGGTGGACAGTCTAGTGAAACCACATTGCTCAGTGACCAGAAGCTGTGGTTCTTAAGTTTTACAAGTTTTATATCAACCAGTCACTATATCAAAGAATCTTGGTCCCACCATGAAAGAAACCTGTTTTTGCTTTTTTTTAATATTAGCATCTTTGTTTATCTGATTTTTGTTAATTGCCTCAATAATGGCTATGTTAATGCTGTCACACCTCGTTTACTTTTGTTCACTATTACCAGTTCCTGTTCCATAACTGGAGAATCACCATCAAGAGTCGTATCAGATACTAAGGACTGAATATCCTAAACTCTATATTGATGATGCCAACTGATCAAACGGCAAGCAAAGCCTTGAGAAAGGAGATGTAAATGGTATCACAAGAAGAGTTAATTCAATGTGGGGAAATGGGGGCCATTACAGATTGATGCAGTGTACCAAAGCAAAATGTGAAAGATTAAAAGAATGATTAGGTGTCCTGACTAGAGATAATTGTGTCCTCATAGGCAGTCCAAATATCAAGAGACAGATGGATGAAGTAGGCACATTAATAGTAATAACACAGCAGTAACTATAGCAGCAGTGATTGTAAAAGCAAGAAGCCCGAAGGAATTAGGAATCTGATGCTTATAAAGACACAGAGATTCTGAGGACATTCTAGCGTAAGGAACTTTCTGGAAATCCTATGGGAAGAAGACAGCTGATAGGATGGTGACAGGCAGGACCTGAGGAGACCAGGACAGAGACTGCCTCTCCCACTTACAGTGACAGATTTTATGAACCTTCAGAATGTGTCTGTCACAGGACGTTCAATGAGAGTCACATTTATGAATTTCTTTTAAGTTCAAATTTAGTTCTTAGTAAGACTATACATGCACCACAGTGTTGATTTTTTTCTTATGTATGTCTTTGCCATGTAATACTTTTAAAATACCCATTTAGAAGTTAGAATATAAATGATTAAACTCAGATGGTTTCAACTGGTTACATGGTAATGACCTAGAAACTTGGGCAGGTACTGCTCTAGTTGATTCTTCAGGCTACATGTTAGAGCTGGAAGAGGAAGGTTTTGGGGGTAGGCCTTAATATGTCTCCTGTCTTCTGCTAGAGATACATGCACATAGAGTAGCTTTTTTGGTCTATATTTATTTATTTATTTATTTATTCATTCATTCATTCATTCATTCATTCATTCACAGCTTTGGTACTTCACAGAAGAACCACAGTACACACACACACACTCTCTCTCTCTCTCTCTTTCTCTCTCTCACCTACTTGTCTACATCAGTACACACTGAAAGCATTTCTTCTCCTTCTTCCTGTATGTTCCTCCTCACAAGAAGAAAAAAAATCATGCAGGATAAAATAACATAGTTTGTCAATCTCTTCCTAAATTTGGAATCAGCCCAGAAAGATCCGTGAGGAAGTTCAACTCAGTGACAGCTAATCTGCAGAAAATCCACCGCATTGACTCCTGCACCCCCATCACTGCTGATCTCTTCATGTGTTCTTTACAATGAATCCACTGAACTTTAATTAATATGAAAAATTCAGGTTTTCATCTGATTTAAATGTGACTGACATTGTGCTGCTACTAAAAGTGACACAAAGTACAAGCACAGTGAAAATAAAGCCTGAAACCTGCCTGGTGCTGGCCACAGTTCTATTTCCCCACTGCCAAGTCACGGCTAGCAGTTGCATCATGCATGACAGGGACAATCAATAGCATTTTCCAGGAATCTTGACGCCCATACCTACAAACAGGGACACCCTTGAAAAATGTCTATACTCAGGAAAGGACGTCATTCAATATCTGTCTTTAGTTCCAAATGTCCACGTTGAAAATGAAGGAAGCTGCACAGTTACAGGTATGATTCCAAAAGGGTCAATGGGGTAAAAGGGAGGGAAATTCCTTAGAAGTGAAAACGCACACACACCTGTATCCATCTGCCCTTTGCCCCCACACACCTTTCTCCTCATGGTCAGTGAACCGTACAGAGTAGGTATAAACGTGTTCTTGGAGAGGAGCTGTGTGACAGAGGTCACCTTCCTCTCAGATCCTAGCCACTAGCATTCTGCTTGCCATGGACCAGACTGCTGTCGTGTTCATGTATTCTGCTTACACATGTGTATGGCATATGTGCCCTGATATGGCGCAGCACCTGTCCTACAACCTGCTTCCTCCACAGAACCTAATATGCTGACATAGCAATATATGAAGACCTAAAACATTGACCGCCAGGGCAACATTAACACACTTTTTTTTTTTACTTCAATAAAATACCTTGGGCTTTGCATTTCCAAAAACCTCAAGTCGGCTGTTAAAAAATGATTGATCCTCCAAGAAGATGTGGTATATATACACAATGGAATATTATGCAGCCATCAAAAGGGATGAGATCTTGCCATTTGCAACGATGTGGATGGAACTGGAGGGTGTTATGCTGAGTGAAATAAGTCAATCAGAGAAAGACATGTATCATATGACCTCACTGATATGAGGAATTCTTAATCTCAGGAAACAAACTGAGGGTTGCTGGAGTGGTCGGGGGTGGGAGGGATGGGGTGGCTGGGTGATGGACATTGGGGAAGATATGTGCTACGGTGAGCGCTGTGAATTGTGGAAGACTGTTGAATCACAGATCTGTACTTCTGAAACAAATAACGCAACATATTTTAAGAAAAAAGAAAAAGAAGAAGATAGCAGGAGGGGAAGAATGAAGGGGAGTAAGTCAGAGGGGGAGACGAACCAGGAGAGACGATGGACTCTGAAAAACAAACTGAGGTTTCTGGAGGGGAGGGGGGTGGGGGGATGGATTAGCCTGGTGATGGGTATTAAAGAGGGCACATTCTGCATGGAGCACTGGGTGTTATGAACAAACAATGAATCATGGAACACTACACCAAAACAAATTATGTAATATATGGTGATTAACATAACAATAAAAAAATTAAAAAAAATGATTGATCCTCTCTCCCCCGCCCCCACCATGTGTGCAGTTGACCCCCTCCTCGCCAAGCCTTCTGAAAGACTTTGAGGATCAGCAACTCTGCGCCAAGAAAGAAAAGCAGAATCCTCTCATTTCCCCATGGATATGAATGAAAATTGCTGATGAAATCAAGAACAACTGAGAAGAAGACATCGGGGAAGAACCAAGGTGAGTCTATAAAGAATCCCACACGTGATGGCTCATGTATTTAAGCTGTGTCAAGGTCCCTAAAATCTTAACCATATCAAACTGAAAACGTTACCACTATCCGGACAGTTGGGCATGTCTAATTGGAGAAATAATGATTTTTTTGTTTTTATACCTCTTTGCTAGCAGGTTGGTTCAGTAATACATATGTGACATCTATTGGTTAAAAAAGAAGATTTAAAATTAGGACTTTGTTCCAGTTCTGTCTATCGGCCTTGGTCAAATTGTTCTATGTACACCTACCTCTATTTCCCAGTACCACAGATTAGGAATAGCATAGATCTCTTACTGTATAAATGTGATTATAGATCATTTGAATTCTTATAAACTCTAATTGGAAGTGTAAAAATTCTGAGAGGGTGAATCTCATTAAAAAAAAAAAAAAAACACCTGAAATTCTAGTCAGTTCATCTAAAATCTGAAGCATCTCAATTTATTTTCAATATCAATTTTTTTCTTTTCCCTATAATCTTTGATAAGTAATTAAAGATACTTTTCTATATGTACATAGATATATAAACATGTACACATATGTGTAAAAGTTTAAAAAATCATAGTAAAAACAGGTGGCATGGAAATAGTTTGATTTTAATGGAACCTTGTTTAAAGAAATCATTCCAGAGGGCACCTGGGTGGCTCAGTTGGTTAAACAACTGCCTTCGGCTCAGGTCATGATCCTGGAGTCCCGGGATCGAGTCTCACATCGGACTCCCTGCTCAGCGGGGAGTCTGCTTCTCCCTCTGACCCTCCCCCCTCTCATGCTCTCTCTCTCTCATTCTCTCTCTCAAGTAAATAAATAAAATCTTAAAAAAAAAAAAAGAAATCATTCCAGAGACGGTAATGAAAGGGAGCTGATGTCCATCTTTGTTGTTGATTAGCGGGGGTCTTGAATTAAAAAGGGCAGATTGCTTCTGCCCATTTCTTAATTTTTTTTTTATATTTGTTTTGGTAAATTCTGTGGACATTTAAGTGTTTTTTTTCTATCAAAGCATTCAAGATCTGCAAGAACATGGGGATGGTTTGGGAGGCTGGGGTTGGTAGACAAATCTGTCTGTGTCTCCAGCACTTTTGAACATTTTACAGAGAGAGGCACTATCTGCCTTTGTTCTGGATTATCTATTAAGGATGTTTGTATGGTGAACAGCCTTGGAAAATACAGATGGTATCTCTCTCCAGAGCAAAGGGCAGGCATACTTACTGTCTCGTATAACAAAGTTAATGTCTCTTACTGGGGCAAATGTCAGGCAGGCTTATTGCCCATTATAAAAGATTCATGTTCTCTAAACTCAGGGTGGTTTTTTTCCCTATAATGCGATGCACTATGTTGCAGTTATTACCTGGCTTTTTTTGTGTTGCCTTGTAGAAATTAGGAATTGGGGAACCGGCGCAAGAAATGTGGATGTTTTGACTCTGCTATTACCATGAGTAGTAAATTTTCCTTTGTTTCTGACCCAGGAATCTTGTGTCTTATGCCAGCATCTTTGAAACTGTGTCAGGCTAATTTATTCACTTGCAAGTAAAATCCCAGATTCTATGCTATTCTTAACAGCTGGGTATTTGGCCTAGTTGGAATGCCAATTCCCTATTTGTTACTGCACCATTCCTATGAATATCAAATAACGGGAATATTTCCTTTGGAGTGATATATCAGTGAGCCTATGTTGTAGACTAGGGTTTGGCAAATTGCTGCCTACCTGTAGACCAAATCTGGCTTGCCACCTGTTTTTCTAAACAAAGTTTTATTTGGACACATGCATGCATGTCCTTTACATGTTGTCTATGGTTACTTTCACCTATAACAGCAGAGGTGAGGACTTGAAACAGATGCCATATGGCCTTTGAAGACTAAAATATTTACTCTCAGGCTTTTTAAAGAAAAAGCTCGCTGACATTTGTTATAGAGCAAACAAGGCATAAATTCAGATTATCATAAGTTGATTTAGGAATATTTAGAGTGGAGAGACGAAGATAAAATAGATATTGCATGACAGGATGAAAGGGAGCTTAATAGTTAATTGCAGATAAACTCTCTGACTGTATATACTTTACTTTTACAATATATTCAACAAATATGCAAGCCACAGCCACACATCCAAATCCTTTAAGACTCAGCTCATCTTCTCTCTAAGAAGCTGACCTTGATTCAGTATTAGGAAATTTATTTTTTCTCTTCAGAGCTCCCACAGCACTTTATCTAAACATCTTCTATAACCAATTTTCTACCTTATGTAATATTTACATACACATGATTTCTTAGGGTGAAATCCACATCTGTAAACAGATTAACAAACTTATTTCCATGATCCAAATTTGGGGGTAATGATCCACCTTTAGGGACCTAGAAATTGATTTGAGCAAACCCTTTTTTAAAAGTAAGCATCATTAAAATAGGATTTTTTCTCCTCTAAGTCTAAATAGCAAATTATGCCCTTAAATTGAAAACTTAAATATGTTTTAATGCACTCTTTGTAGATTTCCTTTTGCATTTATACTCCTTAAAGTGAAATTGCATTTTCTTTTGGTTTCAACTCAATAAAGAAGGAAGGTGACATAGAATAGAATCATTCCTGTTGGCCGGGGAAAGCAGGTATACATACCAATTCTTCTTGAGAAGGTCATGTTGGACAAGATACAGAAAGAGATGTTGCTCTGAGATTGACATAGCCATCTCTTGGAAATAGAAAAAGAAGGTGAGCCAAACAGTTTGTCACCAATTACATGTTACACAGTCAAGCGTAGGACTCAGGTGTAGCAGGATTCAGGTAGGTATAAATGGAGTGCCACAGGACTGTTGGATCAACGCACAGAAGCAGATTCTTAGAGAAGGAAGAATCATGCGTGTGTTGGGGGTCAGTGAGCTGAGTCACTAGGGGAAACATTTCATGAAGAAATGGCTGAACACCCTACAAGAAATTCAGGATATACAATAATAATAGCAACAACATTACTGAGTGCTTAAGAGTCAAATGCTCTGTTAAGCAGTTAAAACGTATTATCTCATTTAACCATCGCAAATACTTTATAAAGTAAGACTGACAGTTACCCTCATGTTATAGCTGAGAACAATGGCTTCAACAGGTCATGTAATGCTTAAGGTCACACGAGTAGCAAGTGACAAGTTTGGTTCAAGTTCAAACCACTTCACTCCACAGCACTAACTTTTTTTTGTAATTATATTCCACTGTCTTCAGATGGGCAAAGCTGCTTCTCCATAGGCCTCCTATGAAGGAAAGCCTTAACCATCATTGCTCTAGTGGAGAAACCTCGTGAAGCTGGGGTGCTGAAATAAAGGGATTGATCTACAGTTTCAGGTATGATTTACTTCTGAAGCTCATTTAGTCCCCTGAGACATGTTTCTCTATTCTCAGTTCAAGGATCAGGGAGTGGTCGTTCCCCTGCTCCCCAGCCAACTCCACTTGCTGATAATGCCACTGCATGTATTCACGGTTCAGGTGTTCTTACCTCTAGCAATCTACTTCTGCGCCATTCACGCTTACAGGCAGAGTATTCCATTCTGATAGCAGGCCACACCATTAACATACTTAACACTTCAGAATAAGGAGAGGCAAACCTTGATCTAAATCTTTAAGATGTGCTAATAATTTTTCAGGCAAATCTCATTATTTCTTGATGCTCTCAGAATAGTACAACTCTAAAGTAATTATGATATATACTAGCTGCTGGTCCAGAGCTCCAGGGTCTCAAACAAAGACTGAAATCTCTTCAGAGAAGCCAGCATCTTGAAGGAGGGCCAAGGCATGGTGGCAGGAAAGTTCTCAGCAACCGACACTCATCCTGGTTTTATCTTTTCATTTTGAATCACTTCGTTTCACTCTGACCCTGAAAAAATCTAACTGAAAGAAAAGTAAAACTTTTATAGCCAACAGGATAGGAAGGTGAGAAAGTCTGAGTGAACAGAGAGACAACTTAAAGTAGAAATTCAAGAATAGTGAAGTATGCCTTTCATGTGGAACAGAAATTGGAGAATTTAAGGTGGAGTGAACTTGTCAAGTCTTACGGGTTTGCACAGGCACAGACCTAAGAATAGTCAGATGCCACAACAGTCCACATTGTATTATTGCTGCAGCTCAGAACATATACCCACAGGCCGAAACTTGATTTTTGACTTTGGCAGCCAACTGCTACCGTCAGCTTCATAAAGCACAACTGCAAAGCTGAGGGAACAAGCTTGCATGTGTTTCTCTGCATCCTATAGAGACAAGGTTTGTTTTTGACTTTTTAGCTGATCCCTACCAGCCTCCAATTCCAACAGAGTAAAACTGTTTTCAAGTGAAGAGCAAAAGGGATATGCTTCTAGCATTTCATGTTTAGATAAACACTGTGGTGTCAATGGGTAACCAGTGATTGTATTTATTTCTGAAAACCGTAACTAAAATGTACCAGTTATTTAAGGTTTGGGACTATGTCCTACCTCTCTTTTACATGTACTCCTACCTTTAAAATACCTGTACAGTCACTAGTATGTCAGAGGAGCTCACTAAATACTTATTACATGGAGTCAGCATGGTTTTTATAAGCTAAATGGATTGATGCAGTTATGCTAATAAATATTCATAAACCTATTGGCAGGATAAAAATTATTCTGATTGTTCCTATATCCATTATTCTACATAATGGCTGTAAGATAAACACAGTTAACTGTATTTTTATTACCTTCACATGGTGTGTATTCCCCACTAGGAATGCCAGCTGAAATGGATGTCAGCTCTGACCACGAAATTGTCATTGGGTAGATGCCAATTCTTCTCTGAAAACTGGGGAGCCATAAATTTTGTTGGGAAGTTGGCATAATTTATTTACTAATGAAACTATTCATATCCCACACCAAATATCACTTCTCTCCTGAAACTCGTTCTCCCTGTGTGTTATATATTTCAGTAGTATCTCCCAGTTTACAAGAGCGAAGTCTAGAGTAATTGTAGACATCTCCTCTCCTTCCCTGTTCACATCTCTTCCATTCTGAACTCTAAGGTATCTGGATCCTTTTCTTTTGTTATGCCAATTTATGAAATATGAATGGCTTATGTTCTGTACAAACTTAGAAACATTAGCTATTATCATCAGCTGACATTTTTGAGAGGTTAGTTTTTATGCCTCTAAAAACAAGACTTGACATTTAGTCCTATGAAGTTTTATCCTCTTAGGTTTTTTTTTTTTTTTTCCAAACCCCAACTCAGTCATTCATTAGCTTTTGGACATTAGGTGAATTGTTACAATTCTTTTTTTTTTTAGCATTTTATATTTTGTTCATCATGGTAAATGTACTCTTGAATTCCCATCACCTATTAAAACCCATCCCCCCATTCACCTCCCCTCTGGTGATTGTCAGTTTGTTCTCTATAGAGTCTGTTTCTTGATTTCTCTCTCTCTCTCTCTCTCTCTCTCTCTCATTTTTCCCTTTGCTTGTTTGTTTTGTTTCTTAAATTCCACATATGAATGAGATCATATGGTACTGGTCTTTCTCTGACTTATTTCACTTAGGATTATACTCTCTAGCTCCAAACATGTTGTTGCAAATGGCAAGATTTCATTCTTTTTCATGGCTGAGTGATATTCCACTGTATGTATGTATGTGTGTACATATATATACATACACATATCACATCTTCTTTATCCATTCCTCTATCCATGGACACTTGGGCTGATTCCATAGTTTGACTATCATAAGTAATGCTGCAATAAACACAGAGGTGCATGGATCCCTTTGAATTACTGTTTTTGTATTTTTTGGGTAAATATCCAAAAAATTTTGAGGAAGCTGCATGCAGTTTTCCACAATGGCTGCACCAATTTGCATTCCCACCAACAGTGCGTGAAGGTTCCTTTTTCTCCACATCCTTGCCAACACTTGCTGTTCTTGTGTTTTTCATTTTAGCCATTCTGATAGGCGTGAGGTGATTTCTCATTGTAGTTTTGCTTTGCATTTCCCTGATGATGAGTGATGTGAAGCATGTTTTCATGTGTCCCTTGGCCATCTGGATGTCTTCCTTGGGGAAATGTCTGTTTATGTCTTCTGCCCATTTTTTTAAAGATTTTATTTATTTGAGAGAAAGAGAGCATGAATGGGGGGAGGGGCAAAGGGAGAGAGAGAGAGAGAAGCAGGCTCCCCATTGAGCAGGGAGCCTGACTCAGGGCAGGATGCCAGGACTCTGGGATCATGACCCAAGCTGAAGGCAGATGCTTATGTTCTGCCCGTTTTTAATTGGATTATTTGTTTTCTGGGGTATTGAGTTGTATAAGTTCTTTATGTACTTTGGATACTGATCCTTTACTGGATATGTCATTTGCAAATATCTTCTCCCATTCAGTAGGTTGCCTTTTGGCTCTGTTGATTATTTGCGGTGCAGAAGCTTTTTATTTTGATGAGTCCCATAGTTTCCATCCCAAAGCAACAGAATACACATTCTTCTCTAGTGCCCATGGAACATTCTCCAGAATAGATCACATCCTAGGTCACAAATCAGGTCTCAACCGGTACCAAAAGATCGGGATCATTCCCTGCATATTTTCAGACCACAGTGCTTTGAAACTAGAACTCAATCACAAGAGGAAAGTCAGAAAGACCTCAAATACATGGAGGCTAAAGAGCATCCTACCAAAGAATGAATGGGTCAACCAGGAAGTTAAAGAATTAAAAAAAATTCATGAAAACAAATGAAAATGAAAACACAACTGTTCAAAATCTTTGGGATGCAGCAAAGGCAGTCCTGAGAGGAAAGTATATAGCAATACAAGCCTTTTTCAAGAAACAAGAAAGGTCTCAAATACACAACCTAACCATACACCTAAAGGAGCTGGAGAAAGAACAGCAAATAAAGCCTAAACCCAGCAGGAGAAGAGAAATAATAAAGATGCAGAAATCAATGAAATAGAAACCAAAAGAACAGTAGAACAGATCAACGAGACTAAGAGCTTGTTCTTTGAAAGAATTAACAAGATTGATAAACCCCTGGCCAGACTTATCAAAAAGAAAAGAGAAATGACCCAGATATTTTTGCTTGTATTTCCTTTGTCTCAGGAGACATATCTAGAAAAATGTTGCTACATAAGCTTTTTGACTATTTACCTTGTCACTCCCCCAACCCTTTTTAGTTCTGATTGAGCCACTGCAATAAATTTCAATTGGCTTTCCTGAGTCTAGATTCTGCCCTCTCCAATACAACTAACAGTTCTGCCAGACACATCTTCTATATATGCTCTTTGTCCAAAAACAATTTAATGACTTCAATTGCTCGTAAAGTCCATTCTTCAGATATTTTTAAGAAAGGCTTCCTAGACATTAGCCTTACCTCTACCCAGTAGAAAGCCCAGTGATATGATCAAGATCCATCAGCTCACAGAGTTCCATTTCTTTTATTTAAAAATCAAGAGGGTGAACCTGTTTCTTTTGGGCTTACTGTTCGTAGGGTAAAATATATAGTGCTTATTAAACACCTCAAATTTCCTGCTATTCCCAGAATGTGATCTACACCAGAAGGTTCCCAAACATTTTTAGGATATGGACCTTTTATGATATTTTGATAAAAGCTGGGGAGCCTACCCACAGAAGAATAACATATAGACTTCCATGGCATGAATGCCTCTGATGGTCTATGGAATTACCCTGTGTTTTCCTCCTGTAACATATTTTTGTTTTCCACACTGTTCCATGGATCTACACTTTCCAACATATCCCAGGAAACTTTTTGAGATTTAATTCAAATGTGACATTTTCCTTTATTAATTTCATTAATTGGACATGAATGACCTAGTCTCTAAACCTGCATAGAATTTTGTGTGCACTTTCCTCATACATTCTTCCTCATATTTTAATTCTTTGTGTTCTACTCTAATTCTCTTCACTATTGCAAGACCCTTGCCAGCAGGACTGGTGTCTTACTCCTTCTGCTTCCTTTTATGCCATTCATCCCACTCCGTCCACTCTAACATAGACCTTAAACATCAGAGATATTCAGTACACATTTATCAAGTCAATGAATAAATGAAGAGTTAGGATACCAGTTTTAAAAGCTCTAATCTAACTTTTCATTTACTTGTGTATTTTTTTTTGTAATAAAAGTAACTTATGAAATATCCTAACAATAAATAACTGAAAATAAAAGGTCAAGTTGGGCCATTGGGCAGCCATAGAATTCCATGGAATATTTCTGAGAGAGAATAGATTTTGTCCGGATTCTGTGGTAAAGCAATGTTACTCCCTATGATACTAAGGTCAACTTTCACAGCCATGAGTTCTGTGATATAATTGCAATTCAAAATGTTCAACTTTGAAGAACCTGTTTTTTTTTTTTTTTTTTAACTTGGAGAAAACAAAACTCATGCCCTTAGTTCCTTAAAGTGATATTTTCCAGACGAGAAAGCGTTCACAGAGCACTTTGCAAAAGGCACCATTTTCTTACCAAGGTAGCGGTTTGTGTCCTATTGAGTAAGTAAATAAACTTTTCTTACTGTGCATCTGTTCCTCCAAGGGAAATAATCCTAACACATTCCTTCCTATTAGATTACATGTTTATTTCCATGATAGTCACCTGAGAGTTCTCTGATTAAATGACTATAATGTCCCTGATTTCGCGATTTATAGACCACCACTCCCCTTGGGAAATGGATACACCCCACCTTACAGAGGCTATTTTAAGCTCTTTAAATTAGCTTGTCAATATGTCCACGAACTTCAGAATCCAACATTCCACAGTAAGTAAATAAATTTCTGTGGTTTATAAGCCACCAATCTTAGGCCAGTCCTACTTGGCCTTTAACAAGATGAAAATTGTGTTCATTACATGACTCATGCATGCAATCTCAAATATATTCACTTACTGCATGTATTAATTAGACATACTAAAAGAAATTTTTAAAAATATATATTTGTACTAAATTGATGTGGAGGTATAACCTAGACACTCCCCTTTAGTTGGGGGTTAGGGTGGCAGGTGAGCCATATTTGGAATAAAAAATAATTTAATCTAAGCTCATACTTCTAATCCTGATGTCAAGGAAGAAGACATTGACAGTGATATGGTGGTTCCTTCAATATAAGACAGGCCCAGAAAAGAATGAATGCTCATTAAAACAAAACTGTTGTAGTTTTTGTTTCAAAGGAGCTGTGGTCATGTTAACAGGAGGAATAGACTTGTCTCAAGTGGACCACACTGTGCTTTTCCTGGAGAAATATATCACTGGCCTTGATGAGGGGTACTGGATCCCTAGGTGAATTAATGAGTTAATCAGCGCCAGCCCTGCTGCAGTAGAACCTGAACTGGATTTGGAAGGCAAAAAGGAGAACTCTGAACTCCATAAAATGGAGGTCTGCACAGGGAGGAGGGAGAAACAGTCTTGGTGCAGAGGAGGAGCACTTATGAACACCCTTCTTTGGGTCTACCTTTCTTTGAAAGTCTAACTCTGTATGACACTCTTCTGATACTCAGTACAGGAGAACAAAGGAGCTAAATATGGCTTCTTTACCTAGAAAGCATAATAATTATTGTTATGGTCTTATTGCATTCCCCAATATTCCAACAACATTCGTGTGTTGAAACCTTACCCCCAAAGGTGATGGTATTAGCAGGTGGGGCCTTTGGGAGGTAATTAAGTCATGAGGGTAGAGCCCTCATAAAAGGGAATAGTGCCCTTCTAAAAAAGACATCACAGAGCTCTCTCACTCACTTTCTACCATGTAAGGATATAGGGAAAGGCAACTATCTGCAATCCAGAAGGTCCTCAGCAGATCTGACCATGCTAGCACCCTGATTTCAGACTTCCAGGCTCTAGAACAGTGAGAAATAAATTTCTGTTGTTTATAAGCCACCCAATCTATAGTACTTTACTTCAGCAGCCTAAACCAAGATGACTATATATGTATATAAAATAATACATACATGCATTAATATCATATAAATTATAGATATACTTGAATGTTGACTAGAAAACTCTATGTCCTTCTACTGAATCTGTTTTATGTTTTGCCTGAGCAACACTAGAACAGTGGAATCCATTTGGGTGCAGGATGGTAATCATTTCCTAGCTCCATCATCTTGCTCAGCCCAGACAGAAATGAAAATGAACTGCTTCCATGCCCATTGAATAAATGATTACTAAGCAGGGTCACTGCAGGTGATGGCAGCAGTAGGAAGACTCAGTCCCCCCCCCAGGTGAGGACTGCAAGAACCAAATTACCTGGCAGAAAAGGGAAGGGCTTCTCCTGCCCGAATCACACTGGTAGCTTTTTGGAATGACAAATGTGGTTTCTCAGGAGGAAATATCCCTAAAAAGCTGTCCACATAGAGCCTGTGACTGTTATTCATTTAACTTTCATACAACTCCCCACTTCATACAAAAGATACTGGCATTCCTATACCACCTTTCTTTTGCAGAATTTAATTATTAGGGCTCACAAAAGAATGAACATTTCAGGCTTTCTAACAGAAGTTCTTTCTGAGAGGAAAGTCTGAGCTTCAGTCAAGGTGGCATGGGCTTTTTTTTTTTTTTTTTTTTTTTTTTAACCAGGATGAGTCCTGATGCTGGGTTCTCCAGGGAGACAGAGTGGGGGCATGGTCAAGTCTCCTCTCCTGAAGGGTGAGAGTCTGGAGTTGGCTTAATCAAAAGTGCTGGTGTTGTGGCATTTACTTATGGTCAGAGGCAACTTTCCTTCTTTGCAGAATGATCACATCCTCCTACCTTCTCTCCGGGCCACAGTGGAACACAACCTTGAATTGGGGGAAGAAACCAGTCGGGGACCTTTATCAGGCAGCCACGTGCTTGTTTACTCAATAGGATTGAGGGGGTTTGGCCATTATGGCCCTAGTCAACTACTGAGTAATTATGACCAAGAAAGACAGAGCTTTCTCCCTGCTAATATTCCAGGAACTAGTACACTCCCTTTGGGCAAGTAGAAAGACTAGATCTCTGAGGGGTAGGAAGGGCAGTGGATCTGTGCAAGGTGTTCAAAACCCCTGGTTTCCTGGCATAGCTGGAAGTAGCCTCCTGGCCTGGTTGACATCTGTGACATTTTCGTTTAGCTGAAGGGTGGCCTTGGTTTAAAGAGCGGTAGTGCCTGAATGAAACACTGTTATAGGTTGACAGTATCGAACTTTGCATGAGGCCATCCAGTATATATTTCTCTGGTTAAAAAATACATATATAAAATAAATCAGAGATGTACATATTCCTCTTTTCTTTTGCCATTTAAAATTCTTTATTTTGCAACAGGATTCACTAAAATTGGAACTCAGTATCACTGAAAACTTGAAGGCTGGAAAAAGAGACAAAATGTTCTCCAAAACTGCCAAAAGGTATGTCTCAATGCTCTTTGGACAAAAGTGGCCACCCGTCTTACAGGCTGACAAAAGTTACTTGGTAGACCCTCATGGTCAAACAATGCAAGATGAATACTTATTTTCCTACTTATTTCCCTTAGATTAACTCTGGATACTGGCAAAGTAATCTAAGGGAAGGTACTTCAAACTGAGATATTATTTTTGTTTATTCATGTAACAGAAGAAAAATTAATGTGAGTAGCCTTTCTAGTTTTCCACCATTGTGGGAATGAAGTGACTCCTTCCCTGCCCAAAGAAGCCTACCCAGAGACCTCAACTGTTTGACTTCCCAAGTGATTTAAGGAACACATTGTATATCAGAAGAGGGGTCTGCTGATACTATCACAGTACTTTGAACCAGTCACTTCCACATTTACTGTATCTCTAAGACTGAAATGAACATAAGACTCCACGAAATACAACACTCATATTGTTGAATGCTCTGCCTCATCCAACTCTCCCTCGCCTAGAACTCCTCTCTCTTTTGGGGGACCCTAAACCCTCATTTGGCACTTCACATCTGAATCTTATATTTTTTTAAGATTTACTTATTTATTTTAGAGAGAGAGAGAGAGCGCACAAGTGGGAGGAGCAGAGGGAGAGAGAGAGAGAATCTCAAGCAGATTCTACACGGATCTCACAGAGCCTGATGCAGGGCTCGATCTAACGACGGGGAGATCACGACCTGCGCTGAAGACCAAGAGTTGGACACTTCACCGCTTAACTGACTGTGCCACCCAGGCACCCCTGTAACTGAATCTTTTTTACTTGCGTGCTCTCCCTTAGCAACAGATTATAATTCAGCTCAATCCAATCCCATTCTGTTTAAAATATTTATTCTGTATCTATTACATGTCAGGGCCTGTGCTAGATGCTGGTGATAAATACCTAAGACATGGTCCCTGGCTTCCAATAAACAGTTTAATATATAGATGAGGAGGCTGGCACACGACTCAGGTTTAGTGGGATAAATACAACCATAGAAGTATGGCCAAAGTAACAGAGAGCAGGGCGGGAAGTTACAGGGCTGAAGGCAGACGTGTCAGGAAATGGTCGTTAGAGATGTGACATTTGCGATAGGCTCTGGGATATGTTGACATCCCTCAGGCAAGGGCAGGGGAAGGAGAACTCTATTTCAGGCAGAAAGGATGTATGTGCAAAGGACAGGAACATGTCATATCGGACCCATTTGGGGAAATGAAAGTAGTGCAGTGCCAATAGAGCATAAAATTTAAAATAGTGGAGATCAGCAGGAGATGCTACTTGGACTCAGATGATTAAGTGTTTTGTATATTATGCTAAAAAGCTTGGATTTTTATCCTAAGGTCAAAGAAAGCCATGCAATGATTTGTAAGATTAGCAAAAGAAATTACTATTATTTTTTGTTAAAGTGTGGAGAATGTTTTGGAGGAGGTATATGTTGTGGAATGAATCTTTGTGTCCCTTTCAAAATTTGTATGTTAAAACCTAATCCCCAGTGGAGCACCTGGCTGGCTCAGTTGGTAGAACATGTGACTCTTGATCTCAGGGTCATGAGTTTGAGCCCCACACTGGGGGTAGAAATTACTTAAAACAAAACAAAAACCTAATCCCCAATGTGATGCTATTAGGAGGTGGGGCTTTGGGAAGTTTATTAAATCATGAGTGGGGAGGCCTCATTAATGGGACTAATGACTTTATAAAAGAGACCCAAGAGAGTTCTCTCTCTCCTTCTGCCATGTAAGGACACAAAAAGATGTTAGGAAGTGGGTACTGATCAAACACAGAATCTGCTGGGACCTTGATCTTGGACTTCCCAGCCTCCAGAATTGTGAGGAATGAATGTTTGTTATTTAAGATACTCAGTCTAGGGGTGCCTGGGTGGCTCAGTCAGTTAAGTGTCTGCCTTCGGCTCAGGTCATGATCCCAGGGTCCTGGGATCGAGCCCCACGTCGAGCTCCCTGCTCAGCGGGAGGCCTGCTTCTCCCTCTCCCACTCCCCCTGCTTGTGTTCCTTCTTTCACTGTGTCTCTCTCTGTCAAATAAATAAAATAAAATCTTTAAAAAAAAAAGTTACTCAGTCTATGGTATTTTTGTTATAGCAAGCTGAATGGGTTAAGACAATGTATATTGACAGTAAATACAGTAAGAAATGAGTTAGGAGGAAGCAACTGGGCACAAAGAACTATTTAGTTGACATAACCTAAAGAACTTGGTAAATGAGAGGGGTGGGGATGGGGAGGCAGCTGGAATCATCCCCAAGTTTCTGCCTTAGGCATCTTGGTGAATGTTGGTGCCATTAACAAGAAAAGGAATGAAATAGGAGATAAAGAAGCTTTATGGAGAGGAAAATGAGAAGTTTGTTTTGGGTCTTTTAAAGTTTTGCCCATTTCTACTGGTGGGACAACCTGAGACGACTAACTGCCCAGCAGGCAATCCCAAGGGTAGATGTGGAATGCCAGGAAGAAGCCTGGGTATGTGTCTCATTCTCGGTGTGTCCCCTGAGCCCACCACCTGGCCCTGGCACTGCAACTATTCATTTCAGGTCTTTGATAATGGTAGTAATTATGGTGCTAACAAGGATGCATCTTTAATCAGATGTGTGCTTTATCAGGGTATGACACAGTGTAGGTAAGAACAATTTTGTTTTTTTCCTGAGGATGGGCTTAAAACATTTTGGAGGGCTCCATTAAATTATTCACCCTCTCTATTATGTAATTTCCTTTGATGTGTTCTTTGTGTGCAGTGGAAGACTCTAACTAGACTCTCCTGGGAAAACACAGGGCCCATGAGGTGGTCTGATGCTGCCCACAGGGTACAATAGCTCCAGCTGTTGCCACGAGAAAAACAGCTGTCTCCAGAGCGTTAGGATGGTGTAGTCACTCAAGACTGAGGGAAAAGAAAATCTTGCTTTAAACACTGTCATCCACTAACATTAATCATCCTTTGCCTCAGGCACTGTACCAGGTGTTTTGTTATTTATTTATTTATCTCTACTCCAGCAGACCAGTGACCTATCCAGTTCAACATATAAAACTTCCAATAATATTCTGAAAAGAGAAGTATTAATCTATTGTGACAAACATAAGAGAACTGATTCAAATTTCTCTGAAACCTTGATTATATTTGAGAGACTATTCTTATTGGTACGCAATCGACTGACTTCCCCATATTAGTTTCATCAGGTGGCAACATGGTATCGAGAATTGTTTTTCAGTCCATTAGCTATCACAATAAAAGAAGCCTGTCTCATTGAAGTAGCCAAGAAATGTCCTTTGCCACATGGCAGAATGGTTGGGTACTCAAAGAGCTAATGTGGCACTCAGCTTTATGACCGGGGAGAAAATGATGGAACCATAGCTATTAGGAGATTGGCCATGGTCAGGCTTAGCTCTGATTGGCATCAGCCTAAACTAGGTGGGTAATGAGGAACTGGGAAAGCAGAACTCCGTACTACTAGGCAAAGGCAGAGTGAAAGATGGAAGTCAAACAAGGAAAACCAGAAACACAGGAGAGGCAGGAAGAACTATAGCAGGAAAAGGTGTAATCAAAAGGAACTTCCTTTACCTAATCATACCTTGTCCTTGACTGCCTTTGTCAACTTCGTTCGTCTTTTCTTTTGAAAATTGAAAGTTGAAATTTTTGTTTGTTTTTGTCCTCCCTATTGTCTACATTCTTTTTGGTTATTTTTCATTTTCTAGAAAATTGTGGTTAAAACGTACTTTATTGAGTAAGTAAATTTTAAGTTAAGTATTTACTGAATGAATCTCAAATTTAAGTCTCTGTGTGAGATCGGTACAATGGAGATTCAAACAGGTAATGTGTATTGTCTCTCGCCTGGATGGGATTTATAATCTAGTGTGGAAGGTAGAATATGAATGTAAATGACTACGTTGCCAAGCAGAATGGAAAGGGCTCAGTGTCTGAAAACTACAGTGGAAGCCCAGAAGTGGAAGGAATTACTCCTAGATGAGAAACCAGAAAAGGACATAGTGGCAACACTTTTAGCTGACCAGTGACTTATGGTTAGTGTTGTAGTACGCAGAGGTGTACAGGGAAATACATGGGCAAAGACCCAGCAGTGGCAAAACAAATAACAGATTAAAAGAGAGTCTTGACAGAATTATCTGGGTAGAATTTGATAATCTTAAAGTCTTTTGGTTTGTTTATAGATATATATATTTTTTGCACATGAATTTAATTTTATCATTCTCATTATTTTGTCAGAAGATACAAAGATCCTCAATTAAAACCCTATACATTTAGTTACTATATGAATCCCAGCAAACATTACTTTCAAACATTTTTAAAGCTCTGTAAATAAAATATAGGCTCCAGTGATATTTGATTGACTTTGGATAATTATGGTCATATGTTTATTCTTTTGACTTGTCAGTTGAAACTTTATTAGGCATCGTTCTTCAGTTGTTTGTAGAGGAAAACAGTTATAATGGCAATGTGGCATTTTTGCATTAGAAGTCTACCAAGTTAAAATCACTTTATTTAAAAACAACTTTGTATTATCCAAATTGTAGATTATCATTTTTGCGAGTGGAACTGAGGGACAGAGCAAAGATAAAGCATATATATCCAAGTCTACCATTTCATAAATATACTGACCATTTGATTATCTCTTTTTAAGAAGTACCTGCTGAGTACTTCACCTATGTTTATATTGAGTTGCCCACAACTTTCTTATTGTTTTGTAAGACTTTATATATTCTGTATATTAGTCCTTTGTAAAACTTGTATTATAGGTATAGTAAATTCTCATTATCTGCAATAATTATGTTCTATAAAGTCAAATGAATACTGGATTAGTGAATGCTGACTCTTACTCCTAGAGGACATAAAGGATTGCATTCCTAGAAGCCCCCCCCCTTTTTTTTTGCATTCAGTTTACATTTGTTTATTGTTGTAACATCTTGTTTTGAACATCAGACACTGAACCAAAATAGGAGCCATTTATTTTAGGATAACTGTCTTTGCCATGACTGAGAGTACTGTACTAATGTTTACAATTAGTTTCTGACAACTTAAAACTTATTAGTGGCATTGTTAATAATCAAATACTTCATCAGACTAAATGTAATTATTAAACTAAAACAACGAAGATTCCCCCCTCCCTTTTACCTTCAAAAGAAACCAAAAAAGTAGTTTTCACCTGGAAAGAGCACTTAAACAAAAACTCAATTTTTAACTGGTTTCATTAAACACAGCATGTTCTAAAACAGGAAAACAAGGCTTCCCAGAGTAAATAGGATACGTAAAAAGATGCTAAAATTCCCTGGGAGAGTTTGTTTTCACCAACTAGCAAAAGGAGAAAGCATTTACTTTCTACTTATCTTTAAAGGTCTTGCCTGCACCTTCAAGAACATCGTCCCGAAGGGCCACGTGCACTCCTACAGGGCACAGGCACTTTCTGGGCATTTAGCTAGTTGTTGTTCCTCGGCTGTTCTCCCTGTGACCGTTAGCAGCTTTCATTTTAGTACATCACATCAGTAAGTTTTTTCTTTTTCCAGTTGAAAACTATGCAGATGGTTTTAAGCACAGCAAACACAGTCCTCACACACGGGGGCTAAGTGTGCATGCTCCGGGCCCACACGTGCTTGTCCTCACGCCTGCCAGGAACGCAGATGCTGACGCCACAGCCAGACAAGCTTCAGCACGTGGGGAGCAAGGCAAATACTCAAGTCAGGTTGAACTGGAGAGAGGGAAAGGGGCCATTTTTGTCAACTGATCAATGCATCACCTTATTTTATGTGTTTTCTGTTTAAAGACACCTCATCTGATACAGTGTTGATTCATTAGCATGAACCTCATGGCCAACAGTACTATAACTCACGTCTACAAAGTTTGCTAATACACGTTCTGTGTAAGGCACAGAACAGCCCTTTCCTCACCTATAAACACTAAACAGCACTTCAGCACTAGGCTTGGGGGCCATTTGAAACAACAAAACACACAAAAAACTCAAAAATGCAAAAAGTGTGGTACTAAGTATACTGCAAAAAGGACACTTGTTTACAAGTATGAGAGCCGAAACAAGAAGGCAGAACATCTCTTTGTTTGACCTCAGCTGTTACCATGCATGTTGGGCAACTCAAATTTTTTACCACTCTGTTCCTGTCTGTGAATGACCGTAAAAGCACTGGGGGTATTTAATTTGAGGTTACAAATAAATTTTAGTGCTAAGCAAATTCACAAATGTGAAATCCATGAATAACAAAGACTGACTCTACCTTATTCTTTAGTTTGCTACTCTTACTGTCATCTTTTACACAGAACCTCTTAATTTCAATATAGTCCAGTTTATCAATCTTTTCCTTCATGATTAATGCTTTATGTGTCATGTTTAAAAGATCTTTGCCTACCTCAGGATCATGAAGAGGTTCTCCCATAATTTCTTCTACAATTTTAATATTTTGCCATTCCACATTTAAATTCATAGTCCATCCAGAACTGAGTTTTTATATATGGAAGGTGTTGGACTCATAATATTTTTTCTTTGTGGATAGCCAACTGACCCATACCCTTATCGTAAAGATTGTCCCTTTCCCACTACACTGCAGTGTCAACTTTGCCATAAATCCGTTGACTCTGTATGTTCATCTACTTGTGAACTCTCTGTTCTGTTCCATTTGTGCCGGTATTTGTCTTTGCCCTAGTAGTACACTATATTTTAATTACTGTGTTTTTTTTTCCTTAAGATTTTATTTATTTATTTGAGAGAGAGAGAGCACGTGTGGGATGGAGGGGCAGAGGGAGAGGGACGAGCAGACTCCTCACTGAGCAGGGAGCCTGATGCAGGGCTCGAAGGCAGATGCTTTACCAACTGAGCCACCCAGGTGCCCCTTAATTACTGTAGTTTAAAAAAAAGTATTCACTGGTGATGGGTATTAAAGAGGGCACGTACTGCGTGGAGCACTGGGTGTTAGGCATAAACAATGAATCATGGAACACTACATCAAACACTAATGATGTAATGTATGGTGATTAACATAATAAAAAACAAATAAATAAAATAAGTATTCACACTTGTTGGTATAAAATGTTCCTATTTTTCTTCTTCAAGATTGTCTTAGCAATCCTTGACTCTTTGCACATACACATAAATTTTAGAATATGCTTATCAATATACACATTACAAAAAAAAAGAAAGAAAAGAGAAAGAAATACTGTGGGGTTTATGGGGTTGCACTGAATCTATAGATTAATCTGGGAAGAATTTGAGATTTTGAGTCTGCCAATCCAGGTACTCAACATACTTCTTTAAACTTTGTTTAATTGTAGTCAGCAATGTCTAGCAATTTTAGTAAAGAATTCTTACACATGTTTTGAGTTCATTTGATGTTTTCTGAACCTATTATAAATGGAATTTTTAGTTATTTTTTGTGTTTTGCTAATACAGAAAAACATAGGTATTATATCCAATAGCCTTTTTTTTAAAGATTTTATTTATTTATTTGACAGAGAGAGAGATAATGAGAGCAGGAACACAAGCAGGGGGAGTGGGAGAGGGAGAAGCAGGCTTCCCGCCGAGCAGGGAGCCCGATGCGGGGCTCGGTCCCAGGACCCTGGGATCATGACCTGAGCCGAAGGCAGATGCCTAACGACTGAGCCACCCAGGTGCCCCTCCAATAACCTTTTTAATGTCACTTATTAATCCTGATATTTTGTTTGTAGATCTTTGTGTTTTTTACGAAGACAACTTTATGATATGCAAAAAATGGCATTCTATTCCTTTTTCCATCCTTATATTTTTTATTCTCTGTCTTGCCTATGGTACTTGCTAGAACTGCTAGGACCTAAAATACAATGATAAATACAACTGGTGATAAAGGCCATCTTTGTCTCATTCCCAACCACAAGAAAATCTCTATAATATTTTGCTATTGATTGTATGTTTGCTATAGGACTTTTCTAGATTTTCTCCATCAGATTAAGGAACTCTGCTTCTATGACTTATTTGCTAAGAGGTTTTTTGCCTAAATAAATACTGAATTTTACCAAAGGCTTTTTCTTCATCTATTGAAAGATAGGACTTTTTGCCTTCTCTTCTCCTGATGTGGTGAATTACATTGATTTTTTTTCAAATGTTAAACATCTACCTGTGAATTCCTGAAATAAACTCAACTTGGTCAAGATGTGTCATCCCTATTATTTATTGCTAGAATCTATTTGCTTAAATTTTATATAAGATTTTTGCCTCTAGGGGTGCCTGGGTGGCTCAGTTGGTTAAGCATCTGCCTTTGGCTCAGGTCGTGATACCAGGGTCGTGGGATGGAGCCCTACATCCAGCTCCCTGCTCAGTGGGGAGTCTGTTTCTCCCTCTCCCTTTGCCACTTCCGCTGCTTGTGCTCTCTCTCTCTCTGTCAAATAAATAAATAAAATCTTTTAAAAAATATTTTTGCATCTATACTCACGATAGGTAACAGCTTATAATATTCCTCTTATAATATCATTCATAATTTTTGATAGAGATTATTTTAGACTGTATTCCCAGAAAAAAAAAAAAGATTTTGAGACAGAGATTTGCCTGCAGATGAACTCCTATAAGGGAGTGAAGAAAAGAGTAAAGGGTAGAAAGGAAGAATTTGTTGTGACACAGTCACAACAGACGCCGCAGAAAACCCAGGGCAGTTCATGACCCAGGATGGTCTTCAGCATTATTCTGCAAGGCCTATGAGCTGGGCATTTAGATCACGCTTGCCACTAGAAATTCCTCTAGTAGGACTAAACTGAGAGCTATCAGCTGCCAATACCAAATCAGTGAGGGAATCGGTGACTCGGTCAAGAATTTAGCATGCCATAGAATCTACTACAGTTCTGCTGTCCTCATAAAGTGAAATGATATTACCTCTTTTTATGGTCTCTAGAAAACTTTATTGTTGTTGTTCCCTTCCATGTTGTGAAGAATTGACTGGCTAATAATATATCTGAATATGGGAAGAATTGAAATTACAGGTTTAATATCTTTAATATAGGTACAAGTCTACTCAGATTTTCTATTTTTTGTGCCAATTTCATGACTTGTTTTTTCTAGAAATTGGGACATTTCATTTACATTGTCTTATTTAATTGGGTTAATAAAATACTTTAAGATTTATTTTATTTTCCTCACTATTTACTTTTTCATTTTACATTCTTCTACGGTTCTTGTAGTAGTGAAATAATACCGCATGGCTGCAATATTATATGTTGAGAAATGACAGGAGCCCCCTAGGAACTGACTCCTCAATCCTACAAATACAAGGGACTGAATTCTTCCAAAAACAGTGGCCTTGAGAGAGGATCCTGAGCCTCAGATCTTTTTTGTTTTACTTTTAATAAAGGTATATTTAAAACAAAGTACTTGCTTTATTTTTTATGTTAACTTTCTTTTATTCTTTTTCATTTTTAAAATTAATTATTTTTTTATTATGTTATGTTAGTCACCATACAGTACATCATTATTGATGTAGTGTTCCATGATTCATTGTTTGCGTGTAACACCCAGTGCTCCATGCAGTACGTGCCCTCTTTAATACCCATCACTGGGCTAACACATCCCCCTACCCCCCACCCCTCTAAAACTCTCAGTTTGTTTCTCGGAGTCCATAGTCTCTCATGGTTCGTCTCCCCCTCCGATTCCCCCCCCTTCATTTTTCCTTTCCTTTCCCTAATGTCCTCCATGCTGAGCCTCAGATCTTGAACCCTGGCCAACACTGATTTCAGCCTGAGCAGAGAATCCAGTTAACACCTGCTGGACTCCTGGCCCAATAAAATTTTAAAATAATTAATTTGTTGTTTTTATAAGCTCCTAAATTTGTATTAATCTGCAGATAGAAAATACATTTAGAAAGTTTAATGCACATTTCTTTTCTCATATTTTAAAATTGATGAACTTATTTATTGTTAACCAGAAAATGTAGCCAGATAATGTAACTTTAACACTAAACTTTTAATAAAGTTTGTCTATTTTGTTATATTTGTGGTGCTGTAAGACATGGTTATTTTCATGGTTTATACTTCCATTGCTCATTTGTATTTACTCACACATATACCATTTTCTTTGCTCTTTATTCTTTCTTACATCTCATACTATTCACCTAAAATATGTCACTTCTGACGAGTATATATACTTTAGAATTTTCTTTTAGTGACTTCAACTAGTGAAAAACTCACTTTTTGCTTGCCTGAAAATCTCTTATCATTCTCTCATTTTGAAAAGCATTTTTGTCTAGTATAGAATTCTAGATGGACTTTTTTCAGCACTTTTTTCAGCATTCCTATCGAAGATAGGAATCCAGTAACTTTTGATTTTCATTGTTGCTGTTGTGAAATCAGCTAGTAATCTGCCTTTTAAATCCTTTTCTTATTAATGCATGTTCTTTTTCTTTGTTGCTGCTTCTTTTCTCTTTCAAGAGCTTACCTCATTATGTCAGTACCCCTTTCCCCCAAGATAATCTCCCTTTTGAGCAATTCAAAGTCAAATGATTAGGGACCTCCATTACATCTGCAAAATCCCTTTTGCCATAAGAGGTAATATAATCATGGGAATGATATTCCATCACATTCACAAATCCTGCACACACCCAAGGGGAAGGAGGCTTATAAAGGCATGAATCATTGGGGTCATCTTAGAACTCTGCCAATAACACTAAGCGACCTGAAAAAAGTTGGTTCTTTAAAAAGAAAGTGTAAAATTCCAGGGTAGTGATGCTAAAACAGAAAGGAAAAGAAAGAAAGAAAAATTGCTCACCAGAGTAAAAAGGCAAAAATGGAAAAAGGAAATATTGAACATGGGGGAGGGGGAAATAAAGCACAATAAATGTAATATCATTGATTATACTAAATAGAAATGGATTGAAGGCTCTAATTAAAGACAGGCTGGAAAACAAAACAACAATAAATAAAATCTAACTACATGCTCCTTACCAGAGACATCTGAAATATATAGCAAGGTTAAATTAAAGGGATGGAGAAAGACAGTCTAGATTAATTCTTCTCCAAAAGAAACTTGGAGGTAAATGCATTTTTAGGCATCAAAGATTAATTCATAGTGAAAAAACTCCAATTTATCAGAAAACTTTAAATTTTTAAACAAAACCAGACAGGACTACAAGATTAGAAAGAGAAATTCACAGTCACAATTGGAGATTTTAATACAACTTTCTTAGTAATTGACAGAACAAGTAGATAATAAATAAGCAAGAACACAGAAAATTTGAACATCATAATTGTCAAACTTGATCTAGTGATTTATATAGAGATCTGCATTCTAAAATTGCAGAATGTACATTCCTTTCAAGTTCACATAAAAGATGTATGGAATTTGATCATGTGCTGAGTTATAAAGCAAGTCTCAACAAATTTCAAAGGAATTAAATAGGATAGAGCATATTTTCTGACCTCAATGCAATTAAGTGGACGTCTAAAGGATAAGGGAAAAACCTTATGTTTGGAAATTGAGAGATATGTGTCTAAGTAACTCATGAGTCATAGAAAAAGTCATATTAAAAGTTAGAAAATATTTTGAAATTAATGGTAATAAAAGGCCATATATAAAGCTTTAAGAAACATAAAGATTTTCACCAGAAAAAGTTTAAAAATGACTGATCTAGGGGGGCCTCAGTGTCCAACTCTTGGTTTCACTCAGGTTGTGATCTTGGGTCATGAGATCAAGCCCCACATCGGCTCCATGCTCAGCCCAGAGTCTGCTTAAGGCTCTCTCTCTCTCTCCCTCTGATCCTCCCCCTACCCCACTCTCTCTCTACAATAAATAAATAATTTTTCAAAAAAATGACTGATATGGGATGCCTGGCTGGCTCCTTCAGAAGAGCATGCAACTCTTGATCTCAGGGGTGTGAGTTCAAGCCCCAAGTTGGGCATGGAGCCTACTTAAAAAAAAAATAAATAAATAGGACTGATCTATGTCTCAGTTCCAAGATGGTCAGAAAAAAAATAGCAAAATGAGTCCAAGGAAAATAAAACAAACAAAATATTAAAGGCAGGAACAGATACTGATAAAAGATCAACAAAGAAAAATATTCTTTGAAAAGAAAGGATCAAAAACAGAAGGGATAAAGTAGAAAGAAAAGACAAAATCACTGTCTACAGATGTTAGGAACATTGAAGAGATTATAATATTATGTATATAAATACTTATATGTCAATATATTTGAAAATTAGGTAAATCAGACCATTTTCTAGAAAAATAGAAATCCAATTGCATACAGCAACGTGGAGGTGATTGGTTATATTGACAAGAAGAGTTTTAGTGAAGTGATAAGAAGTCCTGATTCAAGAGAGTTTAAAGAAGATTAAAAGAAGAAGATTTGGAGTTAAAATAATGCTTTTTTTTTTTATAAAGATTTTTATTTATTTATTTGAAAGAGAGAATGAGAGAGAGAAAGAGAGAGCACATGAGAGGGCGGAGGGTCAGAGGGAGAAGCAGGCTTCCCCGCTGAGCGGGGAGCCCGATGCGGGACTCGATCCCGGGACTCCAGGATCATGACCTGAGCCGAAGGCAGTCGCTCAACCAACTGAGCCACTTTGAATAATTTTGTGGCATGGGGAAAAAGGGAACTTCAGTGATAGGTGGAAGGAGAAATGAGGGCAAGAGAAGGTATTGGTTTAAGATGGCAGAAATAGCGTATCCATATAATGATGGAAATAATCTGGTAGAGGTGTAGGAGAAAAAAGAACAGAATTGCTCGAGAGATGTAGCTTGATAAGGCAAAAGAGTACAAAATGGGCAGATCAGTTGCAGGTGGGAATATGGGTTGTTCATCAATAGCATTGAGAGTGTACTGACACAGACATCGGTGGTAGAATGGATGTGCGCTTTGGGATCTATGGAAATCCTCCTCTGATAATGTACTAATAGGAAAACTAAATAGTCTATAGATGTAACACATGCTAAATTATTCCAGAATTTAAGTGTAATTTAAGCTAAAATCACTATAGAATTTAAGAATTGGACCATCTAATCCTAAATGTACTTGACAAAACAAATATCGACCAATTTTGAAAAAGAGGAAAAGGGTGTGTGTGTGGCGGCGGTCACTACCATATATTAAAATTTATTTTAATGCTATAGCAACTAAGATAATGTGGTATTAGCATAGGAGTAGAAAACAGACAAATGACGCTTACCCAGCCATGGACCCAAGAATATATAGGAACTTAACATGAAAGAAATACAGTTGTGCATTACCGGGAAAAGGAAGTCACTTAAATGATTTGGGATATACGGTTACCTGTATAACAATTTTCAAATAAATTCCCATGCCACAGTGCACACAAGAATAAATGCCATACATAAAAAAGAATAAACTCCACCTGGATGAAAGACCCAAATGTGAAAAATTAAAATGCAAGACTTACAGAAGAAATAGAAATATACATAGCCCACATTTTTTTCCTAGCAAATCTTCCACTCTCTGAGCTTTTATTACTCAGGCCCTAAATCTACTTGAATAATGTGGTATCTCTCACTATGGTCTCGGTGATGAAATATAATCACTAGTTAATTGGTAAGACAGAACACTAGGATTTATGGTGACATTCTCTAATATCCTTACCGCTCCTATCCAAGTTTCCCTCGGGTTAAATTTTACTGAAAAAAGAACAGATGCACTTTATTTATTCTGCATATGCTACATAATCATGTGTATCTGTATCTTATATAGCATATAGTTTCTATTATAAACATGTTTAGATAGATAGATAGATTATAGATAGATAGATAGATAGATAGATACAGATAATATGTATGATGGGTGCTTAGATCAGCTGTATTAGCACTCATGTGGGTCAGAAGAAAGGGGCACTCTTTTGTACTAAAATTCATCTATAGAAGTTTCCTTTCCCCCTGTTCAGCCTTTCTTTCTTCCTGTCTTTGGTCCATTCCTCTCCTGGGTCCATGCTCCACAGAGCTGATCTAAGCCTGGCAAGTCTTTGAAATCAATGGAAGCTCTGCAGGGGAGCAGGGGAAGCTAAGAAATGGGACCTTTGTACCTTTGTAATTCTTACCTCTGCACCTTGCAGCATTTGTCAAAATTTTTCGAATAGAGATCCAAACACTTTGCTTTGAGTTTTGTGAGCTCCTTAGATCTCTGCCACAGACATTCTTCTTAAAGTACTTCCAGCCAGATAATGATCCCCTGAGATACCCACTTGCTCCAGGGCCACCCATGCCTCAGTGGGACTTGTTGTAATGTGCCATATTCTTGATCTTTATTTCTGAGAGTTGAAGTTTCAGCTAAAAAAATGTTAAGGGCATCAAATTAGCATGAGAAGCACACAGCATCTTCCATATACACTACTTTTTTTCTTCTACATTAATTCCAATCCAAAATAGGCTCAAAGTGGCAAGTTTAAAGAAAGCAGGTTGAGTGAACCCTCTATTATCACTTGTCTGTAACCATGGTTCATATGGCTAGGGTGTTGCTTTACCCTATCTATCCTTCCCCTTTGTTGCCCTCAAAATCCTTGCTGAATATTTCTTTAAGATTTTTCTCTGTTTGTAAATCATTAATAAGTGTCAGCAAAGGGCCTCAAGTCTCCCGTGCAGAATGGGGAGTTGGATCAATCAAAACCAGGGTACATTATAGTGTAATGAAACCTCAGATAAGAGCAATCAAAAGAGGTCATGCCACTGTACTGAGGACAAGAATTTGGGTAAGGCAATTCAGTTATTATGAATCATAGTGGCGAACAACAGCTGAGTGTTTAGGGAAAAGAACCTAGGGAGCTAGAAGCTGGAAGTATTGAGATTTAAGGATAGACCCTTGAAACAGGATGAAGAGGGCAGTGTCAGTTTTGATACTTGGAAGCAATTATTGGTGCCTTGTTTTTCTGAATGAGACCCACAGGGTAACCTTTGTTTATACAATCTATGCCATCTCATAAAATTCAACCTACCTGTAAAAGGAATTAATTAAAAAATTCTATCATTTTAGTACTATCAATTCTTTTATTTCTGCCATAAGAGTGAATTGCCAAGAAGTATGCTGAACTGTGAACATTTAAATGCTGTAGGATTATCTAAAATCTGGAGCTGTCAAACTATAAAATGTACATCATCATCAGGTAGTGAAAGTCCCCATCACAAAGTGGAAACTGAATGGCCAATTGCCAATGAATTTTTGCATTGGGTAGAAAGTTGAGCCAGATGCTATCAGTTATCATTTCTATGAGCAAACTGTGTATGAAATATTATTATAGTTGCTAAAATGATCAGAGTGGAATTGCTTTCCAATTCTACCAGTTCAACTAGTTGCTAATTAAACATCCTATGTTGACCTGAAATTACATATACAATGAACATAATGCCTCTGGATGCTAGGGGGAGGGGAACAAAATCTAACACAGAATATGACTGTAATTAATATCATGTAAATTGGATTTCTAAACAGATATCATACTTCAATCAGAATATATAACAATTTTGCATTTAAGCTTATAATGATCCTGCTATTTGAAATAAAGCAATGCATAGATTGTTAACACAAAGTTGTAGTCTAAATTATATATACAGTAAAAACAAAATATCAGCACAGGGTTGGTATATGAGTAAATGTGGGGGTAGCATGAAAAGAATATGTTATGTGGACAACATTAAAGCCTTTATTTTCTGCTACTAGTGTTCTCATATATTATTCACTGGGTTCTGATAATAAAGAATTTCATCACTATGTGTTTACTCAGGCCTTAAGTTCATTCACATTAAATGATTTAATATTATGGGAACATTGTTACTGAATAGATCCTGTACTTAAAACAACCATTTACTATAGGATTTCTGATATAGGCTCCAATTCAAATATCCCCTTTTATTATTCTATTACAAATTGGAATATCAAAAATAATAAAAAAAAAACCCACAACCCTTCAACGTGTTGGCATACTCACTGCCTTTTCTAGACTACCTATGGGCACCCTTGAGTGGAAAAAAAATATTGTTATCAGATCATGTGTTTTAACAGAGTGTTTAGAAAATATGATCTTAAAACAGCCATTTATAATTAAAAAAAACTCTCAGCAGTGAGCATATAGAGGGAACATACCTCAACATAATAAAGCCATATATGACAAAACCACAGCTAACATCATATTCAGTGGTTAAAAATTAAAAGCTTTTCCTCTAAGATCAAAAACAAGTCAAGAATGCCCACTCTTGCCACTTGTATTCAAATTATTATTTTAAGTCCTAGCCAGAGCAATTAAGCAAGAAAAATAAATAAAAGGTATCCAAATTGTAAAGAAAGAAGAATAACTTTTCTTATAGCAGATGGCATGATAATATATATAGAAAATCCTAAAGACTCTAACAAAACACTGTTAGAACTAATAAACAATTTCAGTGAAGTTGGAGAATATAAACTCAATATGCAAAAATCAGTTGCATTTCTGTACACTAATGACAAACTATTAGAAAGAGAAATTAAGAAAACAATCCCATTTACAATTTCATAAAAGAATAAAATATCTGGGAATAAATTTAACCAAGGAGGTGAAAGACTTGTACACTGGAGCTATCAGATATTGGTGAAAGAAATTCTGAAGTCACAAAGAAGTGGAAAAATATTCTATCCTCATGGATTAGAAGAATTACTACTGTTAAAATATCCATATTACTCAAAGCAATCTACAGATTTAATGCAACACCTAACAAAATTTAAATGGCACTTTTCATAGAAATAGATCAAATATTCCTAAAATTTTTATGGAACCACAAAAGCCCCCAAACAGCCAAAGCAGTCTTGAGAAAGAAGAGCAAAGCTAAAGTCATCATGCTTCCTGATTTCAGACTAGATTACAAAGTTATAATAATCAAAACAGCGTGGGGGCACCCAGGTGGCTCAGTCAGTTGAGCATCTAGCTCCTGATTTTGGCTCAGGTTTTCATCTCAGGGTCCTAGGACTGAGCCCCACATTAGCCTCAGGACTGCTGAGCATGGAAACTGCTTGGGCTTCTCTCTCTCCCTCTGCCTCTGCCCCTCCCCAACTCTCTCTCTCTGTCTCTCAAAACAAAAACAAAAGCAAAACAAAACAAAAAACAGTATGGTACTGGCATAAAAGAGACACATAGATCAATGTGATAGAATAAAGAACCCAGAAACAAACCTACACAAATACAGTCAATTAATTTATGCAAAAGAAGCCAAAAGTATGCAATGAGAGAAGGATAATTTCTTCACTAAATGGTGTTGGAAAGACTAAATATCCACATCAAAAGAATGAAACTGACCACTGTTTTAGGCCATACACAAAACTTAACTTGAAATGGATTAAAGACTGGAATGTAAGTCCTAAAACCATAAAACATCTGGAAGAAAACATGGATGGTAAGCTCCTTGACACTGGTCTTGGCAATAATTTTTTTAGATTAACAAAATGAAAAGGTAACCTACCAAATGTGAGAAAATATTCGCAAATCATGTATCTGATAAGGGGTTAATATCCAAAATATATAAAGAACTCACAAAACTCAATACTAAAAGCAAAACAAAAACAAAATCCAATTTAAAAATGGGTAGAGGATATGAATAGACATTTTTTCTGAAGACAAATAAGTACATGAAAAGATGCTCAACATTAGTAATCATCAGGAAAATGCAAATCAAAACCACAATGAAAGAACACCTCATACCTGTCAGAATGGCCATTATAAAAAAGACAACAAATAGCAAGTGTTGGTGAGGATGTTGAGAAAAGGGAACCCTTGTGTACTTTTAGCAGGAATGTAAATTGTTATAATCATTATGAAAAATGGTACAGAGGTTCCTCAAAATTTTAAAAATAGAACTACATATGATGCAGCAATTCTACCTCGATGTATTTATCTAAAGGAAAAAAATACACTAACTCAAAAAAATATCAAGATCTCCTTGCCAAGTAAGATGATGGAGTAGGAGGATCCTAGGCTCACCTCATCCCATGGATACACCTAGATAAAAGCCACATCCGTGTAAATAACCCAGAAAATGACCCAAAGACTGGCAGAACAGGCTCTACACAGCTAAATGTAGAGAAGAGGCCATGTCGAAGAGGGTAGAAATGGCAGAGACACTATAAGGAGCTAAACAGACCCAAAGGACTGTTCACGGGAAGGAGGGATGCCCTGGGCATGGAGACAGGGGAGGAGTAGATGCCCACAACCAGGCATAGGGGAACCTGCATTGGGAAGGCAAATTCCCATAATATTTGGCTTTGAAAAGCAGGGGGTCTAATTTCACCAGTTCTTACAATCAGTGGGCCTTAACATCTGCAACTTTAAAAATCAGTAGGCTTGGCTCTGGGGAAGCAGGAGGGCAAGTAGAAACTGCGTCAGTATCTACAGTACTACAAACTGAGACAGTATAACAAACAGCCCCCCTGAAATACAGCATTAACAGCAGCAATTTGAAAAATGCCTGGGGTATATGGGAGAGATATTTGTTTCCTTATCTCAGAGCATGTGCTGGAAGGGCTGGGATCATTGGGAGACTTCTCAAAGAACAAAAGAGCTGGTAGCCCCCTTTTCCTACCCCGCCCCTCAGCCTAGATACATGGACACTTGCAGAAACCAGTGCAGCATGAACACACTCCAACTACCTTGCTAACAGAATGCCTCATCCCTTGTGGTCTTCAGTGGACCTGCCCCCTTCACCATATCCTTTGCAGGATTTTTAGAAAATAGCTACAGGTCCCCTCCCATGGTAGACCTTGCACACTTTGCTAACACCACATGACCTGCCCCTACTTTCTCCTGCAAACCCACCTCCTCCAATGCATCTTGGAAGGAATCTATCCAAAGTTGTGCCACAAGTGAGGCAGTATGCAAGGAGTCTCAGCAGGGCTCAGCACCAGCATAAAGAGATTCCTGCCCTGGGGAGAAGGGAAGAAAACCACATACATCATTTTGGCTGTGGCCCCAGCAGCAGGCTGAGGGCAGACATCTGGTCTGACTGAAGACCCTGCCCACCAGTGAAAGCTTCTCAGGGGGCAACATAGGAAGAGTGTCTTGCAGTTCGTGTGTGACCAAAGCTCTGGCAAATGCCTGCTCTGACTGAACTCAAGCCCAAGGTGGCCTCATATTGGCCCATTAACAATACAGGGACTAAGCCCTGCCCACAATAGGCAAAGAGAACCACGGCAGACCACTGCACTGAAGGCAAATGTGGCTCAGCGACAACAGCAGGACACACACAACACACATATAAGAGACCACCAAAGCACCAGGTTCTGATAAATAGGAGATATTACATGGCAGGGAATCAGAACCTCTTCTTCACAAGACCATTATGTTCAAGAGCAGGAGACATAGCTGATTTTCCTAAAACACAGAAACAGACACAAAGAGTTAGACAAAATGAGGAAACAGAGGAATATGTCCCAAATGAAACAACGGGGAAAAAAGTCACAGCAAGAGAACTAAATGAAACGGAGAAAAGTAATGTGCCTGATAGAAAATTTAAAGTAATGATCATAAGGACATTCAGTGGACTTAAGAAAAGAGTGGGGGACCTCAGTGAAATCCTCTACAAGGAGATAGAAACACAAAAAAAGAACCAATCAGAGATGAAGAACTTAATAACTAAGTATTAAGAACTTAATAACTAAAAATACACTAGAGGAAATAAACAGTAGTCTAGAGGAAGCAGAAGAACAGATCAACAACTTGGAGGACAGAGTAGTGGAAAGCAATCATGCTGAACATGAGTGAGAAAAAAGACTAATAAAAATGAGAATAGATTAAAGGAACTCAGTGACACTATCAAGTGTAAAAACTATTGCATCACAGGGATCCCAGAAGGAGAAGAGAAAGAAAAGGAGGAAGAAATTTCATTTGAAGAAATAATAGCTGAAAACTTCCTGAATCTAGGGAAGGAAACAGAAATATAAGTCCAAGTTGCACAGAGAGTCCCCAACAAAATCAATTCAAGAAGGTCCACACCAAAACAAATAGTAATTAAAATGGCAAAGAGTAGTGATAAAGAGAGAAATTTAAAAGCAGCAAGAAAAAAGAAAACAGTTACACACAAGAGAAACTCCATAAGGCTATGAGCTGAGTTTTCAGCAGAAACTTTGTAAGCCAGAATGGAGTAGCATGATATATTCAAAGTGCTGAAAGAAAAAAAAAAAAAACTACAATCAAGAATATTCTATCCAGCAAGGTTATCATTCAGAATAGAAAGAGAGATACGAGTTTCCCAAATAAACAAAAGTTAAAGGAATTCATCACCACTAAACCAGCCTTACAAGAAATGTTAAAGGGGATTCTTTGAGTAGAAAGGAAAGACTATAAGCAGGAGTAAGTAAAACAGGTGGCACAAAAACAGAAAAATGAAGTACATCTATAAAAAAAAAAAAATCAGTCAAGGGATTCACAAAATAAAAGGATGTAAAGTATGACACCATACACCTATATGTGGTGGGGAGAAGAGTGAAACTTTAATGCTTTTAGAATGGATTCAAACTTAAGTGACCAAAAACTTAATATAGACTGCTATATGTATAAGATGTTATATATAAATCTAATAGTAACCACAAATCAAAACCAATAATAGATATACAAAAAATAAAGAGAAAGGAATCCAAATATATCACTAAAAAAGCCTGCAAAATATGAAAGAGCGAGAGAATTAAAAAACAGAGAAGAGCCATAGTAACAACCATAAAACAGGTAACAAAATGGCAATAAGTATATATGTATCAGTAATTCCTTTGGAGGCACATGGGAGGCTCAGTCAGTTAAGCATCTGACTCTTGATTGTGGCTCAGGTCATGATCTCAGAGTCATGAGATCAAGCCCCATGCTCAGAGGGGAATCTGCTTGAGATTCTCTCTCTCTCCCTCTCCCTCTGCCCCTTCCCCCCCTACCCTCTCTCAAATAAATAAATAAAATCTTTTTAAAAAATAATTACTTTGAATGTAAATGGACTAAATGCTCCAATCAAAAGACATAAGGTGCCAGAGGGGATAAAAGAGCAAGACCCATCTATATGCTGCCTACAAAAGACTCATTTCAGACCTACATACACAGGTACATTGAAAGTGAAGGGATGGAAAAGCATTCATCATGCAAATGGAAGTGAAAAGAAAGCTGGGGTAGCAATACTTGCATTAGACAAAATAGATTTTAAGGCAAAGACTGCAACAACATGAAGAAGGACACTACATAATCATAAAGGGAACAATCCATCAAGAATATAGCAATTGTAAGTATTTATGCACCCAAATACATAAAGTATCTAATAACAAACATAAAGGAAGTAATTGACAATAATACAACAATAGTAAGGGACTGTAATACCCCACTTACATCAATGGATAAGTCATCCAAACAGAAAATCCACAAGGAAACAGTGGCTTTGAAGGACACATTGGACCTGGTGGATCTAACAGACATATCCAGAACATTCCAACATAAAAAAATGGAATACATATTCTTTTCAAGTGCAAATGGGAGAGTCTCCAAAATAGATCACATGTTAGGCCCCAAGCAAGTCTCAACAAATTAAAAAAAAAATGATTCAGGTCATAGCAGGCACCTTTTCTAATCACAACACTGAAAACTAGAAATCAACCACATGAAAAAATCTGGAAAGAACATAAACACCTGGAGGATAAACCACATGCTACTCAACAATGAATGGGTCAATGAAGGAATCAAAGAAGAAATAAAAAAAATACATGGAGACAAATAAAAATGAAGACACAATGGTCTAAAATCTTTGAGAGGCTGCAAAAGCTGTTCTAAGAGGGAGGTTTGTGGCAATATAGGCCTACCTCAAAAAGCAAGAAAAATCTCAGAAAAAAAGATAACCTAACCTTAAACCTAAAGGAGCTAAAAAAAGAAAAACAAACCCAAATCCAGTAGAAAGAAGGAAATAATTAAGATTAGAGTAGAAATAAACAGAAATAAAAAACAATAGAACAGCTCAATGAAACCAGGAGCTGGTTCTTTGAAAAGATCAACAAAATTGATAAACCTTTAGCCAGACTCATTTAAAAAAATGAGAGAGAGGACTCAAACCAGAAATGAAAGAGGGGTGGGGCACCGGGGTGCCTCAGTTGGTTAAGCATCTGCCTTTGTTTCAGGTCATGATCCCAGGGTCTTGGGATTGAGCCCTGACTCAGGCTCCCTGCTCAGCAGGGATTCTGCTTCTCCCTCTCCCTCTTCTTGTGCCCCTCCCCCTGCTCATGTTTTCTCTCTCTCAAATAAATAAATAAAATATTTTAAAAAGATAAACGAAAGATGGGAAATAACTGACATCACAAAAATACAAAGGATTATAAGAGAATATTATGAAAAATTATATGCCAACAAATCAGACAACCTAGAAGAAATTGATAAATTCCTAGAAACATGCAACCTCCCAAAACTGAATCAGTAAGAAATAGAAAATTTGAACAGACCAATTACCAGCAATGAAACTGAATCAGTAATAAAAAAACTCATAACAAACAAACGTTCAGGACTGGATGGCTTCATAGGTGAATTCTACCAAACTAAAGAAGAGTTAGTACCTATTCTTCTCAAACTATTCCAAAAAATAGAAGAAGAAAAGCTTCTTAATTCATTCTATGAGGTCTGCACTACTCTGATACCCAAACCAGATAAAGGCATTACCAAAAATGAGAACTACAGGCCAAATATCTGATGTACACAGACACAAATGTCCTCAAGAATATATTAGCAAACCGAGTCCAACAATACAATAAAAAGAATTATTTACCACAATCAAATGGGATTTATCCCTGGGATGCAAGGGTGGTTCAATATTTGCAAATCAATCAATGTGACACATCACAACAACAAAGAAAAGATAAAAAAATGATAATTTTAAGAGAGGGAGAAAAACATTTGAGAAAGTACAACATTGATAAAAACCCTCAATAGAGTAGGGTTAGAGGGAACATACATCAACATTATAAAGATGATATGTGAACATCCTACAGCTAACATCATATTCAACGGTGAAAAACTAAGAGCTTTCTCCCACTAAGATCAAGAACAAGACATGTCCACTCTCATATCTTCTATTCAACATAATATTGGAAGTTCTAGCCACAGCAATCAGACAAGAAAAAGAAATAAAAGGCATCCAAATTGGTAAGGAAGAAGTAAAAGTTTCACTATTTGCAGTTGACATGGTTCTGTATACAGAAAACTCTTAAGACTCCAACAAAAAAATACTACAACTGATAAATGAATTCAGTAAGGATGCAAGATAGAAAATCAATATACAGAAATACACTGCATTTTTTTTTTTTTTAAGATTTATTTATTTATTTGAGAGAGAGAGTGCACATGAGCAGGGGAGAAGCAGAGGCAGAGGGACAAACAAACTCTATGCTGAGCATGGAGCCCAACACAGGACTTGATCCCATGACCCTGAAATCATGACCTGAGCCAAAATCAAGAGTTGGACGCTAAAAACACTGAACCACCCAGGTGCCCCATCCATTGCATTTCTATATATGGATAATGAAGCAGCAGAAAGAGATATTAAGGAAATAATCCCATTTATAACTGCACCAATAAAATACTAATAAAAATAAATACCTAGGGATAAAATTAACCAAAGAGGTGAAAGACCTGTACTCTGAAAACTATAAAACACTGATCAAAGAAATTGAAGATGACACAAATGGAAAGAGATTTCATTCTCATGGATTGGGAGAACACATATTGTTAAAATGTCCATACTACCCAATCCATATATAGATTTGATGCAGTCCCTTTCAAAATACCAATATCATTTTTCACAGAACTAGAATAAATAATCCTAAAATTTGTATGGAACCATAAAAAAACCCTAATAACCAAAGAAATCTTGAAAAAGAACAAAACTGGAAGTTATCACAGTCCCAGATTTCACGATATATGGTAAAGTTGTAGTAATTGAAAGAGTATGGTACTGACACAAACATAAATCATTAGAACACATTAGAGAGCCTAGAAATTAACCCAAGATTATACAGTCATTTAATCTTCCACAAAGTAGGGAAGAATATGCAATGGGAAAAAGACAGTCTCTTCAACAGTGTGGGGAAAACTGCACAGTTACATGCAAAAGAATGAAACCGGGCCACTTTCTGACACCATACACAAAAATAAACTCAAAATGGATTAAAGACCTAAATGTGAGAACTGAAACCATAAAAATTCTAGAAGAGAGCACAAGCTATAATTTCTCTGGCATTGGCTATAGCAACTTATTTTTGGGTATGTCTCCCCAGGCAAAGGAAACAAAGGCAAAAATAAACTATTGCGACTACATCAAAATAAAAATCTTCTGCACAGCAAAGGAAACAATCAACAAAACTGAAAGACAACCTGCTGAATGGGAGAAGATTTTTGCAAATAACCGTCTGATATAAAGGGTTAGTACTCAAAATATATAAAGAACTTACATGACAACACACACACAAAAAAACCAAATAATCCAATTAAAATGGGCAGAAGACATGAATAGACATTTCTCCAAGGAAGACATACAGGTGGCAAAAAGACACATGAAAAAATGCTCAGCGTCACTCATCATCAGGGAAATACAAATCAAAACCACAATGAGATATCCTCTCATACATGTCAGAATGGTTAAAATAAAAAACACAAGAAACAGCAAATGTTGGCAAGGATAGGGAGCAAAAGGAACCTTCATGCACTGTTGGTGGGAATGCAAACCAGTGCAACCACTATGGAAAATAGTATGGAGGTTCCTCAGAGAGTTAAAAATAGAACTACCCTAAGATCTAGTACTCAGATTACTGGGTCTTTACCCAAAAAAATACAAAAACAGTAATTCAAAGGGATACATGCACCCCTATGTTTATAGCAGCATTATTTACAATAGCCAAATTATGGAAGCAGCCCAATTGTCCTTTGATAGATGAGTGGATAAAGAAGAGATGGGGTATGTGTGTGTGTGTGGGGGGGGGTACACACACACACACACACACACACACACACTATTATTCAGTCATAAAAAAGAATGAAATCTTTTCATCTACAATGACATGGATGGAACTAGGGAGTTTTATGCTAAGCAAATTAAGTCAGAGAAAGACAAATACATATGATTTTACTCACATGTGGAATTTAAGAAATAAATAAATAGCAAAGGAAAAGAAAGAGAGACAAACCAAGAAACAAACTCTTAACTAGGGAGAAGAAACTGATGGTCACCAGAGTGGATGTGGGTGGGAGGGTGGGTTAAATAGATGATGGGAATTAAGGAGGGCACTTGTTGTGATGAACACTGGGTGATATATGGAATTATTGAATCACTATATGGTACGCCTGAAACTAATATTACCCTGTATTTTAATTATACTGGAATTTAAAATAAGATAACAGCATCCCCCTGTTTATTTTAGCATTATTTACAATAGCCAAGACATGGAAGCACCCTAAGTTTCAACTGATGGATGAATAAATAAAGAAAATGTGAGATACACACACACACACACACACACACACACACACACACACACTGGAATATTATTCAGCCATAAGAAAGTAAGAAAATTCTGACAATCACAACAACATGGATCCCCTTAAGGGCATTAAATCAGAGACAAATGCCATATGAATTCCCATATATGTGGAAAGTAAAAATAAACAACAACAAAAAAACCCCAAACTCATTGATACACAGAAAAGATTGGCAATTACCAGTTCTGGGGTCTGAAACTTATATGTGAATTATATCACAATTTAAAAAATGAAAATATGATCTTGATACCATCAGTGATTAGATTGGATTTTCAAGAGAGGGACAAAGAGGCAAATGCATAAACCTTTTTGGGCATCCTAATATAGGACCCAAAAGAGACATTAAGTTCTTATAATTGGTGCTAATTTAGAAAAATGCTCAGATACAGTTAACTGTGACAGAAATACAAACGTATAGGTAAAAATGGTGTGTAGTTGATACTGACTCACTCATCATTCCATAAGAATGTCACCACTAATCTATTAAAAAGTACAACTTTATTTTTCCTTTGAAGTCTAAGATACTGATGGAGGGGGCTAGCATGAGGGACTATAAAAGTTCTAAGGCATTTGGGAGAGAGCCAATTGGTTCTGAAAATAATGTTGCTAGGCAGAGGCAGGGAGGATTTAGCACCTTGCCTCTTTTCTTGCTATGAATTCTAGAAAACCAGAAGAGGATATGATAAAGAGTGGCTTGGAAATAAATCAGGTAAGACTTTGACATTTACAAGTCAATTTTTGAATTTATGGTATCATGTCAATGGAATTCAGAAGTACTTAGTTTTATTTTCACTTGCATTTCGTTAATGATCTTGACAAGGGTACATTTATTACATGTGAACAATTAAAAATTACCCTGGTAGGTACTATAGGGGATAAAAGGCATGTAGTAGTATGTAAAAAAAAATAAATAAAAATAACTTCATGCCAGGTACTAATCTAAGGGTTTGTCATCTGTTTTCTCATTCAATCCTTATAGAAAAACCCTATGAGTTTAGTAGTCTTTTGATCCCATTTTATAATTGAAAAAAAACAACTGAGGCACAAAAATGTTTACATTTTGTAATGTGGGCAACAGAGTGGAAAAGCCTCTGTGCTATTACATGAGTCTGTCTATTATCGAAGACATATATATTCAATAATACATATTCATCACCGATATTCATCACAACTACTAAAATTAATTATAGAATTGTAGCACTATTGCATTCTGGCTTCCTTTTTTATTGTTATGTTAATAACCATATATTATATCATTAGTTTTTCTTTGTTTTTTTTAATTTTTTATTGTTATGTTAATCACCATATATTACATAATTTGTTTTGGTGTAGTGTTCCATGATTCATTGTTTGTGCGTAACACCCAGTGCTCCATGCAGAATGTGCCCTCTTTAATACCCATCACCAGGCTAACGCATCCCCCTACCCTCCTCCCCTCTAGAACCCTCAGTTTGTTTTTCAGAGTCCATCATCTCTCATGGTTCGTCTCCCCCTCTGACTTATTCCCCTTCATTCTCCCCTCCTGCTATCTTCTTCTTTTTTTTCTTAACATATGTTGCATTATTTGTTTCAGAAGTACAGATCTGTGATTCAACAGTCTTGTACAATTCACAGTGCTCACCATAGCACATACCCTCCCCACTGTCTATCACCCAGCCACCCCATCCCTCCCACGCCCACCACCACTCCAGCAACCCTCAGTTTGTTTCCTGAGATTAAGAATTCCTCATATCAGTGAGGTCATATGATACATGTCTTTCTCTGATTGACTTATTTCACTCAGCATAACACCCTCCAGTTCCATCCACGTCGTTGCAAATGGCAAGATCCCATTCCTTTTGATGGCTGCATAATATTCCATTGTGTATATATACCACATCTTCTTTATCCGTTCATCTACCGATGGACATCTTGGCTCTTTCCACAGTTTGGCTATTGTGGACATTGCTGCTATAAACACTGGGGTGCACGTACCCCTTTGGATCCCTTCATTTGTATCTTTGCGGTAAATACCCAGTAGTGCAATTGCTGGATCGTATGGTAGCTCTATTTTCAACTGTTTGAGGAACATCCATACTGTTTTCCAGAGTGGCTGCACCAGCTTGCATTCCCACCAACAGAGGAGGAGGGTTCCCATTTCTCCGCATCCCCACAAACATCTGTCGTTTCCTGACTTGTTCATTTTAGCCATTCTGACTGGTGTGAGGTGGTATCTCATGGAGGTTTTGATTTGAATTTCCCTGATGCCGAGCGATGTTGAGCACTTTCTCATGTGTCTGTTGGCCATTTGGATGTCTTCTTTGGAAAAATGTCTGTTCATGTCTTCTGCCCATTTCTTGATTGGATTATTTGTTCTTTGGGTGTTAAGTTTGATAAGTTCTTTACAGATTTTGGATACTAGCCCTTTATCTGATATGTCATTTGCAAATATTTCCTCCCATTCTGTCGGTTGTCTTTTGGTTTTGTGGACTGTTTCTTTTGCTGTGCAAAAGCTTTTTATCTTGATGAAATCCCAATAGTTCATTTTTGCCCTTGCTTCCCTTGCCTTAGGTGATGTTTCTAGGAAGAAGTTGCTGCGGCTGAGGTGAAGACGTTGCTCCCTGTGTTCTCCTTGAGGATTTTGATGGACTCCTGTCTCACGTTTAGGTCTTTCAACCATTTGGAGTCTATTTTTGTGTGTGGTGTAAGGAAATGGTCTAGTTTCATTCTTCTGCATGTGGCTGTCCAATTTTCCCAACACCATTGGTTGAAGAGGCCGTCTTCTTTCCACTGGACATTCTTTCCTGCTTTGTCAAAGATGAGTTGACCATAGAGTTGAGGGTCCATTTCTGGGCTCTCGATTCTGTTCCATTGATCTATGTGTCTGTTTTTGTGCCAGGACCATACTGTCTTGATGATGACAGCTTTGTAATAGAGCTGGAAGTCCGGAATTGTGATGCCGCCAGCTTTGCTCTTCTTTTTCAAAATTCCTCTGGCTATTCGGGGTCTCTTCTGGTTCCATAGAAATTTTAGGATTATTTGTTCCATTTCTTTGAAAAAAGTGGATGGTATTTGGATGGGGATTGCATTGAACGTGTAGATTGCTCTAGGTAGCATTGACATCTTCACAATGTTGGTTCTCCCAATCCATGAGCATGGAACGTTTTTCCATTTCTTTGTGTCTTCTTCAATTTCTTTCCTGAGTATTTTATAGTTTTCTGAGTACAGATCCTTGGCCTCTTTGGTTAAATTTATTCCTAGATATCTTATGGTGCAATTGTAAATGGGATCGACTCCTTGATTTGTCTCTCTTCTGTCTTGTTGTTGGTATATAGGAATGCCACTGATTTCTGTGCATTGATTTTATATCCTGCCACTTTACTGAATTCTTGTATGAGTTCTCTAGTTTTGGGGTGGAGTCTTTTGGGTTTTCCACAGACAGTATCATATCATCTGCAAAGAGTGAGAGTTTGACTTCCTCTTTGCCGATTTGGATGTCTTTGATTTTTTTTGTTGTCTGATTGCAGTGGCTAGGACTTCTAATACTATGTTGAATAGCAGTGGTGAGAGTGGACATCCCTGCTGCGTTCCTGAACTTAGGGGGAAAGCTCTCAGCTTTTCCCCATTGAGAATGATATTCGCTATAGGTTTTTCATAGATGGCTTTTACGATATTGAGGTGTGTACCCTCTATCCCTATACTCTGAAGACTTTTGATCAAGAAAGGATGCTGTACGTTGTCAAATGCTTTTTCTGCATCTATTGAGAGGATCATATGATTCTTGTTCTTTCTTTTGTTAATGTATTGTATCACGTTGATTGATTTGTGGATGTTGAACCATCCTTGCAGCCCAGGGATAAATCCCACTTGGTCGTGGTGAATAATCCTTTTAAAGTACTGTTGGATCCCATTGGCTAGTATTTTGGTGAGAATTTTTGCATCCATATTCATCAAGGATATTGGTCTGTAATTCTCCTTTTTGATGGGGTCTTTGTCTGGTTTTGGGATCAAGGTAATGCTGGCCTCATAAAATGAGTTTGGAAGTTTTCCTTCCATTTTATTTTTTGGAACAGTTTCAGGAGAATAGGTATTAATTCTTCTTTAAATGTCTGACAAAATTCCCCTGGGAAGCCATCTGACCCTGGGCTTTTGTTTCTTGGGAGATTTTTAATGACTGCTTCAATTTCCTTAGTGGCTATAGGTCTGTTCAGGTTTTCTATTTCTTCCTGGTTCAATTTTGGTAGTCGATACATCTCTAGGAATGCACCCATTTCTTCCAGGTTATCTAATTTGCTGGCATAGAGTTGCTCATAATATGTTCTTATAATTGTTTGAAATTCTTTGGTGTTGGTTGTGATCTCTCCTCTTTCATTCATGATTTTGTTGATTTGGGTCATTTCTCTTTTCATTTGGATAAGTCTGGCCAGGGGTTTATCAATCTTGTTAATTCTTTCAAAGAACCAGCTCCTAGTTTCGTTGATCTGTTCTACTGTTCTTTTGGTTTCTAGTTCATTGATTTCTGCTCTGATCTTTATTATTTCTCTTCTCCTGCTGAGTATAGGCTTTATTTGTTGTTCTTTCTCCAGTTCCTTTAGGTGTAAGTTTAGGTTGTGTATTTGAGACCTTTCTTGTTTCTTGAGAAAGCCTTGTATTGCTATATACTTTCCTCTCAGGACTGCCTTTGCTGTATCCCAAAGATTTTGAACAGTTGTGTTTTCATTTTCATTGGTTTCCACGAATTTTTTAAATTCGTCTTTAATTTCCTGGTAGACCCATTCATTCTTTAGTAGGATGCTCTTTAGCCTCCATGTATTTGAGTTCTTTCCGACTTTCCTCTTGTGATTGAGTTCTAGTTTCAAAGCATTGTGGTCTGAAAATATGCAGGGAATGATCCCAATCTTTTGGTACTGGTTGAGACCTGATTTGTGACCTAGGACGTGATCAATTCTGGAGAATGTTCCATGGGCACTAGAGAAGAATGTGTATTCCGTTGCTTTGGGATGGAATGTTCTGAATATGTCTGTGAAGTCCATTTGGTCCAGGGTGTCATTTAAAGTCTTTATTTCCTTGTTGATCTTTTGCTTAGATGATTTCTCCATTTCAGTCAGGGGGTGTTAAAGTCCCCCACTATTACTGTTTTGTTGTCAATGTGTTTTTTCGCTTTTGTTATTAACTGCCTTATATAATTGGCTACTCCCATGTTAGGGGCATAGATATTTACAATTGTTAGATCTTCTTGTTGGATAGACCCTTTAAGTAGGATATAGTGTCCTTCTTCATCTCTTATTACAGTCTTTGTTTTAAAATCTAATTTGTCTGATATAAGGATTGCCACCCCAGCTTTCTTTTGGTGTCCATTAGCATGGTAAATGGTTTTCCACCCCCCCACTTTCAATATGGGGGTGTCTTTGGGTCTAAAATGAGTCTTTTGCAGACAGCATATTGATGGGTCTTGTTTTTAAATCCAATCTGATAGCCTGTGTCTTTTGATTGGGGCATTGAGCCCATTTACATTCAGGGTAACTATTGAAAGGTATGAATTTAGTGCCATTGTATTGTCTGTAAGGTGACTGTTACTGTATATTGTCTGTGTTCCTTTCTGATCTATGCTGCTTTTAGGCTCTTTCTTTGCTTAGAGGACCCCTTTCAATATTTCTTGGAGGACTGGTTTCGTGTTTGTAAATTCCTTTAGTTTTTGTTTGTCCTGGAAGCTTTTTATCTCTCCTTCTATTTTCAATGATAGCCTAGCTGGATATAGTATTCTTGGCTGCATATTTTTCTCATTTAGTGCTCTGAAGATATCTTGCCAGTCCTTTCTGGCCTGCCAGGTCTCTGTGGATAGGTCTGTTGCCAATCTGATATTTCTACCATTGTAGGTTACATATCTCTTCTCCCGAGCTGCTCTCAGGATTTTCTCTTTGTCTCTGAGACTCGTAAGTTTTACTATTAGATGTCGGGGTGTTGACCTATTATTATTGAGGGGGGTTCTCAGTTCCTCCTGGATTTTGATGCCTGTTTCCTTCCCCACATTAGGGAAGTTCTCTGTTATTATTTGATCCAATATACCTTCTGCCCCTCTCTCTCTTTCTTCTTCTGGGATCCCAATTATTCTAATGTTGTTTCGACTTATCGTATCACTTATCTTTCGAATTCTGCCCTCGTGATCCTGTAGTTGTTCTCTCTTTTTCTCAGCCTCTTTATTTTCCATCATTTGGTCTTCTATATCACTGATTCTCTCTTCTGCCTCATTTATCCTAGCAATTAGTGCCCCCATTTTTGATTGCACCTCAATAGCCTTTTTGATTTCGACTTGGTTAGATTTTAGTTCTTTTATTTCTCCAGAAAGGGTTTCTCTAATAACTTCCACGCTTTTTTTCAAGCCCAGCTAGTATCTTTAAAGTCATGATTCTGAACTCTAGGTCCGACATTGTACTAATGTCCGCATTGAGTAGGTCCCTGGCTGACGGTACTACCTCTTGTTCTTTTTGAGGTGTTTTTCTTCATCTTGTCATTTTGTCCAGAGGAGAATAGATGAATGAGAGAACAAAATGCTAACAGGTTAACAACGTCCCCAGCAAATATACTGTATACAAATCAGAAAAGACCTGAAACCAGGGGAAAAGAAAGGGAAAGAAAGAAAAAAGAAAGAGAAAAAAAAAAAAGAAAAAAAAGATAAAAACAAAAACAGCACAATAGAAAAAAGCAGAATATGATCAAATATGATCAGGCTAGTGCATAGATGAGTGCCACACACTAGATTTTGGGCGTATTTTGGTCTGTTAGAAAAAAGTGGCTCCTAAAATTTTAAAGGAAGAAAGACACATATATATAAAATAAGGGTTGATACAATGAAGCGATGGAAGATGACTGTAAAGGTGAAAATTATAAAAGATTTTATAAAAGGAATTGATAAGTTGTTTGAAAAAAGAAAGAAGATTTAAAAAAAAAAGAAAAGAAAAAAGGGAGAAAATGTGATCAGGCAGGAGACTAGAACAAAGCCATACACTAGTGATTTAGGGTATATTTTGATCTGTTAGAAGAAACTGTATCTCAAAATTTTAAAGAGAGAACAACTTATATATATATATATGCCAAAAATAAGGGTAACTACTATGAAGGGATTAAATATGACTCTAAAAATGAAAAATAAAAAATGTTTTTTTTTTAAAAAGGGATTGATAAGATGTTGGTTGAAAAATGGAAAAAGAAAAATTAAAAAAAAACAGTTAAAAAAATTAACTTTGATGAACTAATGAATCATGGTAAAAAAAGCCATGAATTCTATGTGCAGTATTCCCCTAGCGCTGGAGTTCTCCCATTCTCCTTGATCGGTAAACTTGGGGTCTTGGCTTGCTGGCTGTTCGTGCTGATCTTCTGGGGGAGGGGCCTGTTGCCGTGGTTCCTAAATGTCTTTGCCGGAGGCGGAATTGCCCCGCCCTTGTCGGTCCGGGCTAAGCAAGCTGCTCGGGTTTACTCTCAGGAGCTTTTGTTCCCTGCAAGCTCTCGGCACAGCTTTGGAGGACCAGGGCGAAAATGGTGGCCTCCCAATCTCCGCCCGGAGGAGCCGAGAACTCGGGGCCCCGCTCCTCAGTGCGCCCCCAGAGAAAAGCAGTCACTCCCGTCTCCCCGGTCTCCAGCTGCACTCCGTGCTCACCCGGCCTGTGACCGAGCGTTTCTATCGCTGGCACCCGACCCCGTGTGGAGTCTCCAAACCCAGCAGATCCCTGCGGTGCGCTCCCGCGCCGCTCCTCCCGGGGGAGGAAGGGGAGTCTCCCCGGCTCTGCCGCTTGTTGGGTCCCTGCTGGAGGAGCAGTGGCCCGACTGGGCCGCGGATCACAGTTTATGGCCACCCCGAGCTGAGAGCCCGCGCCTCGGCTCCGTCTCTGCAGCCGGCTTCCCCGCTCCGATCCCTGGGAGCTCTGCCGCACTCAGGCACCCCTGGTCTTTCTGTGACCCCGAGGGTCCTGAGACCACACTGTCCCGTGAGAGTTCCAACCCCCGCTTAGCCACTGCAGCGACGTCCCTCAGCGGAGCCGACTTCTAAAAGGTCCGATTTTGTGCTCCGTGGCTCTAGCACTTGCCAGAAGCGGCCGATGGCGGCCCCCTCCCCCGCCATCTATCCTCCCGAATATCGCCTCGGATTCCCTTCTCCGCACGTCCTACCTTCCAGTAAGTGGTCGCTTCTCTGTTCAGAGAGTTGTTGCTACTCTCCTCTTCGGTCTCCTGTTGAGTTCGTAGGTGTTCAGAATGGTTTGATCCCTATTCAGCTGAATTCCTGAGACAGACGGAATCTAGGTCTCCTACTCCTCCGCCGTCTTTCTCCTCCCCCTGTATTCTAGCTTCTTACCTTAATTAACCAGAGTTGGTGAGCAACATGCTTACAACTACAAGGTATGGATCCTTCATGTATGCAGACATGCTTGGGAGCCCTCTCTGAGTTCTATGCATACAATGCGGCCAAACTATTGCTTGTCCCACAGGAATTCTAATTTCACCATTTTCAAAACACACCACCTGCTCCAGACCTGCTCTTCTTTCTGTAACTATGTTTCAGTGACCTGAAGTGTCATCCAAACCAAAATTCTGAGTTGTCTTTGAATCATCCTTCTGACTTATTTTATATCCCAATAAATGCTCCTATCAATTCTATCTTCTAATTATTTTTCAAACACCCTGGGGAAATCACATTTTTTTGGAAGTAAATGCTGAGCTGGAGACATGAGCACAAGCACTTTATTCAGGGGTTTCTACTGTGAAAGATAACAGAGGGAAAGAAGCAGAACTGGCCAGTAAGAGCCATCAGGTTGTGTTGCAAACCTGACAGGGCAGGGAGTTTCAGACAACAAGGCAGATCTTTCAAAGTCAACCCAGTAGGGAGCTCAGCACTAGGGACTGACCATTACATGAGTCCCATGCTGGGAAGAAATGGCCAGATTCCTGTGCTGTAGGTATGCCAGCCACTGGTTGGGGCTCCCCAGAATGAGCACAATCTCAATACAAATGCTGCTGTAGATTTCACAGTAGGAGGCCGTTGGCTAACTGCACTCCTCGCAGCTGAATATAAAGTTCTTTCTTGAAGACAAACCCTAGTGACACCTCAATGGTTGTCACATACCCCCTCTTCTTTCTATTCTTCCTGTTACTGATTTGATTCAGATCCTCATGATGTTCACTGAGATCACTACAATGGTTTCCTAAGTGGTCCTCTTGACTGTAGTCTTGCCCACCTCCAATCCATACTCCACAATGCCACCACAGTCGTCTTTCCAAAGAGCAAATGAGAAAAAGTAACTCCTCTCTTAAAACATGTCAGAAGATTATAGCTTTACAATATAATGGGCAAGGTCCTTCATGATAGATTACCTGTTTGGCTTTGACCATTACTTCTCCCCCCACTATATACACCCACGGCATCATTCCAACATCATCTCTTTCCAAGAAATGTTCCCTGACTACGTCAGCCTGTGATCTGTCTTTTGCTTGTTTGTTTGTTTTCCTCATTAGACTGTAGGTTCATCCAAGGCAGGAAACACGTTTCACCTCCCTTAACTCTCATGCCAAGCTCACTGCCTGGAACTTAAACTCCAATATACATTTATTGAATAAATTAAATAATATGTGCAAAAATGGTACTTAATTGAAGATGAAACCTCAAGAGAATTGATATATCTGTATGTGTGTGTGTGTGTATATATATATATAGTTTTATTACTAAAAAGAAAAATTACTGAATCTACCCCATCATCAATAATAAATTTAAAAAATCAGCACTATATGATTAAAACATAAAACATGTTTGCTTATATGCAATATATTTGGGATTCAAAAATGCCATGCTTAGTTGTCTATTTTTTGAGGGGAATGCATACTTCATTTAGGCTTGATTCTGTCAGTGCCATTCAATTTTATTTTAGTGACCTAAACTATGGGCATGTCTGAGAGAAAATCAACAGCATGAGATTTCTAAGGAGATGGCACATTTTGTAAGATGCAATAAAAATTCTGTTTAATTAATGTGTTTACAAATCTCTGGTCATTATAAGTGGAGAAAAATTTAAGATTCCCTTTTCCCACATTTTTTTTCTATGCATAAACTTATATGTGTTCTCACTATAAGATATAAAAAATTCTTTACATTTAGATTTTTCCCCCCAAATTTTGTCTTTTAGCAGGAAGAAAATAAAGATGTTTATTTTCTTTCCCTCCCTCCCTCTTTCTCCCCTTTCCTATCTTCCCTTGTTTTTTTCCTCCTTTGTTCCTTTTTTCATCCCTTTCCTCCCTCCTTCCCTCTCTCCCTCTTTCCTTGCTTCCCTGCCTTCTCCTTCCCTTTCAATAAGAGTACTACCTACAGGAAGAGGATGTATTGTTCCACAGGTCAGTAAATGGCATAGCTATTTCCATTTTCATCTGACTAATGACTTGTGTGAGAGTCTGGGGTCTTAGGGTGATAAATACTGTAGAAAAAGCATCAGAAGAAATGAAATGACAGTGGCTGACACATGGATATCCACAAGACTCAGGGTGAAATTCTCAGAGTATGTAAGAATGTTACTGGCTGGTCAGTGGAGAAACTGAAATGTGGAGAGGCCAGCCCTAGAGTAAGGTTAAACCTTAGAGAAACGTGTATATATATTTATATATAGAACATGCCCCCCCAACACTTTTTCTTTACTCACACAAAGACAGAATAAAAATGCCTGTGAATAAACTTACTGTTTTACTAATGATAAAAAATATTAATTTCTTGAGAGAGAGGAAAAAAAAAAAAGAAATGTGGGGAGAAGTTGCAATTCTTCTGTGACCTCTGTCTGACCTACGGGTATATTGTAAAGCTTCGCAGTTGTTTTGTTTTGTTTTGTAATGCAAGGATCGGACTTAAGCTACATTTGCCTAGCATCCATTTCAAAGAGGCTATCTGCAATAGACATTCCCAGCCACACCCCTAGATAAACAGCTGGGCCACTGCCCCCCTGTGGGGCTCCTTCATTTTAAAGATATTTGTTGATTTCAACAATTGAACTTTTGGGCCACTTTTTTTTTCTCTACCTGTACTTCAATTTCCCGCTCTCACATTTCAATCAACAATAGTGAGAGAGCCCACAAAGCCCAAGGCCCTCACCTTCAACCCCTATACAAGCAGAACCCCACACTTGTTCTCCATCTTTCTCCTCAAACTTGCCGTGTGGCCTGAGGTGTGCTGTGCAATTTCCAGGTCTTGTAAGTAATAAACCTTTATTTATTTTCAAAATTTCCTGCTGGTTATTGCTGAAGGGCATCTTAAGAACCACAAGGGTTGGTCCAGTCATTCCACTGGTTTGGGAAGGGGAGGCATCTGTGGGAAGTTCACAGGGGCCCAGGTGAATGCCCCCAGGCATTTCTAGGGGACAGCATCACTAATGATGGGCTGAGATTGGCACAAAACAAGAGCTTTCTATCACTGGGAGTTGCATCTCCTAATATCCTACACTTGGCAACCCTTCTGATTCATGATTTTCCATCCAAAACCCATTGCCACAACTCCTTATTTCTTTCTCCTCCTCCAACATTCTCAAATTCAGCTGGTAACGTTGATCTTGCAGCCCTATCAGATTTTTCTGTTTTCTACTAAATAGCTCTGGCATTTGGGCTTCTGTTCAGACTTACTGCAATCCTGTTCATTCAACAAACACTTATGAACATATATTAAATACCTAGATCTGCTTGGATACAAAGATGACTAGGATGTATTCCTGCCCTAAAAAACTCACAGCCTAGAGGCAAATATGGAAAACATGCTTAGACCAAATTTAAATAATAGCATATTTTAAAAGAACGTATCACCAAGAGTGCATTTCAGATAGCATTAAATTTCATTAAGACTCTCTCACACTACATTCAAATACAAGTAAGGAAAATTAGATCCATATAGGTATAAATATATTTTTGCTCCTAGGAAACATAGTTTATAAGTCCACAATATGCCCCTCTTGGCATTAAAAAGCTGAAGAGAGGTGGAGAAGTGTTATTGTTTATAAAATGAATGTGCATTAAACATCTGCTTTATGTAAACAAATAAGAAAAGACCCAATAAACAATAGTATCTCCTCAGTGGAGGCCTTAGAAATAAACATTTATTTTGATGATGTTTGACTATACTGTAGCAATTCTGATATTCAACCAAGCTTAGTAAAATGGGAATTTTACCTTAAATGGATTTCAAACTAATATGCCTATTATGCCATGTCTAATAGGCATGTTTTTCTCTTATATAAAATACAATAAGACAGGATTATTTTCATGTAAGTTGGGCAATATACTTATGTCCTGTAATACTCTTTGTGATTACAGAAACATGCAAGCACATGTCTTAAGGACTACTAATTTATTTTTACTTTAAATTTTTTATTATTATGTTAATCACATACATTACATCATTAGTTTTTGATGTAGTGTTCCATGATTCATTGTTAGTTCATAACACCTGGTGCTCCACGCAGAACATGCGCTCTTTAATACCCATTATCAGGCTAATACATCCCCCCACCCCACTCCCCTCTAGAACCCTGTTTGTTTTTCAGAGTCCATCGTCTCTCATGGTCCATTCCCCCTCTAATTTACACACATTCATTCTTCCCCTCCTGCTTTTTTTTTTCTTAACATATGTTGCATTATTTGTTCCAGAGGTACAGATCTGTGATTCAACAGTCTTGCACAATTCACAGCGCTCACCATAGCACATACCCTCCCCAATGTCTATCACCCAGCCACCCCATCCCTCCCACTCCCAACCACTCCAGCAACCCTCAGTTTGTTTCCTGAGATTAAGAATTCCTCATATCAGTGAGGTCATATGATACATGTCTTTCTCTGATTGACTTATTTCACTCAGCATAACACCCTCCAGTTCCATCCACGTCATTGCATATGGCAAGATCTCATTCCTTTTGATGGCTACATAATATTCCATTGTGTATATATACCAAATCTTCTTTATTCATTCATCTGTCCATGGACATCTTGACTCTTTCCACAGTTTGGCTATTGTGGACATTGCTGCTATAAACATTGGGGTTCACGTACCCCTTTGGATCCCTATAATTGTATCTTTGAGGTAAATACCCAGTAGTGCAATTGCTGGATCGCATGGTCGCTCTATTTTCAACTGTTTGAGGAACTCCATACTGTTTTCCAGAGTGGTTGCACCAGCTTGCATTCCCACCAACAGTGGAGGAGGGTTCCCCTTTCTCCGCATCCCCGCCGACATCTGTGGTTTCCTGACTTGTTAACTTTAGCCATTCTGACTGGTGTGAGGTGGTATCTCATGGAGGTTTTCATTTGGATTTCCCTGATGCCGAGCGATGTTGAGCACTTTCTCATGTGTCTGTTGGCCATTTGGATGTCTTCTTTGGAAAAATGTCTGTTCCTGTTTTCTGCCCATTTCTTGATCGGATCATTTGTTCATTGGGTGTTCAGTTTGATAAGTTCTTTATAGATTTTGGATACTAGCCCTTTATCTGATATGTCATTTGCAAATATTTTCTCCCATTCTGTCGGTTGTCTTTTGGTTTTGTGGACTGTTTCTTTTGCTGTGCAAAAGCTTTTTATCTTGATGAGATCCCAATAGTTCATTTTTGCCTTTGCTTCCCTTGCCTTAGGCGATGTTTCTAGGAAGAAGTTGCTGCGGCTGAGGTGAAGACGTTGCTGCCTGTGTTCTCCTTTAGGACTTTGATGGACTCCTGTCTCACATTTAGGTCGTTCAACCATTTGGAGTCTATTTTCGTGTGTGGTGTAAGGAAATAGCCCAGGTTCATTCTTCTGCATGTGGCTGTCCAATTTTCCCAACACCATTGGTTGAAGAGACCATCTTCTTTCCACTGGACATTCTTTCTTGCTTTGTCAAAGATGAGTTGACCATAGAGTTGAGGGTCCATTTCTGGGCTCTCTATTCTGTTCCACTGATCTATGTGTCTGTTTTTGTACCAATACCATACTGTCTGGATGATGACAGCTTTGTAATAGAGCTGGAGGTCCGGAGGTGTGGTGCTGCCAGCTTTGCTTTTCTTTTTCAACATTCCTCTGGCTATTCGGGGTCTCTTCTGGTTCCATACAAATTTTAGGATTATTGGTTCCATTTCTTTGAAAAAAGTGGATGGTATTTGGATGAGGATTGCTTTGAATGTGTAGATTGCTCTCGGTAGCATTGACATCTTCACAATGTTTGTTCTTCCAATCCATGAGCATGGAACGTTTTTCCATTTCTTTGTGTCTTCCTCAATTTCTTTCATGAGTATTTTATAGTTTTCTGAGTACAGATCCTTTGCCTCTTTGGTCAGATTTATTCCTAGGTATCTTACAGTTTTTGGGGGCAATTGTAAATGGGATCGAGTCCTTGATTTGTCTCTCTTCTGTCTTGTTGTTGGTGTATAGGAATGCCACTGATTTCTGTGCATTGATTTTATATCCTGCCACTTTACTGAATTCTTGTATGAGTTCTAGCAGTTTTGGGGTGGAGTCTTTTGGGTTTTCCACAGACAGTATCATATCATCTGCAAAGAGTGAGAATTTGACTTCCTCTCTGCCAATTTGGATGCCTTTGATTTCTTTTTGTTGTCTGATTGCTGTGGCTAGGACTTCTAATACTATGTTGAATAGCAGTGGTGAGAGTGGACATCCCTGCCGCGTTCCTGACCTTAGGGGGAAAGCTCTCAGCCTTTCCCCATTGAGAATGATATTCACTATAGGTTTTTCATAGATGGCTTTTATGATATTGAGGTGTGTACCCTCTATCCCTATACTCTGAAGACTTTTGATCAAGAAAGGATGCTGTACGTTGTCAAATGCTTTTTCTGCATCTATTGAGAGGATCATATGATTCTTGTTCTTTCTTTTGTTATTGTATCACGTTGATTGATTTGCGGATGTTGAACCATCCTTGCAGCCCAGGGATAAATCCCACTTGGTCGTGGTGAATAATCCTTTTAATGTACTGTTGAATCGTACTGGCTAGTATTTTGGTGAGAATTTTTGCATCCATGTTCATCAAGGATATTGGTCTGTATTTCTTGTTTTTGATGGGGTCTTTGTCTGGTTTGGGGATCAAGGTAATGGTGGCCTCATAAAACATGTTTGGAAGTTTTCCTTCCATTTATATTTTCTGGAACAGTTTCAGGAGAATAGGTATTAATTCTTCTTGAAATGTGTGGTAGAATTCCCCTGGGAAGCCATCTGGCCCTTGGCTTGCTTTTGTTGGGAGATTTTTGATGACTGCTTCAATTGCCTTAGTGGCTATAGGTCTGTTCAGGTTTTCTATTTCTTCCTGGTTCAATTTTCATAGTTGATACATCTCTAGGAATGCACCCATTTCTTCCTGGTTATCTGATTTGCTGGCATATAGTTATTCATAATATGTTCTTATAATTGTTTGAAATTCTTTGGTGTTGGTTGTGATCTCTCCTCTTTCATTCATGATTTTGTTGATTTGGGTCATTTCACTTTTCTTTTTGATAAGTCTGGCCAGGGGTTTATCAATCTTGTTAATTCTTTTAAAGAACCAGCTCCTAGTTTCGTTGATCTGTTCTACTGTTCTTTTGGTTTCTAGTTCATTGATTTCTGCTCTGATCTTTATTATTTCTCTTCTCCTGCTGAGTATAGGCTTTATTTGCTGTTTTTTCTCTATGTCCTTTAGGTGTAGGGTTAGGTTGTGTATTGAGACCTTTCTTGTTTCTTGAGAAAGGCTTGTATTGCTATATACTTTCCTCTCAGGACTACCTTTGCTGTATCCCAAAGATTTTGAACAGTTGTGTTTTCATTTTCATTGGTTTCCATGAATTTTTTTAATTCCTCTTTAATTCCCTGGTTGACCCATCCGTTCTTTAGTAGGATGCTCTTTAGCCTCCATGTATTTGAGTTCTTTCCGACTTTCCTCTTGTGATTGAGTTCTAGTTTCAAACCATTGTGGTCTGAAAATATGCAGGGAATAATCCCAGTCTTTTGGTACCGGTTGAGACCTGATTTGTGACCTAGGACGTGATCAATTCTGGAGAATGTTCCATGGGCACTAGAGAAGAATGTGTATTCCGTTGCTTTGGGATGGAATGTTCTGAATATGTCTGTGAAGTCCATTTGGTCCAGGGTGTCATTTAAAGTCTTTATTTCCTTGTTGATCTTTTGCTTAGATGATCTGTCCATTTCAGTCAGGGGCGTGTTAAAGTCCCCCACTATTATTGTATTGTTGTCAATGTGTTTCTTCGCTTTTGTTATTAATTGCCTTATATAATTGGCTGCTCCCATGTTAGGGGCATAGATAATTACAATTGTTAGATCTTCTTGTTGGATAGACCCTTTAAGTAGGATATAGTGTCCTTCCTCATCTCTTCTTACAGTCTTCGGTTTAACAGCTAATTTGTCTGATATAAGGATTGCCACCCCAGCTTTCTTTTGGTGTCCATTAGCATGGTAAATGGTTTTCCACCCCCTCACTTTCAATCTGGGGGTGTCTTTGGGTCTAAAATGAGTCTCTTGAAGACAGCATATCGATGGGTCTTGTTTTTTAATCCAATCTGATAGCCTGTTTTTTTTTTATTGGGGCGTTTAGCCCATTTACATTCAGGGTAACTATCGAAAGGTATGAATTTAGTGCCATTTTATTGCCTGTGAGGTGACTGTTACTGTATATTGTCGGTGTTCCTTTCTGGTCTATGCTGCTTTTAGGCTCTCTCTTTGCTTAGAGGAGCCCTTTCAATATTTCTTAAAGGGCTGGTTCCGTGTTTGCAAATTCCTTTAGTTTTTGTTTGTCCTGGAAGCTTTTTATCTCTCCTTCAATTTTCAATGACAGCCTTGCTGGATATAGTATTCTTGGCTGCATATTTTTCTCATTTAGTGCTCTGAAGATATCATGCCAGTCCTTTCTGGCCTGCCAGGTCTCTGTGGTTAGGTCTGTCGCCCATCTCATGTTTCTACCATTGTAGTTTACAGATCTCTTCTCCCGAGCTGCTTTCAAGATTTTCTCTTTGTCTCTGAGACTCGTAAGTTTTACTATTAGTTGTCAGGGTGTTGACCTACTTTTATTGATTTTGAGAGGGGTTCTCTGTGCCTCCTGGATTTTGATGGCTGTTTCCTTCCTCACATTAGGGAAGTTCTCTGCTATAATTTGCTCCAATATACCTTCTGCCCCTCTCCCTTTCTTCTTCTTCTGGGATCCCAATTATTCTAATGTTGTTTTGTCTTATCATATAGCTTATCTCTCGAATTCTGCCCTCGTGATCCTGTAGTTGTTTATCTTTTTCTCAGCTTCTTTATTTCCCATCATTTGGTCTTCTATATCGCTGATTCTCTCTTCTGCCTCATTTATCCTAGCAATTAGTGCCCCCATTTTTGATTGCACCGCATTAATAGCCTTTTTGATTTAGACTTGGTGAGATTTTAGTTCTTTTATTTCTCCAGGAAGGGTTTCTCTAATAACCTCCCTGCTTTTTTCCATTCCAGCTAGTATCTTCAAAATCATGATTCTGAACTCTAGGTCCGACACCGTACTAATGTGCATATTGAGTAGGTCCCTGGCAATTGGTACTGCCTCTTGTTCTTTTTGTTGAGGTGATATTTTTTGTCTTGTCATTTTGTCCAGAGGAGAATAGATGAATGAGAGAACAAAATGCTAACAGGTTAACAATGTCCCCGGAAAATATACTCTAAACAAATCAGAAAAGACCTGAAACCAGGGGAGAAGAAAGGGAAAGAAAGAAAAAAGAAAGAGGAAAAAAAAAGAAAAAGATAAAAACAAACAAAAACAGAACAAAACAAAACAAAGAAAACAGAATATCATCAAATATGATCAGACTTGTGCACAGATCAGTGCCACACACTAGATTTTGGGTGTATTTTGGTCTGTTAGAAGAAAGTGCCTCCTCAAATTTTAAGAAAAGAAAGACTTATATATGTATAAAATAAGGGTTGATACAATGAAGGGATGGAAGATGGCTGTAAAGATGAAAATTATAAAAGATTTTATAAAAGGAATTGGTTAGAAGTTGTTTGAAAAAAGAAAGAAGAAGATTTAACAAAAAAAAAAAGAAAAAAAAAGGGAGAGAATGTGATCAGGCAGGAGACTAGAACAAAGCTATACACTAGTGATTTAGGGTATATTTTGACCTGTTAGAAGAAACTGTATCTCAAAATTTTAAAGAGAGAAGAACTTTTATATATATATGCCAAAAATAAGGGTAACTACTATGAAGGGATTAAATATGACTCTAAAAATGAAAAATAGAAAGATTTTTAAAAAAGGGATTGATAAGATGTTGGTTGAAAAAGGGAAAAAGAAAAATTAAAAAAAACATTTAAAAAAATTACTTTGAAAGATTAATGAATTATGGTAAAAAAGCCATGAATTCTATGTGCAGTATTCCCCTAGAGCTGGAGTTCTCCCGTTCTCCTTGATCGGTAAACTTGGTCTTGGCTTGCTGGCTGTTCGTGCTGATCTTCTGGGGGAGGGGCCTGTTGCCGTGGTTCCCAAATGTCTTTGCCGGAGGCGGAATTGCCCCGCCCTTGCCGGTCTGGGCTACGTAATCTGCTCAGGTTTGCTCTCGGGAGCTTTTGTTCCCTGCAAGCTCTCGGTACAGCTTTGGAGGCCCAGAGTGAAAATGGTGGCCTCCCCATCTCCTCCCAGAGGAGCTGAGAACTCAGGGCCCCACTCCTCAGTGCGCCCCCAGAGAAAAGCAGTCCGTCCCGTGTCCCCGGTCTCCGGCCGCACTCCGTGCTCACCCGGCCTGTGACCGAGCGTTGCTATCTCTGGCACCCGACCCCGTGTGCAGTCTCCAAACCCAGCAGATCCCTGCGGTGTGCTCCCGCGCCGCTCCTCCCTGGGTAGGAAGGGGAGTCTCCCCGGCTCTGCCGCTTGTTGGGTCCCTGCTGGAGGCGCAGTGGCCCGACTGGGCCGCGGATCACAGTTTATGGCCACCCCGAGCTGAGAGCCCGCGCCTCGGCTCCGTCTCTGCATCCGGCCTCCCCGCTCCAATACCTGGGAGCTCTGCTGCACTCAGGCTCCCCCGGTCTTTCTGTGACCCCGAGGGTCCTGAGACCCCACTGTCCCGCGAGGGTTCCACCCCCCGCTTAGCCACTGCAGCGATGTCCCTCAGCGGAGCCGGCTTCTTAAAAGGTCCGATTTTGTGCTCCGCGGCTCTAGCACTTGCCAGAAGAAGCTGACGGAGGCCCCCTCCCCCGCCGTCTATCCTCCCGAATATCGCCTCGGATTCACTTCTCCGCACGTCCTACCTTCCAGTAAGTGGTCGCTTCTCTGTTCAGAGAGTTGTTGCTACTCTCCTCTTCGATCTCCTGTTGAGTTCGTAGGTGTTCAGAGTGGTTTGATCCCTATCCAGCTGAATTCCTGAGACCAGACGAAATCCGAGTCTCCTACTCCTCCGCCATCTTTCTCTGCTCCAATTTATTTTTATATAAAAGTGGTGCTATCTCAAGGACATAAAATAATGCAAAATTATAATATGGAAAAGAAGAATTTGGGTTAAAATATGTGATTGGCTACTTGAATATATAGTATAGGATTGCTCTAGAATGCTATTACTAATTATGTCACAGAGACATAGTTATACATTATAATAAAAGCCACAGAAATTACATACGTTGCTAATTTTTGGCTTTATAACTTTTTAATATGATGAATGATGGCAAGCCTGGAGTTGCCTATTCTGTCCTTGACTCGTTGAATGGCATCACTGGGAGTTGGGCAATGCCACAACTTTGTGGTGTCCACAGCTGTTCTGAATGTCTGATTTAACTATTCTCCAAATGAAGTACAGAGTTCTTAAATAACATTCTGTGCTGAGCAATATGGGAGATATGAAGATAATAGTAACATTGCTTTGGCTTCTAGAATCATGTAAGAAACAGGTAGAGACAGGCTATCGTTTTTGTTTTCAAAGGCTACCCATTTCTCTTTCTCTGGTCTCCCATTTTTACTTTTCTGTAGCCTTGGGTTGCCCTTGTTTTGTAATGGTTTCTGTTTTAACAGGAAGCATATTAGAAGTGCTTTTCTGAGTCAGAATCCTGTCTCCATTTTGAGGTCACCTACGAACTCCTGGGTGCTGAAGTTTATGTGAACTCAACCACCTTCTGCTATGCCTTCCTTCTTTGATTTGCCTTGGCACCTAACGATGCCCAATATCTTGGCTCCTGCTGTGTCCATCAAGGTCTCTCTAATGGACCACCATATCTTGGTTTCTGATAATGAAGTGGTCCTTACCCTTACTTGTTCATGTGGCAAACATCAGCAATATCAATTTACCAAATAGCTCTAGGATTCCTTAGACTGATAACCATCTTTTTTTTTTTTTTTTAATGCCATGATAAACTTCTTTAGATGTGAAAGTTTGAGACTTGTGGGGCTTGACTTAAAGGTAACTGGAGGCAGGGTGCTAACAGATATACCTTGTACAATAAATTAACAGGATGTTTTCAGTCAGAAATAAATAGGAGAAAAAAGAGGGAAGTGGTCTGGGAATCAAGGAGAACAAAGTAAAAGCCTGTAGAGACAGGAGGGCAAGCGAGAAATTCCAAGGGCCAGGGAGGCCACATAACTTTTAAGAATAAAGATAGTCTAACATTCAGTTTTCAGTTGTGTAATGTGTTCTAATATAAAAAGCCCCATCATCTCAAAATATCCATAAACAGCTATCTTCACATAGCATTATATCAAGCGTATTTTAGAGAATGAAGAATTGAGGTAGTATTCAGAATGAGGGTTGAGTGGGGCTACAAAGGGACGGCAGGTATGAAGTGGTGGGCTCATCTTTGAGTCCTTTTGAAATAGGAATTCAAAGTGGAGATGATTAGGAACACATACCCTACTTCCAGTGGGTGCAGGAGCCAGACTGTATTAGCCCATGAGCGTCAACTGCTAAATTTTCAGAAAAGTTGTGAGCTTCTTATTAAATATAGTCACTATTAAAAGTTATATAAGCATAATTAAATTATTTTAAAAACAGAAGTAATAAATACTCAAAACATCACTTCCTAATGATTTTACTACTTTTTAATATTAGTTACAGGCTTTATTTATATCTACTGTATCTCTACAGTGGAAATACAATATAACTGTGTGCAATTGCACATGTCTCCTCTACTCCAGATTCAGTAATAGGTTGAATTTTGTATCTTGAAATTGGCTATGGTGGGGGTATTTACACCATGGACACTGGCAAATGCTATAAATCAGACATTTTTGTGGAAAGCCGGGTTCTTAAATATTTACCAGTAATCATTGCCACTGCTCAGCTCACGTGCACGAATTTCAAGAGATTAGCAATAAGTGGTGGTCCAGGGCATGTTGGGAAAGAAATGAGAGGGGGAAAAAATCTCCAGGGACTGAGTAACTCCCACAAGAGCTGAGTCATATGTGAGTTGCATGACTTCACCTTGCACTTCAGTCCATGGTTCTTGAATATTGAATCCAGAGCTTAAAATCTGTGCTCGTACTGCCCCATAAATCCAAGCGCCCCCATTTTAGTTCTACTGAAACGTCTCATTTTTAATCTTCTGTTTTGAAACTGAGGTGACACAGACATTTTTATCCCTTTTTAAATCAATTCAGTGATGTTAAGAAACTGTACTTCTGACAAAGAAGGTGATAAATCTCTATAACGACATCATTTTATGGTATTTAAAAAGCCTCTACTAGATTTATATATTTTATCATTTTTCTGGCTTTATATTACATTCCTAAAATCATGCTTATTGGATTTATCTTTGTTGATTAGGTTAACCACAGAGGATAATACAAGAAAATCCAACAGACATTTGATTATTGGAGCATTTGTGTACTTCCTACATCATTTCCTCATCCCCTATTTTCAGTATCCCATACCTAAAGTCACTGATAACTTGCAAGTTCTAGCCTTTCCACTGTTTTATAACCTTTTAATTTTTTATAAATATTTATTTATTTATTTGAGGTGGGGAGAGGCAGAGGAACAAGGAGCCAGAGGCAGGGCTAGATCCCATGAGCCTGAGATCATGACCTGAGCCAAAATCAAGAGTCAGATCCTTAACCGACTGAGCCACCTATGTGCCCTTGTTTTATGACCTTTGATGGAAGCAGGAGAGCAGCCCCAACCTCCTGATAGGATTATATACTGTATAATTCTCATGGTTCTGTGAATCATTGATGTAATGTAGGGATGAGGTTGTGGGTTCTGGAGCCAAATTGATTCCAATCTTTGCCCTTTTACTTGATAGTTAGGTAACATTGGGCATCTCTCAAACTTTCTGAGGTTTGGTTTCCTCATCTGTAAAATATGGACAATGGTGTTATCTATTTCGTGTGTGTACTAGTTTCCTATGGTTGCCATAACAAATCACCACCAACCTGGTGCTTAACACAACAGAAATTTAGTTGCTCATGGTTCTGAAGGCCAGAAATCCAAAATCCAGGTACTGTAAAGGACACACTCCCTCTAGATGCTCTAGGGGAGATTCTGTTCCTTGACTCTTCCAGCACCTGGTGGTTACTATTCTCCCTTGACTTGTGGCTGCATCACTCCATTCTCTGCCTCCATTGCTACATTGCCTCCTTCTTTCTGTCTGCCTCCTCTGTATTTCCCTTGAAAGGACACTTGCCATTGGATTTAGAGCCCATTGGATTATCCAAGATGGTCTCATCTCAAGATCTTTTACTTAATTACATCTGCAAAGGCCTTTTTTCCCCCCAAATAAGGTAACATTCACAGGTTTTGGATATTAGGACCTGACACATCTTTTAGGGAGCTACCATTCAACCCCCTAGAAGGGGGTAGTAAGAATTCATTGAGTGACTACAGAAAAGATACTTAGAACAGCTCTTTGCACAGAATAAAGGAACATTAAATACTTCTCCTTCTCTTCCTTTTCCTCTCTTCCTGCTCTGTCCCTCCTCTTCTTTTCTCTCTTCTGTTTTCTTCTTTTTATTTATCAAAATCACTAAGTTTCCATATTTAGCTCTAAGTCGCAGGATTCAGTTTTCAGTGAAGTCTTTCATTGCTTCCCAACCAAACCTAACCTCAATTTCGATGTTAGAGATTCTGGAGCAGAATTCTTCAACTTGAACTATTTAAGTTCAGATGAAACATCTGTCCTTGTCTTCATTACAGACTATTTGTCTGAGTGCCTGCCTAAGAACACCCGTCTCCTACAGCTTTGTTGCCTTCCTCTTTCCAGTTTACCTTCCAGGGCCTGGATAACTACTGCTGGCCCTCAAACACATGAGCCATGCTTCTGAATGCTTCCAGCAATGATTATGATTTAAAATAACTGCACACAAAGAGGCAACCCACAGAATGGGATAGGATATTTGCAAATGACACTACAGATAAAGGGCTGGTATCCAAGATCTATAAAGAACTTCTCAAACTCAACACCCCAAAAAGAAATAATCAAGTCAAAAAATGGGCAGAAGACATGAACAGACACTTCTCTGAAGAAGACATACAAATGGCTAACAGATACGTGAAAAAATGTTCATCATCATTAGCCATCAGGAAAATTCAAATCAAAACCACATTAAGATACCACCTTACACCAGTTAGAATGGCAAAAATTGACAAGGCAAGAAACAACGAATGTTGGAGAGGTTGTGGAGAAAGGGGAACCCTCTTACAGTGTTGGTGGGAATGCAAGTTGGTACAGCCACTTTCGAAAACAGTGTGGAGGTGCCTCAAAAAGTTAAAAATAGAGCTACCCTATGACCCAGCAATTGCACTCCTGGGTATTTACCCCAAAGACACAGATGTAGTGAAAAGAAGGGCCATATGCACCCCAGTGTTCATAGCAGCAATGGCCGCAATAGCCAAACTGTGGAAAGAGCCGAGATGCCCTTCAACAGATGAATGGATAAAGAAGATGTGGTCCATATATACACTGGAATATTACTCAGCCGTCAGGAAGGATGAATACCCAACTTTTACATCCACATAGATGGGACTGGAGGAGATGATGCTAAGGGAAATAAGTCAAGCAGAGAAAGTCAATTATCATAGGGTTTCACTTATTTGTGGAACATAAGGAATAGCAGGGAGGACATTAGGAGAATGAAGGGAAAATGAAAGGGGGGGAAATCGGAGGGGGAGACGAACCATGAGAGACGATGGACTCTGAGAAACAAACCGAGGGTTCTAGAGGGGAGGGGGGTGGGGGGATGGGTTAGCCAGGTGATGGGTATTAAGGAGGGCACGTACTGCATGGAGCACTGGGTGTTAAATGAAAACAATGAATCGTGGATCACCACATCAAAAACTAATGATGTATTGTATGGTGACTAACATAACATAATAAAACAAAATTAAAAAAATAAATAAAATAACTGCATACTTTGTATTATGTACGCTTACTCTTCTGGTTCTCTTTGCCTGAACCCAGCTTCCAGATGTCTCTGCTTGCTGACTTAGAGACACCGATGATGATAATGCCCTGAGACAACCGAATACCACGCATTATGTATTTTGCCCTCCTCACTTCTCTGCTGTCAGTTCCAAAAGGAGGAACAGCTAACTTAGTTCCTGACTCATCCTAGTAGGGAAGCCTCAGGAACCCCGTCTTCTCTGTCCCACTTTGTGTCTTGGGACACAATGCAAAGTGGCTCCGGACAAACATGACATACAATGGATTATTAGCAGCTAGGCTAAATTCCAAAAAGTTGAACAGTTTGAATAGTTTAATAGTTTCTTAATATTTGGGGGGAGTTGTATTGAAGCAAGAAGTAAATGGTGTGTAAACTGAGAATATTTGAATGTCTAGTTATTCAGAGAGTCACCCATGAGTCACACTGGCAAACACGCTGATTTTAGAGGCAAGTAAAATTTGACTACTCCCAAATTCCAAGAATAAAAATAATGCCTTCCATCCACATTTAAGAGCAGAACTCTTTTTCAAAGAAGTGAGATATTTATTTATTTATTTATTTATTTATTTATTTATTTATTTATTTATTGCTATACTTCAGCATTGTGTAACCTGTTTACTACTCTGGAAAGAACCCTGCTGTACTTACTGTTTTATGTTTTCATTAATTCTTAACTTTACACCACAGATTTTACTGTGGATGAGTCCTGACTTTTTAGGGGTTATCTAAATACTTTACCTGATATTCATTTTACTTAGGGGGAAAAAAAAAAGAATTTGAGATCAAGTTTCCTCAAAGGATTTCTCCCTGCTGTATAGAAATGACTTTAAAAAAAGTTACATTATCTGAGGACTGCAATGCATTAAAAGGGATTGTAGTAACAAGAAAAAAATCTGGTAGGATTAGCTCACTGTAATACCATATTGCACAATATTTTCAGGTATAGTCATATTATACTACACTGAACTTTTCAGTTTATTGATTTTCTGTACATTCCTGTTAAGATAGTGTAATGGCTGTTCAAAGAAGCTCTAAATTGAAAAGAAAACTAAAGGTAGGAAAGTAACTTTTAAAGTTCTACTAATTAAATGTCTTCACTGGGTGGTAGTTTACTCCATTTGGCATTAATTTTCTGGTCTTTTAGGAAATTAATGCAACTTGTTTAATGAACATAGAGGTGTGATTTGCTTCCTGCATCTGGAACACAGCTTCAAAAGGAGTCTTTCCAACGTACCCTCTCATGACATCAGCAGGAATTATCTTTTTTGTTTTGTTTTGGGTTTTTTTTCCCCTGTAAACAGTAATAGAATCCTCAGTGTCCTGCCAGGACTTGAGAAGTTACCATAGAATGTTTATCCTCTCCTGTTGAAGCCATATCCTCGTTGTGATACTTCCTTATTACATCCATGCCATCAACATTCTCCTGGAAACCAAGATTTGAAATCTAGACCTTATTTCTCATCATTGTAACCTTTAGAATGTGCTTCAGCTCCAAGTGACTCAAAATCTCCAAAAACAGTGGCTAAAAGCAATTAAAGTTCCTTCTTTTCCTCATGTTCAAGAAGTCTGGATTCAGGAAATGCAAGGATAGAATGACATGCCACAGTATTAGAAACCAAGGCTCCTTCTATCTTTTATATCTCAAACATCCTCAGCACGTGGCTTTTGCTTCATGGTCTCAGTTAGCTACTCATGCTCCAACCATCCAATCCTCACTTCTGGAAGAAGGAAGGGGCTAAGAAAGATAGGCCTCCATTTCCAGTTCTTCATGTAAGCACCTTGGAAGTCACCACTCTGTCCTGCCAATAAGTAAAAAGTTGAACTAACTGAAAATTAACTACTCTTCTTGAATCGGCAAGACAGAGGAGGACACAGGGAAAATCACTACCCCCCATATTGCAGACAGACAGGGAATTGTGGTTTACTCAAGCAGGGATGAAGGAGCAGAAAACACTCTGGGAACCAGTGCTGGGGGTAAGAAAAACTGAACTGTAATTGACAGATTATTGAAGACTCAGTGTGGACAAGTATGAGAACATATGCCCCTCTCCCCTACCCACCAGCAGTGTTGTGAGATCTATCTCCAGGAGTTTACCCAAGGTTGTCAGAAAAAAAAAAATACCCTTATGCTTCCACCATGGGGAGGGGAAAAGGAATGATTGTGGAATACACAAGAAATCTGTTCTTCTCTATAAGGTCTGCCCTCTGGAGAAACTAGTTAATCAGAGACTAACCTGCTGGGTTATTATCAGAGCCTAACAGACCTGGGGGAAGGAAATAACCAACTCTAGCCCACTCTAGTTATCCTGTTCCACCTAAGGGGAGAGAACAAATCTGAGACACACTCGTGAAGTTCACAGTCCAGAGACATAGGCTCACTAAAAGACTGAGACCTAATCATAAACTATAGAACACTTCCCCTCCACCCATACCTCACCATCATGAAAGGTCCACTTACAGAAGCTCCTTTAATTTGGTCCATCATGTTTAGGTATCAAGAAAAGGTATGCCAAAGGCAAAAAGCACAAACTGAAGAGACAGAGCAAGCATCACAACTAGATGTGGCAGGGAGGCTGCAATTATCACTCTGCTAACTTAAAACAACTCTGACTAATAGGCTAAGGTCCCTAAAGGATAAGGTAGACAACATGTAAGAACAGATGGGCAATGTAAACAGAGAGATGAAAACCCTAAGCAAGATTCAAAAAAGAAATATTAGATGTAAAAACAACTGTAACAGAAACGAAGACTGCCTTTAATGGGCTCCTTAGTAGACTGGGCAAGGCTCAGGAAAGAATGTCTGAGTTAGGGAACATATCAAGAGGATTCTCCAAAACCAAAAGCAAAGAGAACAAAGATTAAAAAACCAAAACCAAAACAAAAGAGCAGACTATCCAAAGATTCTGGGATACTTACAAAAGGTGTAACATATAAATAGTAAATACCAGGAGAAGAAAGAAAAAGGCATGGAAGAAATATTTGAAACAATAGTGACTGAAAATTTCCCCAAAGTAATGCCAAACCCCAAACTACAGATCCAGGAGGCTCAGAGAACACCAAGCAAATAAATGCCAAAAAACTACATGAAAGCATATCATTTTCCAACTACAGAACATTATAGATAAAGAAAAAATGAAAAATACCAGAGGATAAAAACACCTTATCCACTAAAGAACAAAGATTAGCATTATATCCACCTTATTCTCAGAACCCATGCAAGCAGGAAGAGATTGGAGTGAAATATTTAAAGTATTGGAAGAAACTCCTCCCCCAAACCTATTAATTCTATGCCCTGTGAAATTATCCTTCAAAAGTAGAGAAATAAAGGCTTTCATAGACAAACAAAAATTGAGGGAATGTTTTTGCCAGTAGACCTGCCTTGTGAGAAATGTTAAATGTTAAAAGTTCTTTAGAGAAATTTGGATCTATAAGTAGAAAGAACATCAAAGAAGGAATAAGTGAAGGTAAAATGAAAACTTTTATTTTTCTTATTTTTAATTTATATAAAAGATAACTGTTCAAAATAATAATACCAAAAATATATTTAATTATATATATGTGTATATTTGTAATATGAATAGCAGCAATGATACAAAGGATGGGAGGGAGGAATTAGGATTATTTTGGTATTTTAAGGTACTCATACTACACATTATGTGGTATAGAGTTATTTGAAAGTGGATTTAGCTTAGCTGTGAATATATATTCCCAAACCTAGGGAACCACTGAAAAAGGTAAAAACAAAGTATAACTGGTATGCTAAGGAAGGAGAGAAAATGGAATCGTATAAAATGCTCAGTTAAAACAACAAAAGACAGAAAATTGGGGTAGACAAAGATAGGAACAAAGGACAAGGGCAACATATAGAAAACTGTAACAAATATGGTAAATATTAATCCAAATGTATCAATTTATAATCATTTAACATGTCAATAATTAAATACAGAGATTGTCAGAGTGGACCAAGACATAAGATCCACATATATGTTGCCTATAAGAAACCCACTATAAAGACACATATAGATTAAAAGGAAGTGGGTGGAAAATATATGCCAGGATGGAACTAATCAAAAGAAACCAAGAGTAGCTATATTAATTTCAGACAGAGCAGACTTCAAAGCAAGAAAGTTATCAGGGATAAAAAGGGCATTACATAATGATAAAGGGGCCAAATCCTCAAGAAGATATAGCAATCCTTAATGTGTATGTGCCGAACAGCAGAGTGTGCACATGAGGTAAAAGCTGATAGAACTGCAAAAAGAAATAGATGAACCTCCTAGCATAGCTAGAGACTTCAATACCCATCTCAGAAACGGACAGATTCAGCAGGCAGAAAAATTAGTAAGGACATAGTTGAAGTCAACAACACCTTTAATCAGTTGGATATAATTAACAACTACAGACGAATACATCTAAAAACAGCAGAACACACATTTTTCTCAAGCTCACACATGGAACATTCACCAAGATAGGCTATATTCTGGACTATAAGATACACCTCAACAAATTTAAAAGATTGTGAATCATACAAAGTCTACTCTCAGAACACACTGAAATTAAGCTAAAAAACTAAGAGAAAGATAACCAAAAAACTCCAACATACATGGAGATTAAACTTCACATTTCTAAATAATACATAGGTCAAAGAAGAAATCTCCAGAAAAATTAAAAAAAATATTTTGAACTAAATGAAAATGGAAAGAAAAAACTTGTCAAAATTTGTTAGATGCAGCAAAAGCAGTATTTAGTGGGAAATTTATAGTATTGAATGCATATATTAAGACAGATGATCTAAAATCAATAACCTGTTTTTAACCTTAGGAAACTAGAAAAAGAGAAAATTAAAAAAAAGAAATAAGACAAAGTAGGAATCAATGAAACTAAAAACAGGAAGTTGATAGAGGAAAATTAATGAAACCAAACACTGGTTTGCTGAAAAGACCAATAAAATTGATAAACCTCTAGCCAGGCTATTTAAGAAAAAGAGAGGACATAAATTATTAATATGAAAGAAATGAAAGAGGTGTATCAGGCAGACCTTGTGGATATTAAAAGGATATTAAGGGATACTATGAACAATTCTGGGCCTACAAATTTGATAATCTAGATGAAATGGATCAATTCCTTGAAAAACAGAATCTATCAAAACTCGTGCAAGGAGAAATAAACAATCAAAATAGGTCAATATCAACTGAAGAAACTGAATCAATAAGTAATTTCAGTAAGGCCTCTCAAAACAGAGATCATCAGTCACAGATGGTTTCACTGGTGAGTTCTGCCAATCATTTAAGGAAGAAATTATACCAATTTTCCACAATCTCTCTCCAGAGACAGAGGAAGAGAAAATACTCCCTAACTCAGGTCAGCATTATCCTAATACCAAAGCCAGGCAAAAACATTACAAGAAAAGCAACTACAGACCAATACCTCTCTTTCATCCTGAAAAAGAAAAAAAAATGGGTAAGTGGAATCTGACAACATAAACAAAAAATCATACATCATGACAAAGTGGGATTTATCCCATGTATGCAAGGCTGGTTCATCATTATAAAATCCATCAACATAATCTACTACATCAATAGAATAAAGAAAAAAATCATGTGGTCGTATCAATAGATGCAAAAAAGCATTTGACAAAACCCAACATCTACTCATGGTAAAAATTTTCAGTAAACTAGGAATAGAGGGGAACTTCTTCAACTTGATAAAGAGCAACTTAAAAAAAAAACAACAGGTAATGCATGATCCAATAGTGAGAAATTTTAATCTCTCCCACAAAGATCAGGAACAAGACAAGGATGCTTCCTCTCACCACTGCTTTTCAACGTCATACTGGAAATCCTAACTAAAGCATTAAGACAAGAAAAGGAAATAAAAGTTATACAGATTGGGAAGAAAGAATAAAACTGTCTTTGTTCAGACTGCATGATCATCTATATGCAAAATAAAAAAGAATTGACAAAAAAATTCCTGGAAATAACAAGCAATTTAAGCAAGGCTGCAAAATATAAGGTTGAAGTACAAAAGTCAACTACTTTCCTCTATACAAACAATGAACATGTGGAATTTAAAATTAAACACCCATTAATATTTACATTATCAATGCCCCCTAAAGCAAAATACTTTAGTATAAGCCAAACAAAATAAACATAACAAAAGTAGGATAACTATAAAACTCTGATGAACCAAATCAAGGATTTAGGGGACTAAGAACACATGTATCTCAATGAGCACTGAGTAATGTACAGAACTTTGAATCATTATATTGTACATGTGAAACTAATATAACACTGTATGTTAATTACACTTCAATTAAAAAAAGCACAAAGGAAAGAAATCAAAGATTTAAAAAAATGGGGAGATAGTCCATGTTTGTGGATAGTAGACTCAATATTTTCAAGATGTCAGTTCTCTCTAACTTTATCTACGGATTCAATGCATTACCAATCAAAGTCTCAAGTTATTTTGTGGACATGGGTAAACTGATTCTAAAGTTATATGGAGAGCCAAAAGACTCAGAATAGTCAACACAATATTCAAGGAAAAAGAACAAAGTTGAAGGTCAGACACTACCTGACTTCAAGACTTCCTATCATGCTACATCAATTAAGACAGTGTGTTATTTGCAAAAGAAGAGACAAATAAATCACTGGAACAGAATAGAGAGCCCAGAAAGAGACCCCATAAATACAGTCAACTGATGTTTGACAAAGGAGCAAAGGCAATTTAATGGAGCAAAGATGGTCTTTTCTACAAACGATGCTGGAACAACTGGACATTTACATATGAAACAATGAATCTAGACACAGACCTTATAACCCTCACAAAAGTGAACGGAAAATGACCACAGACCTAAATGTAAAACACAAAACTCTAAAACTTCCAGAAGATAACATAGGAAAAAAACTACATGATTTTGGTATTGTCGAGTCTTTTTAGATACAACACAAATGACATGATCTATGAGAGAGATAGTAAGTTGGACTTCATTAAAATTAAAAACTTCTGCTCTGTGAAAGACAATGTCAAGATAATGAGAAGACAAGTCACCAATTGGGAGAAATATTTGCAAAAGACACATTTGATAAAGGACTGTTATAAAAATATACAAAGAACTCTTAAAACTCAACAATAGGAAAAAAACAGTTCAATTTATAAATGGGCCAGGACCCTAACAGATACCTCAGCAAAATAGATGTACAGATAGAAAATAAGTATATAAGAAGATGCCTCCACATCATATGTCATCAGCAATATGCAAATTGAAATAACAATGACATATTAGTACATTGCTGTTAGAATAGCCAAAATCTGGAACACTGAGGACATCAAATGCTCACAAGGATGTCGAGCAACAGGAGCTCTCATTCACTGCTAGTGGTGATGCAAAATGGTACAATGACTTTAGAAGACAGTTTGGCAGTTTCTTATAAAACTAAACATACTCTTACTGTAAGATCTAGAAATTTCACTCTTTGGTATTTACCCAAAGGAAATGAAAACTAATGACCACACAAAAATCTGCAAGTAGCACCTTTATTTATCACTGTCAAAACTTGGAAGCAACCAAAATGTCTGTCAGTAGGTGAATAGATAAAGTGTGTATATCCAGATAACGGAATATTATTTGGTGCTAAGAAGAAATGAGCTATCAAGCCTGAAAAGACATGGAGGAACCCTAAATGTACATTACTAAGTGAAAGAAGTCAATTTGAAAAGGCTACATGCTATATGATTCCAACTATATGACATTCTGGAAAAGGTAAACCTAGGGACACAATAAAAAGATCATTGGTTGCCAGAGGATGAGGGTTGGGGGGTAGGGGTGAATAAGGAGAGTACAGCAGATTTTAAGGGCAATGAAAATAGTCTAAGTGATACCATAATGATGGATACACATTATACGTTTTCCAAATCAACAGAATGTCCAGCATCAAAAGTAAACAGTGATGTAAATTTTGGGTTATAATAATGTGTCGATGTAGGTTCATCAATTGCAACAAAGTACCACCTGGTGGGGGATGTTGGTAATGGGGGGAGGCTCTGCATGTGTGTGGGCAGAGAATATATGGGAAGTCTCCGTACTCTCAGTTTTGCTGTAAACCTAAAATTGTTCTAAAAAATACAGTCTTGGGATGCCTGGGTGGCTCAGTTGGTTAAGCATCTGACTCTTGATTTTGGCTCAGGTCACCATCTCAGGGTCCTGAGATCGAGTCCCACATCAGGCTCTGAGCTGAGTGTGGAGCCTGCTTAAGATTCTCTCTCTCCCTCTCTCTCTGCCCCTCCTCCGGCTTGCATGTGCACTCTTCCTCTCTTCCTAAAGAAACAAAGAAAAACAAAGAATACAGTCTTAATTTAAAACAGAATATAAAAGAAATGGGAGGAAGGGGAAGGGAAGGAAGAAAGGAAAGGATGAATGGGAGGGAGGGAGGGAGGAAGACATGTCCCTGTCTCTTTAAATAGACTCAGTGAAAGGCACACACGACACGTGCTTACATTTTCTTACCAGAGTTTGGGTACATGATAATTCCTTGCAAAGAGGGCTGAGAAACATAGTCTTTATTTTTGGCAACTGTGTTCTCCAGTTTAACCTTATCCTTTATTTAGATTTCTTTTAGTGTAATCTTAAAAGTTGTATTTTTTATTTCTACAATGTGAAAGTGAAGAAATTATATAGCAAATAATACAAAAATTGCAAAATAAAAAAAAATAGAGACTGAAGGTCTAAAATTCTTCACCATAAAGAACCACAGGTTAGTGTCCAGGGCATAGGCTTTAATTTCATATCTATGTAATATATAAGATTATACATAATTTATTTAAGTATCTCGGACTTTTTTCCATGTCAGTATATACACAGGCACCATACTGATAATTTTATCCAATCTTGGTATCAGCATTGAGGAGAAGAAAAATTTTCAATTTCCAATTCAGGCCCTCTTCTGTTTGAGTCTTCATTATACTTTATGAAATATTTTAAACTTGTAGAACATGAAACATGAATAGTCAAAAGTAGCTTGTGAAATATATTCCAAGACCAGTTCAAATTTATAATTCATCAAGACATATTTTCTAGTTTGTTTTGTTCCCTTATGCTGATAATAAAAGCCACCTGTAAAATAGTTTGTTCCTTGGTTTGCCAAACCAATGATGGTAAGACTTAGATTTAGGTTTTTCTCCCTTCCTTATTTGGCCTAAATATTTCAAATCACTAACATACTCCTCTATCCTCTCCATCTTCACACTCATATTTAAAATCTCATGCTCAGGCGCCTGGGTGGCTCAGTTGGTTAAGCGACTGCCTTCGGCTCAGGTCATGATCCTGGGGTCCCGGTATTGAGTCCCGCATCGGGCTCCCCGCTCAGTGGGGAGTCTGCTTCTCCTTCTGACCCTCCCCTCTCTCATGTGCTCTCTCTCTCTCTCTCTCATTCTCTCTCTCAAATAAATAAATAAAATCTTAAAAAAAAATAAAATAAAATCTCATGCTCATTGAATTTTTTCTTCTATAGAACCTCAGGTTTTTATAACTGGGGCATTTATTTATTTAGACCAGTTTATCTGTCTCCTACGGAACTCACAGGTAGCAGATGTCCCCATATGCATCCCAGAATTACTAAGAGTTATGTTTTGTCATCTTTCTTTGACCATATCAATGGCAACACCATAGGATTTACTTCTTATCTAAAATTCACTGTGGTCTTCTAAAGTAGTGGTTCCCAAACTGTGCTCCCTAGACCTACAGCAAGAACATCACCTGGGAACTTGTTTAAAATGAAATTTATGGACCCACTGATTGAGAAACACAAGATGGGGCCCAGTAATCTGAGTTTTGAAGCACATCAACCTTTGGGAACCACTCTCTAACTCAGAGGATTTTGACCTGGCTCACACATTGGAATTACCTGGGGATCTTTAAAACAAAACAAAACAAAAAAACTGATGCCTAGGTTTTAACCCCAGAAATTCTGAATTAATTATTCTGGGATGAGGCTAGAGAACTGAGAATTTTACTAGCTCCCTAGGTGACAATAAAGTGCAACCAAGGTTGAGAACCACTGCTCTAAGTCATTTATAACTTCACATTATATTTGCCAACTCCAGGTTCTTTGAGCTTTTTTCTTTCCCTGAGGATCTATGTCATATGAGGATACAGAGAGGCTATAGCAAATTAGATATTACCTTGTTGTGAGGGGATTTAGATATTAAATGAAATGTGACACTGCATCTTATCATTTCCTTTGGTTTTATCATACATGATGAGCCTTTGAACTTGAAGCTGAATTAATTTAATGCAATGTTTCCTTTTGAATCTATTGGATTTTGTGTGCATTGGGGTGACATGCAAAGCAAACATCTAAATGCTCTTCCTGTGATCTTTGGGAAAAGCACCAGAGGAGAAAGAGTGTCCACGGTACATTAACCATGTAAAGTGAGTTTAATCAGATGGAATTGATTTGTTTAAGTTACACTTATATGTACAAAAAGAAATGTTCTGGACTAAATAAATTCAGTATTAAAATTGCCTTCACACTCCATACCTAACCAATTTTATCACCATATATGCTACCAGTTAGACGCTACTTGGGGAAGAAAATGTGATTCTTCAGCTGGCAAATAAAGAGAGATAGCAAGAAGTAACCTCTTCACGGTTTCAGTGGGGAGGAATATGTTAAGTACCGTTTTTTTCCCCTGTTATGCCAGACGTGGATTAGAAGCACTCTGAACTCGTTTTGTAACAGACAATGAATTGCTTTCTTCACACTCAGTCAAGTGTTTTAATCTTGTCTTTTTAAAACAAACATCAACCAGTGGCATACCTCTTTTTGTTTTCAATCTCATTTTATATGTGGAGAAAGATCAGGGGTGACTATCCTTTGTAAGACAGGCTTGATAGTGGGAAAGGCTGCTTTGAAACAGGGGTTCCTATTGTTTTTGAGATAAGAGGAGTCTAGAAAACTCAAGGCCATGTGACAGCATTTAACCAACAGAAGCAAGTGGGGATAATTACTGAAACATACAGCAAAGGCAGAATGGCAAATAGGGCATTTTGACTCGCAAAGATCTGTGGTGTGAGATAGATGGTCCAGCAGCAAGGGTACTCTACTTGAGTTTATAACAACAATGACAAGAAATCAAGAGCAAGGAAACAGAAAGCAGATGTCAGCTTTTGCAATGAAAAGTCACGTCCCCTTCTTCCCATTCCAAAGATGAGCAAATTCTCAGATCTTGGGCCCATCTATTGAAAGAGAACCTGGGTCCCCAAAGGAAGGGCCCTGAAATGTCACAGGAAGTATAGAGTATAATGGTACTTTTCTCCCAATCCTCCTTTAAGGCAATTTAGCAGAGCATACTAAGAAAAGGAGAATACCCAGATCTTTTGAGGCCTACAGGATATATGATCTGAGATGACACTAATACCAGAGGAACCAAAATGTTACCATGGTCCCTCTGTTAAATTAAGAATCTATAGAGGCCAGGTGATACATAGAGTCCTGGCCCAAGTTCATCACACAAGGGTCTAATGAGGAGTCAACAAACTGGCCCATAGCCAAATTCTGCCCACCATCAATATACGTAAATATTTGTTGGAACACAGACACATTTCTTTTTTAATGTCTATGTCTGCTTTTGTGCTCCCACAGCAAATCTGAATAGCTGCAATAGATACCATATAATCTGCAAAATCTAAAATATTTACTCTGGCCCTTTAGAGAAAAAGTTTTTCTGACCTTTAGTCTAATGGGTCCCCAGACCTACCCTATAGTTTTTTCCATAGTCCCTGAGTAGAAAAATTAGGATGAAGGTATCTAACAGTGGGCAGATTCCTGGCAGAGGTTACTTGCCTTATGGAATAAGAGCCGTAAGAGTAGACAAGTCAAGTGGAAGCTCTTGAACATTACACTCCCCACCAGCCAAGAAACTAAGTCAAAAGTAATAACACAAATCAGGTGGGATGGTATTGAATAATACTGCTCTTATAGTCTTAGAGTATGCAGGGGTGGCATTCCACATCACACACCCACAAAAATGTAATGCACTCTAATGGCCTTCCATAAACCACTGGGCTAAGCATAAATTTTACCAGTTATACTTAAACAATCAAAGCTGCCATGTCAAATATCATATTTTTACTTGGACAGATAAATACAGCCTTTGGAACTTGGTATGTGACTACTGACCCTGAAAAGGCATTATTTTCCATCCTTGTGATAAGGAGAGACAAGAGCATTTCACATTCAACTAGGATGAATAAAGGAACATGTTTATAATCTTGACCCAGAGCTATCTTACTTCTCCTACTCTTTGGCGTAATATAACCCAAAGATAACTTGATCTACTTGATGTTCTTTCATTTATATTGGTCTATAATATTGATGAAACCTTATTAAATCAGGCCTAGGTAGGAAAGGAAAGGAAAATTTGACAAATACTCTGAATGCCCTGGTGATACCCCAGAGCACCAGAAAGTGGGAGAACAATACTACAATCATTAAGAGTTCCTTCTCATTGGGTTTGCGTTTTTAGGAGTCCATTGTTCTGTGACATACATATCCCCCCAACATGAAGAACAGGATACTCTACCTTTTAGCGTCTATCGATAAGAAGACACAACACTTGAGAATTCCTTTCTGATTTTGGAGGTAGCCCATACCACACTTAGGAATTCTTTTCTTGATTAACTCAGAAGGCTGTCCTTTTTTGAGAAGAACTGAAAGTAAAAGGATTATAGTCCAGTTTTAGGCTACGAGACAAGATAAAACAGTTCTGTTTAGTCAATGTAGCCTGCTAGATGCAAAGATCCAGAGGGTACACAGTGGATATGATGGTTAATTTTATATGTCCACATGGCTAGGTTATGGTGCCCAGTTGTTAAAACTCTAGTGTAGATATTACTGTGAAGGTATTTTTTTTTAAATAAATTGATACATTTACAATCAGTTGGTTTTAAGTAAAACAGATTATTCTCTGTAATATGGTTGGGTTTCATCCAGTCAGTGAAGACTTTAAGAGAAAGACTGAGGTTTGAAGAACAAATTCCACCTCAAAACTACAACATAGAAATTATACTTGAATTTCCAGCCTCCTGGCTGGTTTGCCCCACAAATGTTGGACTTTCCACTGCCCCAGTTGTGTGCATGAGCCAATTCTTTAAAATTTCTGTCCCTATCTATCTACCTACCTACCTACCTATCTATCATCTATCCATCCAACCATTCATCCTATTTTTTTTTTTTTGGAGACTTTGGACTAAAAGAGTAGATGAACATATGGATAGGAGATTGGCAGTGTAGAAGTACAGGATTCTGAAATCAGGTTATGCCATGTGAAAGGCAGCTAGTTGCATGCCACTATCTCCTAATAATGAATACTTAACCAGGCAATATTAATTGATGATGTGACCTGAGCTATGCCTCATGAGCTAGTATTGGCATAATCACTAAATCAGACTAAGTGGACACAGCAGCGATACATTGTGCAATGGAAAACCTTCATTCAGAATTGGTCCCACCCAGGTCTTCAGAGTACAGATAAATTACAGGAACTAGGGGTTCATACTCCATTTGTCTACCTGTGTCGCATCAATGCCTTACCTCAGTTCACACCATGACCAGCTGATGGGTAGAACAGCTTGTTTGTTAATGCAAACCAATAAAGAGCTCCTAATCCACTAAAGACCCATACAAGGATATACCCAAAGAACAGTGATCAGGAGAAATCTTCTCAGAATCAGTAGCCTGGGCAGTGCATTTGGTCATGCACTTAGAAGAAAAATATAGTCTGAGTTAGGAATACACATGACTCTTTGGCAGTGGTGAATGGCTTAGAGGTCAGAGGCTAAGAAATGTATATGGATGGACCTATGGGACCCAAAGTGTGTAAAACTCTGTCTCATGTCAATTTCAACCATAGAATATCCACTGGAATATTCCATTTCAGAGAAAGGACCACAAATTAGCTGTCCAGAATGTCTCATTCAGTAGATGCTAGCCAGTAACTGCCCTTGGCTTTCCCACTGTTTCCCCATGAACAAAAGGGTCATGATGGCAGCAATGAAAGCCATGCATAGTTGAATTTAGCATTAACTCTATCTCACCAAGCTTATTCTAGCTACCACTTAAGATTGCCTCTACAATTCCTTAAGGAGATGATTTAGCCCCTTGTTGGCAAGCTAGTAACATTAGACAACTCCTACGCTTCTGTGATTTATTTTCTCAAGAATGATACATATTCCAAGTATGGATGTGTCTTCCTTGCCTACAGTGCCTCAGTGTCAGAGGGCTCAGGGATCCACTTTACAGTAAAGTAAGTATGACAATGGGCATATGACTATGAAGCCACTAGTCCTCCTATGAATTACATCACAGGAATCTGATAGCCTGATAGATAGTAATGCAATCTTCTTAAAGGTAGAGCTAAGCCACAGCATGGAAATGACATTCTGTGAGTTGAGGTGCTGTCCTTCAAGATACAATTACATGGTACTGTGTCATGACACACTGATAGATATGGATCTGGGAACCAAGGGGTGGAAAGAGGAGTTGAGTTGCTCACTCTCATCATTAATTCTAATCAATTTACTTGGAGACTTTGTGCTTGTTACCAGCAAAACTGTAGATTTTGCTTCATTAGAGATCCTGGTTCCTGGTAGAAGGGGAACACTTCTTTCAAGGTACAGAAAAAGGATTCTGCCAAACCTCAATCAAACTGCCATGTGGTCATTTGGGGGCACCTCATGCCTGTAGTTTAGCAGGCAGAAAAAAAGAATTCCTATATTGGCAGGAGTAATGATCCTGATTATCATAAAGATATAGGACTCCTATATAATGAGAGTGGGGACAAGAATGCCTACAACCCCTGGATGTTACTGGGGAACATCCTGGTGCTTCCAAGCCTAGTGATCGCTATGAACGGACAAGCTGAAACAGCCCCAGTTTAAGAAGTACATAACGGGGGGCTCAGCTCCCTCAGAAACAAGTCTGGGTTACTCCATGGGACAAAAAACCCAGACCAGCAGAAGTACAGTTGAATATAAGAGCAAACTGGGATGGAAGGTGCAGAAAGATGATATCAATTATGGCTTCGTAATACTGTACCTTGTTCCATGAAACCTCTAGGTATAACGGGATATGGTTTTACTTTTGTTTGTTTTTTAGAAATTGTGACTGGATACCACTTTCAAGCAGCACAGACAGGGCATTAGAACAATGAAAACTTAACAAGAATTGTAAATCAATAAATTAGCTTACACTCTGGAAAATAAAAGAAGTATATGCAGTAAAACTTGTCTTTAGAAAGCATGTAACTTCTTTTCTTCTCTTCCAAAATATAATGAAGGGGACTTGAGAGGTTACCTTGCCTGCTATTCAGAAAAATCTAAATTTAAGACGTTTTGATAGGCAAAAAACTCTGTATGTGTATATGTCTATATCCCATTGCTCAATAGTACTGATGAAAAGTTAAAAAAGTTTCATCTGATCTTAGATCTTACCTAACTTCCTCCTGTTGCAAGCTACACTTGTTCAACAATTGATAAGTATTCATTTCTTTGCCACTCTGTATTTCTACACCATTACTAAACTATCTTCTGACATCCTTAGTAAATAATCTTATTTTTTAAAGATTTTATTTATTTATTTGAGAGAGAGAGAGCACACACATGCATGAGTTGGGGGAAGGAGCACAGGGAGAGGGAGAGAGAATCTGAAGCAGACTCCACACTGAGTGTGGAGGGACATGGGGCTCAATCTCACCACCACGAGATCAAGACCTGAGTCAAACCAAGAGTTAGACACTTAACCAACTGAGCCACCCAGGTGCCACAATAATCTTACTTATTAAGCAGAAATGAAAAGAGAAGATTTTGTTCTGGGATTTCCAAGTTCCTGCACCTATTGCCTATCCAGACTGTTTTTGGAGCTGAGAACCTAGGATTTAAACAAATACCTCTTTAAAAAACTTCCAGATACAGATTTTCATATACACTGCTCTTGGCACATACTGGCTCCTAAATTATGACAGCAATCCAATGGAGGGTTTTATTGACTGGATTCTCATGTGTCTCAAACCTGGCCTCCAGACTTCTACCAGAGTGTACTCTTAAAATGGAAATCTGATGATGTTGGTTTTCTGCTATAAATTTTCAGATGCTCCTCTATCATTCTATAAATCCCTCTGTGTTTTGGTCTCTAAAACACCTTGCCAGCCTCATCTGCTGACACAATTTACTTCTTTCTTTGGTGTCTAAAAATGTACTCAACATCATAAAGTATTGTTTCTGTGTTACATCCATACATGACAAATATATTGTAACTAATTGTCTGTCTACTTCTTTTATATGCTTTTCAAGGGCATATTCCCCATTTCCTTAATGAATAATAATTGTGCATTGGATTGGGCCATACCTTAGAAAGATGCTACTGGCCCGTAGACATTCCTCATACTTAAAGAAACTTGAGAAGCCTTGGATGAGGGAAGTCAAAATGTAATGGTGAGAACCACAAGCAAAATACTGTAAGCAGACCACTCTTATGCCATACACAAAAATAAACTCAAAATGGATTAAAGACTTGAATATAAGACCTGAAACCATAAAACTCCTTGAAGAACACACATGTGGTGAATTCTTTGACATTGGTCTATCTGCTATTTTGGATCCAAATGCAAAGGCAACAGAAGCAAAACTAAACAAATGGGACTACATCAAACTTAAAAGCTTCTGCACAGCAAAGGAAATCACCAACAAAATGAAAAGGCAACCTACTGAATAGGAGAAAACATATGAAAATCATATATCTGGTAAGGAGTTAATATCCAAGATATGTAAAGAATTCATAGAACTCAGTAGCCAAAAAAACCCACATTCCAATTAAAAAATGGGAAGAAGATATGAATAGACATTTTTTCAAAGAAGATACACAGAGGACCAACAGGTACCTGAAAAAGTGCTCAACATCACTAATCCTCAAGAAAATGCAAATCAAAACTGCAATAAGATGTCATCTCACACCCATTAGAATGGCTCTTATCAAAAAGACAAGAAATAACAAGTATTGACAAGGTTGTACAGAAAAGGAATCCTTGTGCACTGCTGGTGGGAATATACACTGGTGCAGCCACTATAGAAAACAGTATGGAGGTCCTGAAAACAAAACAAAACAAAACTAAAAATAGAACTACTGTATGATCTAGCAATTTACTTCTGGGTCTTATTTGAGGAAAACAAAAACACTAACTCAAAAAGACATTTGCCCCCACGTGTCTGTTGATGGATGAATGGAAATAAACACTCACACACATACATACACACAATGGAATACTATTCAGGCATAAAAAAGAATGGAATATTGCCATTTGCGACAACACAGATGGACCTTAAGGGCATTAGCTAAGTGAGATAAGTCAGACAGAGAAAGACAAACACCATATGCTCTCACTCATACCTGGATTCTACCAAATAAAACAAAAGCAACTCACAGATAGAGAGAATAGACTGACGGTTGCCAGAGGCAGGAGGTAAGGGGTGGGTAAAATGGGTCAAAAGGTATAAACTTCCAGTTATAACATAAATAAGTCATGGGATGTAATGTACAGCATGGTGACCACAGTCAATATACTGTACTACACAGGTGAAAGTCGCCAAGAGAATAGATTTTGATTTCTTGTGTCCACATCACAAGAAAAAATTGTAACTATCTATGATGATGGATGTTAACTATTTTTGTTGCGGTGATCATTGTGCAATATATACATGTATCAAATCCTGTTGTGCAACTGGAAACTAAAAAAATGTTTTATGTCAATCATACCTCAATGGGAAAAAAATACAATTGTGAAGAATAGATTTGTGACCAGAGGAACAGCTCATACTATAGTGGTAGACTTAATTAATTAGGACATAAGAAGAGCCAATACGAGCTCATTCACTATAAAGATCCAATGTGACCATGGATGGCAATGGGAAATTGAAAAAGAGAGTTTACAGAAATCCACCCCGAGGGAGGAATTCTTGTCATTCTTTAAGCAGTCTTTTCATGTAAGAATGTAGATCTCATCCCATTGGTGAGGGAAGAGAAAAAAAGGAGCAATATGGAAGTGAGAAGGCATGTGTCCTGAGATGTCTGAGGCCACTCCAACTAGACCAAATCACATTTTCCAAGGTAAGAATGTTCAACAAATTCTCTAAAAGTTCTCAGGGATCAATAAGTACATTACGTAAAGGCAGTAGAGATGATACGGTATTTTTGGTGTTTGGTATATTAGATGAAAAGCCACCTGATATTTTAACCAGTTGTATGACCATTGATTTTGATTTCTGTTAAGAGATAAAAATACTGACAGTACCAGCTGTTTCTTGGCCAAAGACGCTGTGGGTCCCCAGCTTTGTAGTAAATGACCAACATCCCTGGATGAGTTCAGTCACCTGCAGCCTGCCTTGTCAGCACAGTTGGCTATTTAGGAACCAGTGGGGGTTTATTACAAGTTTGTTTATCTTTCAATAGAACCACCTGCCTGGAGTTGAATTGTCTGAGTTATAAATAGAGAAATAGTGCACAGGATAGTTTCGCCATTAAAGAGGAGAAGAACATTAGATGGGGACAGGGGAGCAAATACTCATTCTACTTTATAAGAGCCTGGGTAGGGTCTTGGGAATTTTTATCCAGTTAGCTTTGGAACTGGAAAAGAAAATAACATTAGCAGCACCAGGATGTTTAAACATCTAAAATCTACTGAATGTCATTCTAATCTCTTAAGGTCAGGGAAAGAATGCATGGTGGGATATTAGCCTTGTCAACCCTAATGGCAAAATGACAACCCATAAAGCAAACCATCGTAGTAACCTCTTGTTGTTACTAGAAAGTAGAACATACCCAGTTCTGCAAATACCAGCTGGGTACAGTTCAAAGCACTCATAAACTCTTTAGAATAATGCATTGTATCATTGGTAGGGTCAAATACGTCTCGATCAGTGCACATTTCTATATCAATGACCAATTTGTTCTTGAGATGTGCAGTAGAGTATCCTTATAATTTTATGATGTAACAGGTGAAAGATCAGAATTTTTAAATTTAACTTGAATCTACTGTACCAATGATATTTATCTAAATTATTGGGCCAAACCAGATTAACTTTGTTTTCTGCTGCACTGCATAAAGATAAATTCACACAGTTTTATCTTTGTTTTGTAACTTTTTTAATTTCTAATTTTTTTAGTTTGTAAAGTTTTTGAGATTTTAGAATTTGATTAATAGTATCTTTGAATATTGTTTTCAGTTTTTTATTGTGCTAAATACTCTTACTTAGGGGCAACTGGAGGGCTCAGTCGTTAAGTGTCTGCCTTCTGCTCAGGTCATGATCCCAGGGTCCTGGGATCGAGCCCCACATCGGGCTCCCTTCTTGGCAGGAAGCCTGCTTCTCCCTCTCCCACTCCCCTTGCTTGTGTTCCCCCTCTCGCTGTCTCTCTCTCTCTCTGTCAAATAAATATATAAAATCTTTAAAAAAAAAGATAAAAAAATATTTTTATTTAAATAAAAATTTATAATTTTTATTGTAAAAAATTATTAACTCTTAACTACATGCTTCAGTGATGTTATACATTTATAATGTTGTACAACCATCACCACCATCCATTTCTGTAACTCTTTTCATCTTAGAAAATTGAAACTCTATACCCATTAAACAATAACTCTCCATTCTTCCTGCTTTGTAGGTCTTAGCAATCACTATTCTACTTTCTGTCACACAGATTTTTAAGGAAAAGTTGAAGTCAAATATTTTTCCTATTTATTTACTTCACATATTTTCCTTATTTATTCTGATCAAATATAAACATTGACAAATTATGATGCTCTGAGTGATACTGACTTCACACTGACTTTTTGTGTGTGTGAAGATGTAAATTTTTGTTTGTGGGAATGTAAGCTTTCACTTTGCTAGGGTAAATATTGAGGAATGGGACTGCTGGATCATGTGGTATGTGTCTAGTCTAATAAGAAAATGTCAAACTGTTTTCTAAAGTTGCTGTGCCATTGTGCGTTCCCAGCAGCAGTGCATAAGAGTTCCACTTGCCCCAAATCCCTGCCAGCATTTGGTATTGTCAGTGGTTTTTTGATAATAGCCATTCTAATATGTTTATAATGGTATCTCATTGTGGTTTTAATGTGCATTTCCCAAATGACTAATGATTTTGAGCATCTGTTTATGAGCTCATTTGCCATCTGTATATCTCCTTTGGTGAAGTGTATGTTCAAATATGTTGCCCATTTTTCAAATTGGGACTTTTGTTTGATGTTTTCTTGTTGAGTTTTGAGAGTTCTTTATGTATTCTGGATACAAGTTCTTTGTCAGAAGTTGTTTTCACTGTTAATTCCTTTGCTTTTCCATACAAATTTTAGAATTAGCTGGTGATATTCACAAAAAATCCTGATGGGATTTTGACTGGGATTGGGTTAAGCCTATCGCTCAATCTGGTCATATAGATAGAGAGATAGATAGATAGATAGAGAGATGGATATATGGATAGATTTATTTTTTTATGATTATTTTTTAAAGATTTTATTTATTTATTTGACAGAGAGAGAGGGACAGCGAGAGCAGGAACACAAGCAGGGGGAGCGGGTGAGGGAGAAGCAGGCCTCCCGCGGAGCAGGGAGCCCGATGCGGGGCCCTATCCCAGGACCGTGGGATCATGATCTGAGCGGAAGGCAGACGCTTAACGACTGAGCCACCCAGGCGCCCTGGATAGATTTAGATAGATGGATAGATAGATAGATATGAATGATGGTTTTACATATATATAATTTCATATATTTAGGATGTATAAAGGGTAACTCACAACCAATTAGTCAAATTCCCGCATTTAAAAAATATCCACCCTTATCTTTCATCTACCTAATCAACCTCACCTGTGTTTCACCCCCCAAGGCTTGGGTTATTCATTTGCATACTAATTAATCCTTTCAATGTGTGTTTATTGAACACGTATTATGTGCTAGAACTGTGGCAAAGACCCAAGTGAAAAAGATGCAACTTTACCCTTAATAAATTTGCCCAAGCTTGAGATATGAACAGATGCTCTGGAAGCACAGAGAAAAGGCTTCTAAATCAGACTGCATAGTAAATAAAGGCTCTTCAGAAGAGGTGGTTTGAGCTGAAGTTTGAAGGAAAGGTCTCTCACTATATATATGTGTTATATATTTTACCATTTTCTACCCTCAGTTATCATTGTCTACCCAATGTAAGGCCCTGGTAAGTGTGATGTGAACTCTGTAATTCAGCTGCCCCACCACAGTTGATGGGATCAGGGGCACACACTCTTGCCAAAGCAATCAGTCAACTGGCCGGACTTAATCCTTTTGGTCTCTCCCCAGGAATCTGAAAGAGGAGGGTTGCAGAAGGACAGTCCAGTTTTGGTGCTGGATTCTAAGGCAGAGATGTTACTACTACAGAGACAATGAATTGGCTGCCCCCTTTAGGCATGTGAAAGTTAGAGAGTAAGCAGGGAAAGCCAGACTTCCATGAGGGGAGGAAAAGTAGGAAGATAGGGACCCCAGAGGGAAGAGGTCAGAGAAACTGGGGCCCTCAGAACCTGCTGGTTTTCCAGCTCCTGTAGGGTCCAGGTGGACATTGCTTCCTTAAGCTCCCTGTATAATTTTCTCACAAATTTCACTTTTCATTAGAACAAGATAGGGATGACTTCGAGTTTTGAAGCCGAAAGAGTCTTGACTGTATTAGAGATTTAGCAGGAGGGGTCGAACCCTTGAGACAAGGTGGGATTGATTCTAACATCAAGGTGGAATGGAGCTGCTGAAGAGCTAACTGGTGGTAGGGCTAGTGCGGACCAAGGTTCTAATGGTCCCTGTCCTCTAAACCATGAATAACAATTACTTAACCTTTCAGGATCTCCTTTACTCCTAACTTCAAACAAGTCATTCTCATTTGATTTCTTTCCTAAGTATTTGCCTGTTCCTTAATGTCTCCTTTAGTTTTTAGATCAGGGGTCAGGAAACCTTCAGTAGAGAGCCAGATAGCAAATATCTGAAGCCTTATGGGCCATGTGTTCTGACTACTCAACTCTGCCTTATGGTGTGAAAGCAGCCATGGCAATACACAAACAGCCAAACATGGCAGCCTTCCAATAAAACTTTATTTACTGACACTAAAATCTGAATCTCATATTTTCACATGTGAAGAATTATATCATATTGTTTTGATTTTTTTCCCAGCCTCTGTTTTAGAGGCTCAACAGGACTCTTGTTTTGCTTCCTTGGAAACTCTTTTTCCTCTCTGCCTGAGAATCCATCTTTGTTCTTCTGATTAGTTTTTCTACCCCATGATTGACTTTCCAAATTATGTGTTAGGTACATAATTTCCTTGGTCGTCATGTCCTACTCCTGCCATATTTGCTTAGACCATATGCAAGTTTATTCCAATTCTTTAGCTGCAAATCATTCCCACCCCCAGTTTTCCTATACCTGTTCTACAAAACTCTCTTCCAGGTTAAATTCTCCTAGGAGACTCCTGACCCTTTGCTAAATCGTTCTTCTCCGGCATGCCACACGCTCAGATCTTTTCCTTTTTCTTCTTCACCATGTCTTTGGCCTCTATATTTCAACTCCATTTTATATACAAAATGCATGTAACAAAACAAAATGCAATATAGGCAATGTCAATGACAATTATCTCAGAGTAGCAGATAATTTAAGACATTCAAAAATATAAGCATACTATATCCGTTGGGCTCAGTTAGCTCAGTGCAATTTGTTGATGAAAATATTTCCATGAGAATATAGTTGATATAAGTTATTATCCCATAACAATATATAATGTATATAATAATTTATTTAATCAGTCACCCAATTTGGGACATTTTGGGTAATGGTGTTTTTTTCACCTTCATTAATATTGCTGTGTTGAAAACCCTAGTGACTGCATCTTTGTACACATCCATGATTATTTATTTAATTAGGATACATTCCTGGAACCGGAACAGCTATATCAAAATGTTTTCATATTTTAAAGACTGTTCATTCATATTCAAAAATTACTCCACAAAAGTTACCAATTTTTACCTCCTGGGGTAATGCATTGAATACTCATCTTTTTCATGGGCAAACCAGTGCTGGGCATTAGTAATTTTTTTTAAATTCCTAAATTAATAGGTGAGAAACTAGTATGCATTAAAAAATATTAAGGGCTTTAATACTTTGCCTAACATACATTTTCCAATTATTTTCTGTTTATGGACTCCTTTTCAATTTTATGGCTTCTTATGTTAGAGAAGTTTTTAAAATTTTCACAGACTTGAATATTTCATTTGTCAATTTTTTTTTCTTTTCAGTTTCTGCTAGTTGGTTGGTTTAGATAGTTAGTTAATGGTATTTATTAAATATTCCATTTTTTATTGATTAGAAATGCTACTTCTTACTTATAATAAAACCATCATTTGGGGAACACTGTATTTTTTATTTTTTTCCACTGATATTTCTGTATATTCCTGTCATACTCTTTTAAATATATAATATATAACTTTCCCTATTATTTTTTTCATACTTTATATATGAGTCTAAAATGAATGGATGGTTTCCAGTTCATATAGCCTTATCTGGTGTCAAGAAATGAAGTCATGGAAATACTGGATTTAAGTTCTCTGTTTTCTACAGCAACCTCATTGCACTATAGAAACTTCCTGTTATCTCCACATTAGAACGTGTCTCAAGATCAAGCACCCTTTTCACCCATCCCTGATCTCTCTGTGCCAGGCAAAGTTCTGGTACTTTGTCCCAAGCCCCTGATTTTATGAGATTAGGGCACTGCTTAAAGCCAAACTGCAAGTGAGTAAGTTAGCAGAGAAACAATTAGTTCCAAGGTTTCTTGACTTGTGGTTTAGTGGTTTTTGCTTTGAGTTTCTTTTTTTAATTCATTTGTATTTCTTATTTCTGTAAATGCTGAAGATTCTACTGAATCTTCATGGTTGCTTGTTTCCAAGGAATAAACTAATATAACCTAAATGATCTAGGAATTTAAATTTATTTACCATAAAATGTTTAGTGAAATCATACTTTTAAATATAGATATATTTTAAAAGTCTTATTGTAGATCAAGATTATAATTCCTTTTTAACTTGTTTACATTTTATAAAAGTGAACCCCTTGGGAGTCACCTCTGAATCTAGGAGTGCCTTATACTTGACAGAAATTCAATAAATGTAGTTAAACCAAAATGAGTTCTCATTATCCAATCATGCAGCAGCTTTGATTTTTTTTCCCATCACACACACGTGTGTACATACACACATAAACTGGTTTTTAAGCACATGTGGATATTCTTTGTTGTATTTGTTACACATTAGCTCAGTTGTCTGTATAGGCATTATATTTTTTTAGATAAGAATGTCCGATAGGGGAAGACTCATTCTTTAAGATGTGATTTAGGGAGTGCCTCCCCTCTCCATCCTCCTCCAAATCTTCCTTGATGTCTCAGGCTTAGTTGACCCTTCTCTAGATTTCCTTGCTGGCAGTTATCATTTTGCATACTTTGTATAGTTATCTGGTATGTAACTGTTACCTCCTCTAGATCATTAATCTAGCACAAATTCTAAACTAAGAAGTTTGTCATAACTATCTGTTAATGAATGAATGAATGTGCAATGTGCATGATTTAGAGCCAACCTACGGTTCAGGCAGACAGGTGGTTTACCGAGGATTTTCAGATTTGAAATCTATTTAAAAAACAACCTGAGACATTTATAGAATTTAACAAACAGCTGAAGCATAAATATCCTGTCAGGAATGTTTTATAATCTTATTTTTTTTTAAGATTTTATTTATTTGGGAGAGCAAGCGAGCGAGCACACGCATGAGCAGGGGAAAGGGCAGAGGGACAAGCAGACTCCCTGCTGAGCAGGGAGCCGGACACAGGGCTCGATCCCAGGACCCTGAAATCATGATCTGAGCTGAAGTCAGATGCTTAACCAACTGAACCACCCAGGCACCCTTGTTTTACAATCTTCTTTTGAATTAACATGATCAATTCCTGTCTTGCATGATGTGTACAATTAGTGTCCACCCAACTAACTCCAGGTCTGACAGCATGTCTCTATGTGGGGTCAAGGGTTCAGAGTAGCTACAAGATGGGATGTCCCAGAGTTTCCGGACTTAAAGTCACCCCATGTATACGGTCTTGTATATACAGAAACATATATCAGAAGGATGGAAATACATTTAGAAATGTTCATGTTCTTTCTCAAATATATAAAATGTGTTAGTTACCATAGCAACAGCTATAGATTCACTTATTCTTTTTTTATTATACAAAAATAAGCAGAAGCTGAAATATTTTACAATAAACTTTTCCATAGATGTCTAGAAGAATATTTTTGCAATCATCTATGATATTTGAAAGAATGTGTTAAAATGGGAATGGAAGATTTTTTCTTAATAAAAAGTCACTGAACTATTCACAAAAAGCCATCAAGTGACATATACTTCTAAATAATATGAAACCTCCCAGTGTAGGATGAATAATATTTTGTTTTTGCTACTGGGATCTGAAAAGGAGTCAGATTTATTTTAAGTGAACAATGCCTAAAACTTAGGAATATGAATATCACCTTTGGATGGCAAATGCTTTCCTTTTTTATATATAATATACAATCACAAATGAGCATGTTTTACATTTTTAAATAAATAAGAAGTCAATGACCAAAAATAACCTCATTGCAAAAAATATTAACCACTGAAGAAAACAAGAAAGAAACCCTCAAGACGACAGGAATCCCAGTTATTGAAATGATAACCACATCATTATTATATTGGTTAGGATGGCGGGTCTAAGTTGGTTAACATATTGAATTAAAATATGCAGATATAAATTAGGAGAGTCACCAACGAACTGTGTTAAAAAATGTCTTAAGATGGTAGTTTACACTTTTCCCTTGAGCTTTAGACATAGAGCTTCCCTGAATGCTCAACTCCATTTGGACACTTCACAGGCTCCGCAGCTGAAGTTAGGATCTCTAACCACACCTCTTTTACTTCCTGGCCTCCTTCTTCCCATAGATGGCAGCACCACCCACCTGGAAACTTGAACCAGAAACATCATGACCATTTTATAACCTCTCCCTCAGGACTCCCTTTTCACTCCTTCAAAACCATCCAATGAATTTCCAACTCCTCAGAGTGATGGAAGAGCAGCGCTGGTTTAACAAACTCCCATATTCTCATTTCCTCACTCAAACCCCTCAAACAGCCCCCTGCCAACTACAGATAGAGCCCAAACTCCTGTACGTGGCGTTACCTGGCTGCCGCCTTCCCTCCACCCTCGCCCTCCTCCATTCTCCAAAGGACTACTGTCCTCTGGTAATTCCAAGCTGCTTGGCATTCACTGTGCATGAAGTTTCTTCACACTTCTGTACTTTGGCTTGTGCAATTTCTCTTTCCTGGAATTTCCTTTCCCATCCCCATTCATCTGCTGTATTCCTGCTCATCTTTTTTTTTTTTTTTAATTAATCTATAGGTGCATTCTGATTTTCTATTTTTTCCCCTTGATTTACTTGGCAATTTGTGTCTTTCAATGAGTTTTTCCATTTCTTCTAAGTTTAACACACAGGCAGCATCTCTTCCAGGAAACCTCCCTGGAACCCCCAGCCTGGCTCCCTTCCTCTCTGCTTCTGCAGTGACCACCCTTACTAACATTTATAAAAGTGCCCATCACCCTACTGAATCCACCCTTTTGTATTCACTCCTTTGTAAACATCCTATGGTCAGGAACAGATCTTTCCCATCTCTGAATCCTCAGTGCCTGGCAGTAAACTTCTCTGAGGGGAGGAAGCCGAGCTTTTAACAGGCTTGATTACCAGGAAGTGAAATTTAAAGTTATTAATATGATACTATCACTTCTGGTGTAATTGCCAACTCTTTTTAAATGAAGAAAATGTATTTTTCCAAAGTTCTTACTAGACATCTCATTTTGAACCAAACCTAAAACAAAAATAAAACAAACAGAACCCTGGAATGAAAAGCAGTATAAAATCTGAAAAAGGAAAAAAAAAGAATACCATCAGGAGAAGCTGTCCACCTGTTCTTTGCAGAACAGACAAGAAGAGTTTCAGGATGCTATTTTTGTGTGCACACACATTCCTGTGTAGAAGGTAGAAGAATCCCATGCTGGGTGGGCATACCGAGCCCCAGAACCACATGGCATTAACTAGAAAACAGTATCTTTGGAATTAAGGGAAATGGCCCACACCCCCCAAAAACAAATGAACCAACAAACAAAAAACAACTTCCGGGTTCTATTATCTCCAGTGATGCACTTGGCTGTTTGTTAGCCTACTCTTGGCTCGGGGAAGTACATTATTCCATCTCTGCCTCATTCCACTGGGCACTATTTAGTGTTTGAGCAGACATGGCCAGCTCTGCAGGTTACATTTACTCCAGAAGCAAGAAAGCACTAAATTGAATTCTAATGGCTCAGATGAGTAAGTACACCCCACCAAACACTTCATTTACCACTAGCAGATGACTTAGGCACTGGGGGTCCCTTTGTTCATTAACCAATGTGGGTTAAGTGCTTATATGGGTAGCTGTGAGTTGAAACGTTCAGTACTTATCCAGACAATGGCCCCTCAAATGACACATATCTTACTTAACCTTTGAAAACAGAGGGGCAACCAGATTCTGATTCTGAGGAGGAGTTTAGGTTATCTATCACAGCATTCCATATGCTTGCTCAAAAAATATATTGCCATGTGTGCTGGGCAGGACTATTTAACGTCACGGCCAATTGTGCTTTGCAAAAGCAACTTGAAAAGAGGCATTTAAGGGAGTTGGTTGATCTCTGTGATGGTCTTATAAATATCAAGGATGACATTTCCATTAAAAATGGTCCGAATACTTTCATTGCATTTTAAGAACCTCAGAATATATAGAAAGAGAAGTGGGGTGCCTCCCTGTCTGTTCTAATTGTCTACCAGTCACTGTCAAAGCAAATATCCAAATGGCTACAAGATGTGATCTGGTTCTGTAACTGCAACTAGTGATTATGGAAGTATAATACTTATTATACCAAAAACATTTTTCTGCCTGAAAATGAATATATATACATATGTCCTTCTGCATATTAGCAAATTGCTGACTTTTAAGAGCATCGGCGCTGTTGGTTATCCTTGCTAGTAACTAATAAAAATAATTTACCATTTGAATAGTATTTTATGCTTCTGAAAGTACTCTGTCATTTTCTAATTTGATTCTTACACAGAGGCTATGAAATAGAACAGTGGCTATTGCCCTCCTGTTATTCTACCGAATGGCAAACTAGAGACAAGACTGATTAAGTGGAAAAGCTAAGATTTGAACTGAATCTTCTGATACTTAATGATTGTCTAGCTTTAAGCATCAAGGGCCTCTGAGTTAGTCAAAAATTGGGGATAGAAGCTTTGGTAAAAAAAAAAAAAAAGCATATGAATTATTAAAAACTCTCCTACATATATTCTGCTCGGAGTTAGCTTAAAAAGTCACAATTTGCCATGTAGGATATATGACAAGGAAAACATCATATAGTCGATCAAAAGGGCGGAGTGAACTGTTTTGAAACTTAAAGACTTCAGCTTAGGTATTGGTCATGGATAATAAGCCACAACCAGCTTGCTGAGAATAAGAATGAATGTTTCAAAAAAAAAAAAAAAAAAATGGAGCTGGGGCAAGTTGGCCAGAGGTGTACTGCTCAGTGATGATCTGGTGCAAAAGCCCCCAGAGGGTCTTGGGGTTGTGTGGGATCTTGGTAACCTTAGAACTATGCGAAAGCTGTGGCCAGAGTTAAGATTGCAGAGAGCAGAAAAGAAGAATTAGCAAGTGCTTAATATTATAAAGAGATGCAAACTGGGATCTGGGCTTGATCTCAAAAAGCACTGCTTCTCATACTTGAATGTGCACCTGAAGCACATGCATAGCTTGTAAAAATGCAATCTGTCTGGGGCGAGGCCTGAGCTTCTGTATTTTTAACAAGCTCCCAGGTCATGCCAGTGCTGCTGGTCCACATGCCATCTTAGAGTAACAAGGTTTAAAAGAACCACACCAGAAACCCAGCTTTTTTTCCCCCCCAGCTCAGTCATCTGTACTTCTCAGTTTATAAATCAGGTCATCTTTAATGTTTGAGGAGACCTGGTTACAGTGCTGGTTCCAGAAGGCTCCAGAACTATGCACACCAGGAGCCAGAAATGGGGCAGGAAAGAAGTGATCTCCACTATTTTATCCCACCAATCATTTACCCTCTCCCTAAAGAAAATATACCTTCATATCTGCTACTCACATGCCAATTACAGTTTACTTCAGAGAAAGATAAATACAAGTTGTTGATGGAGAGGCTGTGTTATCTATGAATTAAAACATCTTCTGGAAATCAAAAAATGAGAATTCAAGATAAACACATATTTCTTGGATATAAAGTCTCATTTAATATGTGGACAGTTGCCCAGAATATCTCATTTTCTTTCTTTCATTTGGGGAGACATAGAAAGACCTTGCTTGTGTTGGCAGTGCAATCCGCCCACACCTGTGCATGGGGGTGCCCCCGCCTGGACTGTACCCTTACCCACATCTACTAGTCCTACTCTTGTTGGAAGATCTTCTGAGATTTATTTTTCCAGTCATTATATACTGTTGACCCTCATTATTTCAGATTCTTTATTTGCAAATCCACCTACCCACTAAAATGTCTGTGAACCCCCAAATCAGTAACTGACAGTGCTTTCCCAGTCATTCGGGGACATGCACAGAGCAGCAAAAACTCTGAGTCGCCTGATGTGCACATTCCCAGCTGAGGTTGAACAAGGCGACATTCTCCCTTCTTGCCTCAGCTCTCATATAAAGGAGTGTCCTTTTTGGGGTCTATTTAATGCCACGTCTTTTTGCAGTTTTGTCCTTTTTTGGGTGATTTTGCTGTTTAACGTGGCCCGCAAGAAGTACTGAAATGCTGAATAGTATTCCTAAGCATAAGGAGACTGTGGTGTGCCTCATAGAGAAAATAGGTGTGTTCAATAAAACTCATTCAGGCAGGAGTTAAAATGCCAGTGGCTGTGAGTTCAATGTTAATGAGTCAACAATATATATTAAGTAAGGTGCCTTTAAATAGAAACTCGCTTAACACAAGGTTATGTACTGATGGGTTGATGACAATGAGGTTAGAGGCTTGCAGGAACGCAGCCCTGCATTTCCCCACGGTGGTATTTCCCCAATGAACAGTGCTCAGTATCTGCTAATTCAGAGTTCACAGTAACTGCATAGGGCATAGTTACTACGGATAATGAAACTGGACTGTAGCTGTGTTTGTGACAAACAAGTAACTTATGGTTAAGCAGGTGGGCTCTAGAGCAAGACTCTGTGAGTTCAAATTCCAGCCCTACCACTTACCACTTGGTAGAGTTTGGGTTTCAATTTCCTCTCTTGCAAAAGGACCTCATTCATAAGAATGGGGATGAGGTTTAAAGGAATTGGTGCCACACGCATGCTCATACAGGAAACACTCAAAATAATATCTGGTAGGCAGCAAGTACTCGACAATATTATTCACTGTCACTGCTGCTCATTATTTTATAGGGCATGAAACCTCAGAAAGCTCTGGGAAGGTGTATGATATCACACAGAAGCAGCTGAGCTGAGACAGGAATGCAGTTCTTCTGAGTCCAACACCAAACTCACAGGGGAAGCTATCCAAAGGAGTGAGAAGTGTCTGGAGCCTGTCCGTACAGCTGGTCATCGCCCTAAATACAGAGTTGTGGGCTGTGTATTGAAAGGCACAATGGGATGGGGTCAATCAGCAAGAGATAGGAAAAGGGGTGCCTTTGAGTGATTGCAGCCATTTTCAGGTGTCAGATCTCAGACCCCTTGGTTTTGCAGCTTTTTATAGAATGCCTGTGGAAACATAATGTTAGGCAGGGGTGACTGCAGTTCAGCATTTCAGACATATCATCTTTTCTCTCTAGTGCTGCAGGGGTTATGCTACAAATTGAAAGATCCAGCTACATGAAAAGGAACTGACACATGGAGCCAGAAAGTCTTTTCTTTTGCGGAAAGCTCTGATCTTCAAGTTAGCCAATCTGGAAGGGGCGTATTTGACAAGAACAATTTCATATTTTGTATTTCCAGAGACCACAAGCATAACAAGGAAATTAGGGCCACATCCGGGATGGATGGGGGAAAAATGCAAATGTGAAAGTGAGACAAGGATGCCAAAAATTGCATACAGAATACCCCCCAAGTGCTTCCCAGGCCTACCAGTAGGACAAGTTCATGCTTGGGAGTCAGGAGTAAGCTCCTTGGGTTAGGGGTGCTCAGAAGACACCCCTCTTTCTCTTTACTGCCCGCACCATGGTAAAACACGATCTCTTCACAACTTGCCACCCTACCCTAGGAAGCAGAGATGCTCCTTTGCCTTTGGAAGCAGCCTCTTAAAAATATTCATCCAGCTCTGTAAAGAGGAAAGAGGTGGAGAGCAGATGGCTTGCCTTCTGGTATTTTAAGATTTTTGGCATTGGGAAAACAGATTTCCCTAAGGATCAGAGAAGAAAGGGAGATCATTTTTAAGAAAGGAGATAGTACAATGGAGGAAGATTATGAGTAGGTGTCTCAGGCACGCAATGGGGAGTTACAGATAAGAGGAAAAATTCATAGAAGTTTAGGAAATCGACAGGCTTAAGGAGCAGAGAAACTTATTATTACTGTCCAGTGAGCATTGTGCTGAATGCCACAAATCCCTCCACTTAGTTATTGCCCCTAACAGTCCCAGGAGGCAGTTATGATTTTCCTCATTTTATCAGAAGGGAAACCAACTCGGTGAATTTTTAAAACCTACTCAAGGACACATAGGTGGTAAATAAAGGCAGAGGAGAAATTCAAGATTATAAAGCTAGAGCTCTTTGTAACAACAACAACAACAACAAAATCCATAAGAACAGTAATAAAAGCTAGTATTTATGAAGTACATTATAAGTGCCACACACAGTACTACAGATTGGACATGCATTAACTAATTTAATCTTCGTGGCAATCTTGAAATTCATGTACAATTGCACCCATTTCAGAGATGCAGAGACCGAGGCTTGGAGAAGTTAAGAAACTTGCCTAGCCTCTCATAACTAATGATTGTTAGAGCTGTGATAAGATACATCAGAGGGAAGCTTGCTAGGGCTAAAGAGAGATCCTTACTAACATCTGAACTGGTGTTTATGCAAAGCCTCAGAGTGTATGGGTACAGCCAGGAGTGGTCACCCCAGCTGTAGGGAATGGGCACCTGACTGATATTCTCAGAGAAGATGCAGAACAGGCTGGCCCAAAGCAGAAGTCCGCGAGGTAAAGGAAAGCAAAGAAAGCCAGAAAGGTCAGGATGGGATAATGGGGTGAATGTGGGGAGGTGAAGTGAGAAGCTGGGAAAAAGTTATCTTAGCCTGCTGAGTGGCTCAGCTCAGCAGCGCTAAGGAAGACACTTGCCATCAGCCAGAGGAAAGACAGGAGCTGAGCAGGCAGCTCCAGAAAAACTAAGAAGTGGTCTCACTGTGAAGCCAAAGTAGTGGATCTGAGGCCCCATCAGAAAAGGATGGTATTTTTTCCAGGAAGTAAGCTTAGAAGAGAGCTAGGCTAGCCTGGAGGCTAGTGGTATATTCAGCAGGAGCCATGGCCTTGAGGACTGAGGGATTTTTGAAGTCAGGGACAACGTAAGAGCCTGAAAGAGCCCATCTACAGAACGAAAACCACACTAAGCCAAGGAGCAGTGTGAGGTATCCTTGGTCCCATGGGCATGTGCCCAGCCCGGCCCCGTGCTGGGCCAGAGGGACTAACGGCAGAAGGGGCACCTGCCTGGGAGGAAGAGAAGGTGAGAGGAAGCTCTGATGCAATGTGTAAATGCCAGCTGCAGAGACAGCCTCGCCTTCCCCAAGTAGCGACAGCCAAAATCCAATCCTTGCTGCTCTCCCAAAGGAAGATGCTTTCACTTCATTATTTTACCCAGAATGGTCTGCTTGCAAGTGTCAAAGCCTGAGTCAGAATGATCTCTGTGCCCAACAATTTATCCCTTCATGCATCTATTTTAATATATTTTCCTAACTAAGTCAGTCCAGTCCCTCTGCAGGATACCACACCCAGACAAATGTTCAGAATCTCACTTTAATCTGACTCTCTGCTCTTGGATACAGGAGTATCTTCTGACGGAGCCATGCAACTCCAAGTAAGATTTATTTTAAGAGAAACTTGCCCACCTTTTAGAGTAAATAAAGCTGAGAGCAGAGCTGAGAGACTTCATTTCCACTTCCTAGTATAGTGACTGAAGAGTGAGCTTCCTTCGGCTTCAGTTGCTTTTCTCAGAAAGTTTTTATTTAGCTTACTAGAAGAAAGCACAGTTTCCAGACCAAAGAGGAAGAAAATAAGACAAGGCAAGGCAAGTAAGTAAAAGACATTTCAGCTCTGGCTTTTTTTTTTTTTTTAATAATCTCTCTCTCTCTCTCTCTCTCTCTCCCTCTTTCTCTCTCTCTCTGTCAGTTTTATTTGTATTTTTACTAATAATCAATCTTACTATATAATATGAAGCATCACTACAATAGATAAAGGCGTGGTATACATATGACAAGAGAAGAGCGGTGGAGAGAAATGAACTGAAATATGCATTCAAAGCTATTGCTGTAAATAATATATCTTATAAAAAATGTCCACAGGGGAGCTGGTATATAAATAGAACCACAGTGTGAAATAAGAGTTGTGCCTTATTTTCTGTAGGAGCAGCTGTTTCTATGCCAGTAAGCAAAGATGCTAACAAAAGAATACACTAAGTAATGTCCCTTAGATGTCTGTCCTTCCCATGGCATATACGTATGTTATATACGGGGCGATGGCATGTGTGCTCACTTTACCCACCTACAGACTTGATTTGTTTTTAAGGATTAAAGGACAGTATCCTACATGGAGCTGTCACACACCAATCAATGTGGGTTGATATGAAGCACAGTGAGTGATGCCCAAGTGGATTTAACCTGGAGGGAAAATGAAGATACTGTACTCCCAAGAACTTTAAATAATGGCATATAAATTATTTATTTCCCAGGATGTAATTCAAATAACCAACAGGACAGAAAAAATAAAGGAATAAAAGGTTGTGCATTGTATTTTGTGCAGTATAGGTGTCTCAACCTAATGAGTCTCCTGGATCCTAGTTTGCTTCTGAATATCACCAGGGGTGATTATAGCTTGCAAAAGTAGACCAGCAAAAGGCATGCTTTCCTAGGTCTTGGGCTGTAATTAAAGCCACAAGCCATCAGATAGCAAAGAGGCCAGCTGTAGCCCTTCAAACCTTTAGTACCCTGACATTAAAAATAGATTACAGCACAAAATATGTACCAAAAATAATCCCAATAAAAAAATTTGCACATTTGATTACTATAATTGATTTTTTCTTCTAGATATGAATAAATGACCCAGGCTAAATGCCAGTTCCTTGCAAAGAATTTCATTTAAGCTTCACTGAATTGAAAAGCCTCAACCAGACTCAACATTTCCAACTTCCTAGCAAGTAGCAGAAAATCTACCTGACAGTTGCTATGGAAACACGAACAGGAAGAGTGAACCACCAGCCTATAAATCCACAGAGAAACCTTTCTTAATTGGAAGGCCTTTAACCCACACATTTTTCTCATAGCTGCAGAGCTTATTTCTAAAGAGATTATTAAATTCCTCAATTGACTTATGAAGGATGCTTCCCACTATATTACTGTGCTTTGGGTTGCTCGTTCCTTTATATCTGTTTCCAAAATTACAAAGCAGACCAGGGATAATAAAAGTTAACACAGATGTTTCAATGAAAAATCCATATGATGTTCCGAAAATAACTTTTGCAGCAATGCTGAACAAAAAGGATTCCAATACAAGAACCAAGATGGTGTAGACATGTTTGTCTCAAAGCTATATCTAAGTTACCAAACTTTTTCACCACCCTCTGAAATTCAAAATATTAATATGAGTAGGAAATCCTGACAGCATTTCCCAATGTGTAAGAACAGTGACCAGATCAGAAGAAAATGAATAAATGAGGTGGTGGGATATGTTAATTTTATGCTCACTCTTGATTTTTTAAAATGCTCTTTACAATTGAAAGTAAATACTAACCCGTACGTGACTGACTAGACAAAAAGCAAATAAACACAACCCACCGTCTTCATGAACCTCAAGAGGATCAGAGTAGTGTTGGTTGGCTAATTTAAACTTGACTAAATTCCATAATAAATCTACATGAAGAGCAGGAGTTATGACAGAGAAGATAGAATATACACACATGCCCCTATCCAGAGGCAACCTCTCTCTCCTTCCTTCCTGCTATGTTAAAGAAACGGTCCTCCTCCCAGCCTGAGCTAATGTCCTGCTTGGATTTATTTCCCACCCTCTTCAGCTCCCTTTGGCACCTTTTTATAGGAATCAGGCCTACAAATCAACAAAGCCCCCCAAACCCATGTTCCACTCCGTACTGCTCTCTCTCTCTGCTTCCCTTCCAGCCTTGTATTTGAATGAGTTTTATTTTCCTCACTGCCTCTAGGTCCTTACTTTCTGTTCTCTCTTTAGCTCCCTGCAAAATGGCACCCATTCCTTGTCACCGTACTTGGTTGTTATGGTCCCCGACTTCTCTTCTGGCATGGTGGACCACTCATGTCCTCTTTATGTGAATTTTTCCCTTGTTTCCATTGTACAGCAGCACTCTCTTTGCTTTTCTTCCGTCTTTTCAGTTGTTCGCTCTCTGCCTACTTTGTGACATTCCTCAGGATATTTCATAAACGCTCTTCTTCCAGTTTCTATCTCCACTGGACAACTTCAAACCTTCCCATGGCTTCAGTTACTATCAATGCAGTAATGACTCACAAATACTTATTTCAACCTTGATATAAAAAGAGGGCAATAAATATCTACCACATCAGGCTGTTGAGAGCACTGAAGACAACATTTAAAACTTGTCTGACACATTTTTAGCAGTGGAAACATTAGCTATTATTAGTATGTATTTGAGACACCGTAAAAACAGCATGTTCAAAGCTGAACTCTCATCTCAAAGTGTTTCTTTCCATAGATTCATTCTCAGTAGATCTCTACTTGTCCTTTAAGCCCATTTTCATCACCAACTCCTTCAAGAACCATTCCCACCATCCTTCTTGAGTCAGGGGCCCCTCTTCATCTATCGAATCATGCTGTATTATAAATGGCTGTATCCTACTGCACTGTAATTGCCTATTTGCCTGGATCTATTCATTTGAGAGGGCAAAACTCTATAGTTTTATTCACTGTTTTATCCCCAACCAATATGTATTGAGCCATGAGTGAATGAAACTGGATTAGTACATAAAATAAACCATTAGCCAGAAATCCTTAACTTATTCCTTCATGGTTGTCCTATGAAGTCTTTGGCGATTTCTTCAGTTTTATCTATCCAAACCTCCTTTACTGAAAATCTAGTTGTTGCCAATTAACCTTATAGAGGTGTCCGATATTATTTTGGTTTCAAAATGACATTGGATGACAAGGAATCTTCAAGTAATATGGGGGGGGCAGGGAGTTACAAAGTATGAGTGAAAAAAATACTGCTGAAAAGTTAAGAATACGATGTAATCAAACATGTGCTCATCTACAAAGGTAGTATTTTCCCAGCATTCACACTGACATGGCTCCTGAAAAACTTACCTTGTGTCTATTTTGACCATTAACTACCTGTAGAAAATAATCTTCTTTGAAATCATTTGTTTAATGATGTGGACAAAGACTTTCTCTGGCTAAGGTGCTCAAGAGATATTCTCAAACCACATGCTTTGAGCACTCTCACACTGCCTACTTTGGGGAGCTGCCAGAGATTTAGGGTTTTCATTCAATGTGTCCACGTAACAATCGAGGGAAAATAAGTAGGGGATAGGGGATTATGTAGATTCCATCTAGCAGTTTGCTACAGAAACAAAAATACTTGCGAACAGTATGTATACACAATTATACACACAAACAATGAGTGTGGCCAAAGCACAGTATCTGGAAGCACTTCTGATTTTCGTGGATGACCACACATTTACACATGCACTCACACATTCATGAGGCTGTCACTTTGCGCTTACTTTCGCAACCAAAGAAATCTCTTGGTGTTCTGTTTCATATTCTTCTAACTTGCAAAAGGGTGGAACACTTGCAACAAACACAGTATGGGTTACTCTGATCTTCTTAACCAATATAGAAGCCATTGAGATTTCCATGACTGTCCACTTGGGGAGGGTGTACACAACAGTGGAGCTTTGGTGCATAAAATATGGGATTCTGAATCCAGCTATGGCTCTTGCTGCGCCTGTGACTTTGGGAAAACTTCCTGAACTTCAGCTGCCTCCCTTGTGAAGAGGAGAAAATAGTACCAGCCTTAGAGGACTGTCGACAAAGGTATAAGAGATTATACAGATAAGATTGTTTAGGTTAATAAATGTTCCTGGGGTGGTTCAGTTAAGTATCCACCTTTTGATTTCAACTCAGGTCATGATCTCAGGGTCATAAGATCGAGCTGAGCATGGAGGCTGTTTTAAGATTCTCTTGGGGTGCCTGGGTGGCTCAGCTGGTTAAGCGTCTGCCTTCGGCTTGGGTCATGATCCCAGGGTCCTGAGATCGAACCCCGTGTCAGGCTCCCTGCTCAGTGGGAAGCCTGCTTCTCACTCTCCTCCCCACTCGTGCTCTCTCTCATCTCTCTGTCTCTCTCTCTCTCTCAAATAAATAAAATCTTTATATAAAAAAACCTCTTCCTTTCCCTCTGCCCCTCCCCCACTCATGCTCACTCTCTTGCGCTCTCTCTCTCTTTCTCTCAAAAGAAAAAAATGCTCAGTTAAGTGCAGTTAAAGAAGAGATGAGCCACGTAGCTCCAATCTACCTGAGGTCATCTCAAGTGACTATTGCTGCTAAACCTTGCCATTTGATCAAGTAGATATGTGAATGAATTAGCTCATGTATTGTCTTCCACCTGGAACATCACTTAGGATGTGAACATTAACTGTAGCTATCTCTTTAGCTCTGACCCTTGTTGGAACACATAATTTAAAAAAAAATATCTTTTGTAGCAGGTGTTCAGCCTGCTCTTTAAAACTTATAAATGGAAAATTCAACTTGTTTATTGAAATACATAAAATGCCAAAATAACGTTAGTGATCTATCTGTATTGTGCAGATCAAGTATATATGTATATGAAATAAAAAGTAATTCTTCCTTATAGACAGTGAAGTCCAATATCTTTTTGATTCTGCTGTTCTTTAAAAATAATTTTTAAAAATTGCCAAAAGCTTATGTCCAAACAAGAGCGAATTTGGAAGTTTGGCTCACTCATTTGATTCACAACTTCATTCTACCTATTTCTACCATATGATATCAGGGTACATATTTCCACATCAGGTAACTAATTTAATCTTCATAATAACATTGAAATATATGTGGGTTTTTGAATATTATTGCCATTTTTACACATGAGAAGGCTAAAACTCAGAGAAGTAATTTCCACAATTACACCAAGAATTAGGTAGAATCAAGATTCACACCCAGCTGTCTGATAATAAAGACTATTGTTTTTCCTTAACATAACTTTGTCTCCTGATATAATGACACTTCACCTTCCGTGTATTACAGTAATTTTATAATCCTCGTGTTCTCTATTCTCCACCCCTTTCCCCTCTTTTTCTCCCCTCATGTGTATCTTTTTGCATGTGTGTATTTATCCTGCCTGAAGCTCCTCCTCTTTCTACCCAGTGTTAAGAACTTAATTAGTATAGCAATTTATTTGGAAAGACTTCTGAGAGGTGCCATTGCTGGTTTCCTTTTCTAGTGAAGGGGAGATCCTTCTATATAACACAGTAGTGACCTCCCTCCAGGACTGCCCTTCACAGTCTCAATCTGAAATGTAAGTGTAGGAGTGTATGTGCTTTGTTCCCCCTTTCTTTTTCAATTTGTTTATTCTGAATAAAGGTAGATAAATAAAATCATGGACTAGGAGACTCCAAAATTTTAGGAATGTGAATTTTATAAAAAATCCAAATTCTAGTTTATAAGCTTCAAGAGCCAATATTTCACAAGTAGAATTTTCTCCTAGTAGTAAATATGATTTATATATATGTGTGTGTGTGTGTGTGTGTGTGTGTATACATATATATATGCAATGCTGTTGAAACTATTTTATAATAGTTGATTATATAGCTAATTTGAGGGAACAAGTTAAAGGTACTAAAAAGTACCACAATAAACAGGTTGAAAAATAACTTTTTGAGTAAAAGAGGAATCATGTGGCATACTTATTGGCTTCAGTCAAGAAAACCATCCTTCTCCATGATATATCCAAATAGAAACACAACTCTCCCTTTTTATTAAACCTCTCTGCACCATAATTTTCTCTGTGGCTTATGCTTTTCAAAACAAACAAACGAACAAACAAACAAACACAAAAAAACTCCACCAATTTCTATTTCGCTAACTCATTTCTCAAAGAGGATCTAATGAAAACAACAGCAGATAGGCCAGTAGCACCGCCTTTTCTTGCAGTTAAAAATTACTGGGGAAGGCAACTTTTACCTGGATCTCTCTTCCCCGCAAAGGAGGCAAAGTCAAGAGCAAGGAGTGAGACGCGAGTAAGGCTATGCACTGTTACCTGTAGAACTTAAGGAAACTTACAGTCCATACACCTCTCTTACTTGCTTTAGGCAACCTGGGGATCTACAGTAACTCTCAGAGCTCTCCCCTCCCCACTAGTGTTTACATTGCTTCAAAATGTTAAATTCAGTCTCCTTCAGTTGAGGGATTGGATAAGGAACTAATATCTCTTGAGAATCACAGCATCCCAAGGAAAAGGGCCATTTTTTAAAGAGGAGGAAAATGAAGCTTACAGAAGGAGCAACTTGCCCACAGTCAGAAATGTGATCTAGGTTAGAACAGCAATTCAGAGTCAGATCTTCACACTGTGTTATTATACTTCTGTTACCTCACACATATAATTCATTCTTTTAGATAAAAAATGAATTCATATTTTAAAATATCTTTAGGTTCTGATTTTCAGTAATTGCAGAGTTGCTTGTGTTGGACTAGTTTTCCTGCTGATAAAAATTATATTTAAAAAGGTGTTTGAAGGGCTAGAAAGTGACAAAATCAGGTAGAAACTGGAGGGGCCTCAATTCTTGACAGAAGGAAACCACAATGGGTAAGACCTAGATGCAATAAGTTTTGCCCTGAAGGGACCTCCCACTCCCCCCACCCCCCAGCCAGGAACGAGTAAGATCAAGATGGAGTTTGATTAGGCTGATGTGCAAGAGGATGAAGGCTGGGGATGCAAAGTAGCTGAGAATTCCAAAAAGAGGTGAGGGAATTCCAAAATGAATGGTGCCACAGAGGGAGAAGCCCCCAAACTGGCATACAGACTCTCTTTAAATACTTCAAACCCTGGAGAGTGTATGTGCAAGGCAAGGCACCAGGGGAGCTCAGGAGGGTAATGGCAGTTAAAGCCTGAAAGAGCCGACAGGGATCTCAGCAGCTGCACACCACATAGAAGACTGAATTAAGAATTCAGGTCTCCATCAAGTTAGAGGGGCTTGGCAAATAGTTTGAAATCCCAAAAGGGCTTTGGGATTTATGGGTAGGAGTACTACCCAAGGACTACAGCATTTACACTAGGATTAAGACAAAAGTAAAAGAGTTACCTTAACAATATTTAAAAAAAAAAAAAAAATCAAGCTTCTACCAGTCCAAGTTGATTTGTAGTAACTTAATTGCCTACTAGAATAAAAGCTTTCAGATTCCTCAGAGAAAGATAATAGAATCCAGAGTCTCAACAGGATATAATCCATAATTTATTTAAAAAGGAGATATAAAGAAAAAAATCAGTTTGTAAAAGTAAACCTACAGCAGAACCACATGTAAGCATTAGAAGGCAGGGCTTTTTTGTTGTTGTTGTTTAATTGTGATAAATAATCTCATAACAAGAGTATAAAGGAAGAGAGGGGTATAAATGGAATTATACTGTTGTAAAATTTTTACATTAATCACTAAGTGGTATAATATTAATATCTATATCTAGATATTATATTCTCAAATGCTATATTAAATATTACACAATGTAGTTTGGATAAAAAAATCAGTAAAGGAATTGGAATGAATTACTAAAAGATATTTGATAAATCAAAATAAAGAGAAAAATTAAGGGGAAAAAGGAACATAAATCAGAGAGGACAACGAGAAAATAATAGGATGGTAGATTTAAACCCCATAGTTTTAATAATTACATTAAATGTAAATAGACTATTCTTTTACTTGTAATGAGATTTTCCTCCAAATATTTCAAAGAATTTTTGCAATAATTATCACATGTTGATATTTTAGTAACAACGTTACTGAGAGTTAATATCCACTTATCAAATTTATGAACGACTGGAAACTGAGGTTACCAATTTGATTTGCTGATAGAATCACTGTAAAGAGATACCTACCAACTAACCCCCTATAATCATCCTGGATCAGAAAAAGGGGCTAACCCTAACAAGATGAAATAAGTAACAGAATAGGGGAGACCCAGATTAATAGTTGTTCATATGAAAAAAACAAAAGGTCAATCTATTCTAGGTGTACATCAGATAATATTAGTAAATGCCAATGTAGGCGCAGTAATAGAACCGGGTGAGGAAGACAAGGTCAATGCATATATCAGTCTTCCGGGCATCACATGAATACATCAGATGTGCAGTATTGCATTTGACTGTGGGTTGTCTGAAGTGGCATATTGCCAACGAGAACGCATTAAGAGGAGGATGAATAGGGTGGTGAATTCTCAGATATCATATATACATCAAGGATAAACCTGTACAACAAGAGAACAATTAAACTGGAGAAGAAGGGCCTCGGGGGGATATTTGAGGATCATCATGAGGAAAATGCATTTGTTTTGTGTGTAATTCCAAATGGCTCCTGCATCCTCTGTTTCCATAATGTCACATACACATAGAGTGATATGTGGTGTCATAATGTGTGGCACACCGTGTAGGAGGAAAGATTTTGTTTAGGCATCACTTAATGATATATGCAGCTTATTTGATCTGTCCTCTATGGGTGGCAGAATCTTGACTGCTAAATAACTATCATTCTTTTATGCTGACCTTTTACATCGCTATTAGTAAATTAGTGTTGTGAAATATTTAATACATATTTTTCAAGATAATGGATGCAATCTCTATATATCATGTGTGTATGTGTGTGAAATATATGCAAATATATCCCACTCTGTCTCCACTCGTCAATGGATTCAATCATTTGGTAGGTGTGACTATGACAATCATCTGTGGCCCTGTTCTCTCCAGAGTTTATTCTCCCCTCAGTTGGGATTCTACTTCAGTTCATCTTTTTTTTGAGGGTAGAATTAATATGGTTGCTCTCTTCATTCAGGGCTCAGGACTTCTGCAAAGTCCAGAGAATCTCTGTCTTCATATAATTGTTCAAACTTCCAACATATAGAATATGTATTTATTTGGTTCTAGATACTGTTTTTATACTTTGTGTTTGCTTAGGTAATAGCGGAACTCAAGCAAATGACAGCTCCTTTTCATGAAGCTCCCATGGGAAAGAGCTTCTGTCTTGCAGTGTGGCATGGTGGCTGAGTCCAAACTCAAGAACCAAACTGTCACTGTGGACATCCCAACCTTCCTGCGTGCTAGCTGTGGGACCTTAGGCATGTTACTTAGCTTCTTTGTGTCCCAATACCAACCTCACTGTGTTATGTTAATATTAAATGATTTAATAATGTAAATTTCTTAGAATAGTGCCTAGGATATAATAAACACTATTATTATAATTCTCTGTGACACATCTGGAATGTCATCTGGTAGAAGTTTCTACATAATGTCCTAGTCATCACTCAGTGTGCTACTGGAAGTAATATATTTAGGCAACACCTTGGTCTTAAAGCACAGACCTTCACTTTTTTTTTTTTTTTTGAAGATTTTATCTATTTATCTGACAGACTGAGAGAGAGAGAGAGAGAGAGAGAGCGTGCACAGATAAGCAGGGGGAGCAGCAGAGGGAGAGAGAGAAGCAGACTGCTGAGCGGGGAGCCTGATGTGGGGCTCATGACCAGAGCCGAAGGTAGATGCTTAACTGACTGAGCCACCCAGGTGCCCCAGACTTTCACTTTTTAATCATATAAAGCTTGGTAAATATGAGTGTTATAATTGCTCATCTTCAGGTCTGTTTACTCTACTAACTTTAGAGCTTCTTGAAGTCAGGGACAAGGTCTTATATTCACTAGAATAAAACTAACACATGCTCAAAATATCTTCTGGGTAAATACTTTTGAAGTTAGAGGAAGACACCCTCATTTAATTTAAGGAAGAAGTAAAGAAGTAACAATCTGAGTTGTCCAAGAATATGGGCTTCCATTTTTTTAATTGTATAAAAGCCTAGAATCCATATATCAAGAATATTACAAAGAGATTCCAACACTGAATCAGAAATTTAAAAATTACTCCCTTTCATTCCTAAGATTCTATTATTTTCTAATTCTTGAGCATACATTTATTGAGCATTTATCATTAATCAAGCATTGTCTTAAGATGCATGGAAATAGCCAATGATCACAGGGAACTTTCTAGACTGAAGCTAAACAAGTAAAGAATTACAATACATAGTTCCAACTTTAATAGAGGTAATTAGAGTACGTCCTACAGGATCAGTTGAGGTGGGAGGTCACCTGAAGAAGTAAGTATTGAGCTAAGTTATGAATGATGAGGGGCAGCCTGGTGGAATGGCCAGGTTGGAGAAGGTCTGGTAGTCGGGAGGGTTAGAAAATTCACTCTAATGATATATTCTGTGATGGGAGCTATGGCTATAACCCCATTTCCTTAAAGGAAGAATAAAATATGGAAAAGTAAAGGGAATGTCTTATTTTAAGGTTATTAATGACAGAATCAGGGACAATGTCCAAACTTTTCAAGTTCTATCTCCATTCTAAATGGTTGTGTCTTTCCACAAGCACATGATAATTTGAGAGCTGATTTTGCACCCTTTTGAAGAGTTGACTCTTTTGTATTGATTAGTTCTTATAATATCAAACAGTAACATATATTATAATTAATGTTCTTAATAAAAAAAACACTAAATTGAGTAATCTTTTCAGGCAAACATTTTAAAATTCTCCATCTAACATCCATTCCCATCTTAGAATTTGCTCATTTTCCCAATGGACAGTATTTTAAATGCCCAGACATCTGAATACAGCCTTTCTCTTTATTCCTTCTTTTGGTCTAAGTGGATATTAATCTTAGGATTCATAAGGACTCCACTCTAGGCCTATATACAAATATACTACATGTGCTAGGTGATTTGAAATTTTCAAGGTTAATTTGACTATACATAATTTTTACTTTATGAGCTAACATTAGAATGAAATCTTCACATAAGATATTGTTTTTCTGTTCTATTGTTTCAAATATTAGCTATTCCAACTATAAGCACCAAGCTTATTCAATACTCTAGTTCTATTTCTATTATAAAGTTGATTAGTTTCATTTCATATCAAAATAGAAAAATTCACGTGGTCATAGTGCTTATCCTTAATGCCTCCCCCCTCCCCCCTCTGCCTTTGCCCAAGTATGCTTTCTTGCAAATACCTTGGAAAGAACCCCTTGCATAGGCCACTTGGTCAGTACTGACACACCCAGGAGGCCACTATTGGTAGGGATAGCAGTTAAATTCATCTGTCTTAGCCATAACAAATACCCAAATACCACCACAAATAGGGTAATAAGACAAACTCAGAGAGAAGCACTATCTAAAGATGACAAACAGCAGACATTGCAAAACAAAAAAGAATGATTCCTGTACCCCTTTACACATCTGTATGTGGAGCAACATCTTCCTTTCATATGCAGAAGGGTCTATTTTCTCCTGCACCATTTCTTTTCCTCAAGAGATGTCAGTTTTACTCCCTTCCTTGGAATCATATTCTGTAAGATCAGGACCATCTGGGGATTTCAAGAGCAGTTTGGCAGAAACTATGAACTTGCTCATTCAATACACAGTGTGATGGCTTCTAGCACACAAAGATTGACAAGCTAAAAACTCTATTTCTAACACTCTCTTAAGGGTAGGGTACCCACGTGTGTTTTAGTTTCTGCCAATCAGGACTCTTTGAGTCCTGGATTTGAAGGAGTCAGATGAAGACAGAGGCAGGACTTGGGACATGCATTGAGAAGGGACTGAGGCAGAGACAATGTGGTCTTGGACCCAGAAGTTTTTCTGACTTTTTTTTTTTTTTATTCTACAGCTTTCTGATTGAGGTGGAAGCAGTAGCACTTTGGTGACCCGGTTCTGCAGTATGGATTTAGGAGTCATTCCTGGAAACTCAGCTTAGAGTTTGTTTCTTCACCCTCTGAACTCGTTTTAAGTCATCTAATACCATTTCTGTTCAAACTTCATCAGGTAATAAATTTCGTTCAGCTTAAACGCTCTGAAATGGACGCTTTCCTTAGACATTGAACCCTTCCTAATATGTTCTGAGAGGGACATTAATGCAGAGCCCCAAACTGAGAATTCCTGAAGGGACAGGGTTCTGAAAAAAATCTCTGTTCTTTGATTTTATTTTAGCCCATGTTTCTTCTGCTTTTTTGAGTCCTGGACACTTTCATCTAGGTCTGAATTCCCATGTGGCCAGGTAGCTCCTAGGGTTAGTGAAGAGTTACATGCTGCTGCAAGACCCAGTGTTTTCAACAGTTTCCATCCTTGTCAGGTACAGTGAAATATCTCACTAAAATCTCTTGTCTCCAGCTTTGCAGTTTTTTTGGGGGTAGAGCGGGGCTCTCTTGCCTTCAAGGCTGGCGCTGGAAAAGACAAAATCTGGTCTTTTAATCAAGACCCCACCTTAGCAAGTTCACTGGTGCTTAATATTCTGCAAGGTTTCCTACTCACATACCCAGTTCAGACGTACCACACATTAGCAGGTGAACATACTTTTAAAAATGATTGAAGGTGTGATATATTATTTTAAAAATCTTTCCATAGCTTTCCTTTACAATTCACCTCATTATTCTTTCTGTTGGGCAGTTATTCCTAAATACCCTTGATGCAATTTTGTGTTCATTCTTTCTTACCTAGAACTCATTAGTATAACCTAAGGTGATTTGGGTTGTGTGTGAGTCATTTAAATTTGCATAATGAGCCCTAGTGCCTCTCCGGTATGAACTAAGAACTAAGGAAAAATTTGACGGCTTCAGGAGAGCCATAAAATTGGCTCTTTTGGGAGGGGCAATCCCTTTATAATATTTTAATCAGGGTTTGAAGACAATATATCCAAAGTGTCAGGAGAGACCAAGTCAATGACCCTTAATTGTTATTGCACAAAAGTTCACTCCAGGAGGGACAAGATGTGACCTTTGTAGTGAAAACAGGTCTTCCTTTTACACGGGATCTTTGAGAAGCCAATAAACTACATTACATACAGAACTGTAAGGGGGAGACTTAAGCCCAAAGAAAAGAGTATCCCTGATCAGGTAAATTTCAGGAATTTAGGGCTTTGAGAGAACAGCTGTACTAATATATGCTTTGTTCTTTTTTTCCATAGCTAACGTATCATGGCATATAAAATATATGTATGTATATGTATAAAATATATTCATTACCCTATTTGACCTTCACACAATCCCAGAGAGTTGATGTTGTTATTGCCATCATCTTACTGATCATGAAATTGTGGCCCAGACCCATTTCATAATTTCTCTAATGTAATACAACCCAGTAGAACTGGGATTATGATGTAAGTACTCTAACTCCAGTTGTCTGACTACTCTGTCATACACTATACTTACGTCCTCCTATCTAGGGTGCTCAGAGAACTCTATGTGGATAATCTGGATCACTAAGAATATATTCCTCAGACATTAGACCAGCACACCAACATAACAATATGGCAAACTGAGTCAGGAAGTGACAACAGCAAAACAACTGCGCAAGAATATATCACAAGTGGGCCATTCCATTAAAGGCAATGGCATGCACATGTGGTCTAGATACAGATCCTCTATTCATAAATGAATCAGCCCCTCCTTGGGCGATGCTGAAAAACTCTTTTAGAGCTAATAAACTGTTACTTATTTTTCTTTCTTTTGATTATATTTCTCTCTAATATATCACGGTTGCACTGCTTTATCATTTTTTAAGATTTATTTAATTTATTTGAGAAAGAGAGAGAGAGAATGCTAGTCAGGGGAGGGCCAGAGTGAGGAGAGAGAAGCAAACTCCTTGCTGAGCATGGAGCCTGAGACACACAGGGCTCCATCCCACGACCCTGAGATCATCACCCTGAACCAAAACCAAGAGTGTGACACTCAACCGACTGAGCCACTCGGTCGTCCCCATCACATTGCTTTAAAATGAAGTCTGCTAAAACTAGTGAGGATATATTTCTAAGCTTCTGACTATGAGTTTCAGTTAAAAGGAATCTACAAGACTCACACCAGAGGTAATCTGGAAGTTAATTCCACAGATATATCTGCATCAAATGTTACATTAAAAGGTTGTTGTGCATCACGATTCTCTGATAGTCTCTAGGATAGAGCATGATGCAGTTCAAAGAGTGCAATTTTTACAACTAGGCAGTCCTCTGTTAAATGTTTGCCTCATCATATACTAGCTTTGTGAACTTTGGTAAATCACTCAGAGTCTCCGAACTTTATCATCCTCAACTTTAAAATATTGAGAAAAAAATATTATCAGGGAGTTTGATAAAAGGATTAGAGATAACCTGTTAAGATCTATTTGCATGCTACGGGTGCCTGGGTGGCTCAGTTGGTTAAGCGACTGCCTTCGGCTCAGGTCATGATCCTGGAGTCCCGGGATCGAGTCCCGCATCGGGCTCCCTGCTGAGCAGGGAGTCTGCTTCTCCCTCTGACCCTCCCCCCTCTCATGTACTCTCTCTCTCTCTCTCAAATAAATAAAATATTTAAAAAAAAAATCTATTTGCATGCTAGTAAAGTACAACCCTAAAAAGTGCCCAAAAAAGAGTCAGCTCACATACTGAAAGATTAATTTTTGCATTTTCTCCTTGCTTCAGATGTCAGAAGGAGGGGCGCCTGGGTGGCTCAGTCGTTAAGCGTCTGCCTTTGGCTCAGGTCATGATCCCAGGGTCCTGGGATCGAGCCCCGGATCTGGCTCCCTGCTCTGTGGGAAGCTTGCTTCTCCCTCTCCCACTCCCTCTGCTTGTGTTCCCTCTCTCGCTGTGTCTCTCTCTGTCAAATAAATAAAAATAAAATCTTTAAAAAAAAAAAAGGTCAGGAGGAATGGGTGGAGAGGGGAAGTATTTTCCCTCTCCCACTCCCCAAAAATGTAACTATGTTTTGTTTTCTTGAGTTATGAGGTCTTTGCCTTCAAAGAGCTATTATCAACTTGTTGCTAGCTGGCCAAAAACAGATTGGCAGTTACCCAAAAGGCAACCCCCATCCAAACTTCTGTTTTCGAGAAAAGTCTAAATTATAAGAGGTTGATGTGGGCCAACCTTAGGAAGAGAGAATTTAGAAGGCATCCCCTCCATGGCAAGGTTTTGTCGGTTGTGGTCAGCAGGGATTACAAGTGCCCTCAAGAGATGGCCGAACTTCAGACAGAGCTGAAGGATGCAGGTCCTGAGAGCAGCAAGGCGAGCTTCCTGCAGTGCAAAAGCCTGTGGGGAGGGACTCACTCAGAGCACCAGTGGCTGGCAGACAGCTGGAGCTGGTGCCTCCTGCAAAGCTGATGAGAATGGGCAACGCTCTACGTGCACGACCTGGTCTGCACCCAGGCAAGATGCGGGTTCTTATCTCATACAAAGGAAGGAAGGAAGGCACCTTGATAATAACAGAGATCGCATTTTTTCCCCCAGCCAGGAGTAGTGTCAGAGTAGATTAAATTTGGTGGATGGGGGGAAAAAAAAGGAAAGAAAAGGAGTATCACTTGTTTACCAACTTGTGTGTTATAGAATAACTTTTATAATCATAACAGTACTGCTGTATGGTAGGTATGATTTTAAAAAGGCATAGGCTACTTCAAAAATTCTTCACAATTGAGAATTCATTCTCATTTCGTATTGAAAGGTATAATGCTCTCCCCGTGCCCCCCCCCCATAACACACACAGAAAAGCAACGTATAAAGGGTTTATTAAAAAAGAGTAAGAGGGAGGGAGAAGATAATGTACAGATAAGGTACTGAATCATAAATAGTTTGGATAAGCTTTCAGTCAACAGGAATGAAGGCTTCACCTCTTAGATATTGAGGCAAGGAGAGTAGCAGGAAAGAAGAAAGATGTCATAATGGAAAACCCTACCATGTGCCTGGTAGTCTGCTATGTGTTAAGAGACATCAGTATTTTGACCTCCACTTTTGTAGACATGGAGAGCCTCATAGGATTTTAAACATTTGTCTATGTTCATACAGCTCGTGGGCAGCAAAGATGAGATTTTTGACAGCACCTTTTTCCACTATTGTTCTTTCTGCCATACCTGGTTGTCTCTCTAAAGTGTCTAGTGCTCCCTGGGGGGAAACAATTTTGCGGCGAGTCTGAGATGCTTCAAACGAGCTTATTGAAATTTTATGTCATCTGCCTTTTAGCAGGGAAACTCTAATTTTAAATAGGCTGCAGGAATTTTTCGAAACTTATAAATTTTTTAGCCACATGACTAAATATTTAGAGAGAAGAAACACGAGTGATTGGAACTAGGGATCATCTTGAAAAGGCTCCGTAGGCCTGACAGCAACCCCAGGGCCTTGGGCAGGCTGTCTTGGGAAACAGTCCTGCTGAGGTTTGGATTTTTCAGCTCTCAGCTCACCTGTTCCTGCTGTTCACACCTGTGACTGAGGGCTAGGCCCCGCCTTCCCCTTCGTTTTGGTGACAGGAAAAGGCTTTAATTTGTTGGGGCGAAGATAAATTACAAGAGGAAAATCTAGCTGTTGTAAATTATACATACTCCCTCTACGTTGTCTCTCACTCCATAGATATAGGAAGTTCTATTATCTTTCTCGATCAGAAGTCTCTTTTATTTTCTCGAAAATAGAATCTGTGCCAAATCAACCACCAGACATGCCTTCTCTTAAGGGAATTTAACCAAAGAGCACATGGAAACTGGGCATCTCACCAATGGATCAGGAAGCATGGGCCACATTTGCCTTGAAGATTTTTTTTTTTCCTGATAACATTTCACACATTAAGAAAAAAGCAGAACAAATGCAAATTTTTAAAATGCTGGCAAAATAATTATAGTAGTTCTTGAAATACCCAGAGAGGCTGGATGAAAATTCAAAATGCTTATGTATGAAGAAGCAAAGCGGCATTGTTAATTTTAGGATGGAAAAGTGTCTTTCCCTTGCCCTATCCCCCAAACTCACTAAGCAGTATTTTCAGCAAGCAGGTCAAGTAGAAACAATGCACAAGCAGATGAAATAAGTAAAATCAGACGAGGTGAATGGTTTGAATTTAGGAGGACAACAACATCCCCATTCTACATTTTCAACTATTCTGTGCTGTAGCCACAGTGCCAATCAAGACTAGCAGATACTTAAGCAAGACTCGGTAGTTCCATAAACAGAGAAAGATGTCTGAGAAGAACAGATCTAAATGACATCCAGAAAGTCCTTTATACTCCTATTTGTCTTATTTTCTTATTAAGTGTATGTTCCTCCAAAAAGTAATCAAGAGGTAAAAGAATATCTTTTGGTTTAAAATATCTTTGAGACATGTCCATTTTTTTCTATCTTTCTGCTTTTCTCTATTGCTCTGTCTTTCCATAAAAAAATTGGTCCTCAGAGGTAATGAGTTGAGTAAATAATTTTTCAAATCTCAACATGGTATCATCATGAGTCCCCATTTTGTCTGATTTTATTCTCCTCTCCTTTATTTCAAATTCCTTGCATTCCCAACTCCTCAAAGTCTCCATTATGTTTTAAATGTATGCCATTATGCATATATAAACATATTTTACATGTAAACATATTAAAACATTTATATAAACAGACATGTAAATGTCTCATGAACACATATATGCATATATATAAATCTCTATATGTATCCATATATGGGTAGATATATATAAATCCTTTAAAATATAGGACTCTTGTTGTTCGTGCATGCACTTTTAGTTTACATAAGTAGTACAGTGCTATGTATCTCCCTCTTTCTTCTTATTCTTTTCAGTCAACATTGTGTTTTTTAAAATCTTGTCCATGTGTCTTAGCCTGGCTTCTCCTGAAAGAGATAGAACCTGAGACAAAAGCTTCTGTGGAGAGAGTTTATTTGAGAACGATCCCTGAGTGCTGGTTGAGGGACAAAAAGAGTGAGCAGAGAAAGAAGGTCAACACATGAACAGGCAATCAAGTCATCTCCACTGTTACCTATGATGGGCCTTCAACCCCCAGAGTTTTCTTAGGAATTGTATGAAATGCATCTCAGAAGTTTCTGCCCAGGGGATCAAAGGAAACATTTGTTTATCTACTGGCTTTTGTCCTCCATTGGCCGAGTGGAATCTGATGGGCACTAATTTCCCTATACTTTTTTTTTTTTTAAGATTTTATTTATTTATTTGACAGAGAAAGAGAGAAAGACAGAGCGCACAAGCAGGGGGAGTGGGAGAGGGAGAAGCAGGCTCCCCACTGAGCAGGGAGCCCAACTCAGGGCTTGATCCCAGGACCCCAGGATCATGACCTGAGCCGAAAGCAGCTGCTTAACCGACAGAGCCACCCAGGTGCCCCTAATTTCTCTATACTTTTGAGTGGACCTGCCCACTCGCAGGGAAGAACCCATAGGCGTCCCATACCACAGCTTCTGAGAAGCCCCCAGGGACGGAAACAATGGTTTACTGTAGGGACCAAGGTCAGGAACTGTCAAGTTGCACCTGGCCAAATCTCTTAAGTGCAAAAGTGATTGCCACAACAGTGACTGGAGTTCTTGGGGAGACCTACAAAATAGGGAGTAATCCCTCAGAGGAATCTGATGCACTAGGCTACTGAATATGAATCTGTGGCCATTTGAGCCACTTTATATCTCATGGTTTGCAGACACCACATTTCTCTGTACCCCCAGACCTCTCTTATGGCCTCCGTACTCAAGGAGATGACTGCCTGCTTAACATTTTCGTCTGGATATCTCACAGGAACTTAAGCTCAACAAATCCCAAACAGAATAAATGATTATTCCCCTCCAAACCTGCTTCTGCAGGTTGCCTGCCTTGGTAATGGAATAAATCAGCTACCGAGGGATTCAAGCCAGAGATTGGTATATTCACATTTAAACAATCATAAGGTCCTGTGATTATATTGCTAAAATATCTTTTGAAGCAGTCTGCTTTTCTTCATTTCCACTTTCCCACTCTATTCTAAGAAACCATCATCCCTCTCCCGTATTATCACAGTGGGTTACTGAATGCTCTTTCTGCTCTCTGCCAAACCATTTCCCATTCTAGCTAGGGTAACCTGCTAAAAGTGAAATCTAGTTATTTAACTTCCCTATCTAAAATTCTTTAAAGGCTTCCTTCCATATGATGTATAATAAAGTCCCACAGACTCAGTGAGGCCTCTAAGACCATGGATTTTTCTGGTCCAGTCTCATGCTCTTCTCTTCCTTACCTCCCATGCCCTGGCTCTCAAACACAATGTGCTTTGTCCCTCCTTAGAATAGAGGCAAATGTTCTTGGTTTGACCTTGAATGCTTTCCTCCCTATGATGGGCTAAAAGATGGCACATTTTTTTTCTCCTTATTCCCTTCTAGAGGCAGAATTTATTTTCTCTGTCCTTGAAATTGTGCTGGCATGCAAATGCTTTGAATAATCTGAGGAGGTTCTGGGTCTAAACCTTAGGAAAACCTGGTGACTTTTTCTTTTTGTGGTTTTATGAGTGTGGAGCTACCATCTAAGAAGTTGGGCTACCTTTATGGACAAACCATGTGGAAAGGCCATATGAAGAATCAAGATTTTGACACTACACACACACACCTGGAGAAAAGCCCAGCCTAGGCTTCAGGACATCCACCACCTGGGTGACAGACAGCTTAGACATTCCAGCCCGCTGACATGCCCAATGACTACAGTAACAACTGACGTCACATGCAACAGAAGAATTACCCAACTGACCAATCACACAGGAATAAAAGATAATAAAATGATTATTTTGTGACCCCCACCCTGTGTTGAAGTGGTTTGTTACACCGCAATAAAGTTGCCTCGTCCGAAGAAAGGGATGCTCTACAATGCTTAGGGCACTCTGTAAATCCAGAGATGGCGATTTGGGCAGAAAAATTTCCAGCAGGTAAGTGAGTAGTAATGAGTAAATGATTTCCTCTTTCATGATGGACGTAGTTGAAAGTAATTGTCATGTCCTAGGCGGCTGACTGGTGCCCTTTGGATAGGTACTGGGTCAGGCATTCAGTTTTAGTCCCTGTTATTGGCATGTTAGACACTCAGAGGTGGCTCTATCTGGGTTGGTTTTGGAAAGTGGAATTCCACGTTGCTGGATTTGCCTACTATCATGATGACTTTGTTCATGAGCCCATTGGGCAAGGATAGGGGAGGCTGGCGAAAGGTTGGCTTTCAGGAAGTAATTGGCTTGCTGCTACATAACTCAGGGGAATATGTTTGAAATTCAGAAAATTGGAGTATCTAAATTATTTCAAACCTAGTATGATTTCAGGATATATATAATGTACCAGCCTTTCTATGTGAATAGTCAATTTTTGAAAAACAAGAATACATGGTTTCCATCAAGAATAATGCATATGAGGGGCACCTGGGTTGATCAATTGGTTAAGGGTCCAACTCTTGCTTTCCGCTCAGGTCATGATCTTGGGGTTGTGGGATTCTCTCTCTCCCGCTGCCCCTCCCCCTCCCCCTTCCTCTCCCTCTCTTTTAAAAAAAAGGGGGGGGGGAGAGGAAGAAGAAGAGGAATGCATACGATTAGACTCCAAAGGACTGATATCTAAAGAGAACCTTTGTGTTTGAGAAGAGAATTAGACTTGGAAATCAAGTCCTGGCCTATTTAGTTGCTGCTCTGGGTAGAATTCATGGGGTTAATTAATTTTTACTGGTTAGAGGATAAAGCAGACAGTGCACTAAATGGCAAGGCACTGGCATATGATTCAAAAATAAAGATGCCTGAACTGATAGGAAGCTGCCTAGGAGAGAAGCCAAAGATAATGCAGACTGACCATAAATCAAGCGTAGCTCTGCAAAAGCAGATCTTGCTGCAAAAATGCATGCAAGAATTAGGGAAGTTATTTGAAGCAGTCTGCTTTTCTTCATTTCCACTTTCCCACTCTGTTCTAAGAAACCATCATCCCTCTCCCGTATTATCACAGTGGGTTACTGAATGGTCTTTCTACCTCCAATCCTGCTCTCTGCCAAACCATTTCCCATTCTTCCCATTCATTTCTTCCCCCCACATACACACTCCTGTTTTCATCGCCATCAACTCTCTCTTCCATGAGTATTCGAGAGTAATTGAGGGCACAGAATAAACACAGATTACAAGTAGTGTATTTATGAGAATGGGACGTCAGAAAGTATGATCCAATTTCAAAGAAAGAGGTGCCTGGGACTGTGTCATATCATATTCCTTCCTTATTCTTACAAGTCCGACAAATAAAATAGTTAAGAAACCCCCAAATATCTCAACTTCTGTCTTACTCCTAATTCCAAGAAGGTCATAGCTACCTAAATAAGAAGATTCTGGAATAAAACATTGAGCAACTCAATTTCTAAAGTCTCAGTTTCTTCATGTGCATTGTTAGGATTATACTGATTTTGCAGTGAAGTGGTAACGATGAAATGAAATAGTGTCTCAATGGTATCTACCACAGTGTTAGAGTTCTTTAAAAATACATATTTAAGAGAGAAACTAACAAGTATCTACTGAGCACTTAATGTGCTGTTCTTTGAAATAGAGACATTGAACAGACTCCAGTGTCATTAAATTTGCAAAACTACTTATTATAAATACAATAATCTGTGGATTTATCAGCTTGATAAATAATAATCATGTGCTGGCTAAAGAAGATCCCATGAGTTGATTAAGGTCTTCCCTATACAAACATACTGGCTGAATCGATGTACCTACTGTACATTATGTAAAATGAGAAATATAAACACTCCTAGAACATGGTGTCTTAGAAGTTAAATCTAGATTTTTTCTAAAGCCTGAACACCTCGTTTAAATAAAGCAAACATTTAACCTCTGCATTAGACATTTAAACAGGGCCTTAATGAATCAATTAATTTCCTAATTTGTTTTGGACATCATTAAAGTATTCATCTATAATCTGGCACACATACACTTTGGGATGCCTAGTTATAGAGAACTCTTAACTGTTAAATAAGAGGGTCAACTCATATTCTAAATTCCGCCTTTCAGAATTCTTTTATTTCTATTTCCAGAGTTTTGCTTGGGCAGGAAATGCTTTTACCCCCTTTCATATGGAAATTATTTCCACAATACGCACCATCAATATTCATCAAGTATCACACCAATTAACAAACCGTGAATAATCTGGAACAAAAATTTAATGCATGAAAACCCACAAACATCTAGGTGGCTGTTAATAGGGCTATGTTTGAGGTAATCACACACAAATTTAATTTTAAATATACTTCCTTTAAGGAAGGGGTATCAATGTTAATTTAAGAATTTAATTTCTATGGTGTTTTAATAAAATGTCTTTCAAGAAATGTGCAAAAACATCATGCTAGGAACTTTGCTTATCA